>NC_134402.1:172350190-172667690 GCF_038048845.1 Mixophyes fleayi
TTGGTATGCTGAAGCATTAAGATTGAACTTCACTGGAGATAAGGGCACAAAGCCCAAACCCTCGAAAACAGCCACATATAATTATCCCTCTTCCACCAAACTTCACAGTTGGCATAATGCAATCAGGCCGGTAACGTTCTCCTGGCATTCGCCAAGCCCAGACTCACCCATCTGACTGCCAAACAGAGAAACACGATTCATCACTCCACAGAACATGTTTCCACTGCTCCACAGTCCAGTGTCAGTGTACTTTATACCACTCCATCCAACGCTTAGCATTGGTCTTGGTGGTGTGAGGCTTGCATCCAGCTGCTCAGCCATGGAAACCAATTACATTAAGCTCTTGCTGCACAATTTTTGTGTAATTCGTTGTAATTCCTACACCGTTCACCTGATTTGGATGTAAATACCCTCAAATTAAAGCTGAAAGTCTGTAGTTAAAGCACATCTTGTTAGTTTAATTTCAAAACCATTGTGGTGGTGTATAGAGCCCAAAATATCAGAAAGTAGAGAAATGGAGTACCTGTAGTTTCCTCACTGACAAATTGGCTAGATCCTCCCTCTGCTGTTTGATGTATGACAGTTTGTGAAACTGGATATATTGAAACAACCCGTACTTTTCCTTTAGATCAGGGTTTCCCAAACCCAGTCCTCAGGGCTCCCTAACAGTGCAGGTTTTCCGGATCACATGTGACATAATTAGGACCACCTGTGGATCTGTTACAATGTGTCAGTCAGTAATGAATACACCTGTGCTCCAGCAAGGAGAAGGGGAAAACCAGCACTGTTAGGGAGCCCTGAGGACTGGGTTTGGGAAACCCTGCTTTAGATGCTAGTGTGTCTGAGCCATCAGGAAACAACACTGCTCTATGTCATCAGATGATAAGCCCCAACAGTAACGCTTCACAGGTGACACATCTAGCAGTAATGGTACTTCTGGTAACAAATGAACAAATCCTGCAAGTTGCTGTAATACTATTTGATTTGGTCTTGTGTACCATTTGCTTATCTATTTTTCCTGTTGAAACCATAAATAGGTTTCACTATCAGTCCCAGATGTGATATAAATGCTTTCCAAAATACAAACAATCCAAGTACTTGTTTCACTTTGTTTTTATTAATTGCCCATCCTCTGCGTTCCAAGTGAACATTCAGCTTTGTCAAATCATTTTCAATTTGTGTTTTAGTTCTTGTTATCATTATATCATCAACATAAATAAATTCAGATGACTGTGAGGCTGTTAGCTAGTGAAAAATTCTTCTAAGTGAAATTCTTACAAGTGTATTAACTAGTATAGTTAGAGATATACAAGAGATGAACAAGAGGAGAACAGGAGGGGAACCTTCTACCTGCAAACACTGCTACATGAGGACAACATTCAACAATCAGCCCTGAGCTCTGATTTCCTCCACCACCTGGATTGTTGGCTGCCTGACTCTCCCTGCTGAACTGTTTCTCACACTTATTCAGGCCTGCTGCAGTATTATCACTTGGTGATTCCTCTTATGCTGCTTGGATTCCCACTTTTAAACCACACTGTTACTCCACTTAGCTTGAACTTTGAACTGGCTCCCTCTTGTCCTGTGGATTTGTATAACCAGCTCAGTGCACCTTGTATTATGCCTTGTTTTATACTATTGCCTTCCAATCATGCCTGATGTTACTGTTTCACCTAACTGTTTTTTCTAAACCAACCCATCTGCTATCTCTGCTTCTTTTCTGCTTCTTATTCCCCGACTCATACTTTACATTTCTTCTTCCTCTTTTCTCTCCTTCTACCTTTGCATTCTTTTTTATTCACCTCTTGTGCTCTCACTATTTCCTCACTATGCTTGTAAGCCCTTACCATTCTTGATTTCTGAATTCTTTCAACTGTCTATTCCACACCTTCTATAGCTTTATCATGATTTACTCCTCTCTCACTTCTGTCCTCTCCCTCTATCCCCCTGCTTCCCATGTCCAACCTTTCCATATCCTTCCTCCTCCTCACTCCCCCCTCTCACTTCCCATTCCCCTCCCTTTTTCACTCCTCTCATCTCTTCTGTGCCTCTGGGTCCCTGATCTAACATGCTGCCCCCTCTTACATCTTTTCCTCTCTCCTCCCATTCCCCACTCACACCCTTTCCCTCTTGTCCCCTTCGCTGCTCTTCTCTCAGCGTCAATCTGCTCCTACCTACCTCCTCCCTCTCTTCCCCCCCAGCTAATCTTCTCCCTCACGTCACTCCTACCTTCTGCCTCTCCCATTCATAAACCCCCTTATCTGCCCCATCTCCACTCCTCCCCTACCTCTTGCTCCCCTGCCCCTCGTCTCCTGTCTGCAGACAAATCCCCTCTTATTTCTGCGTCTCGTCCAATTCCAACCATCTCTTCCTGTCATTCCCCTCGCTCCATATCTTACCCTTGCAGACAAGCAACCCCAACAATCTCATGCACATCTCTCCTCTTCCCTCTCTTCCACTATCCTGTGGTCTCTGGAATGCCTGATCAGTCTGCAACAAATTGACCTCTATCCATGATCTCTTTATCTCTAGATCCTTCAACCTGCTTGCCATCACTGAAACCTGGCTATCCCCTTAGGACACTAGCTCTCCAGCTGCTCTCTCTTTCGGGGGCTTGTCCTTCTCCCACACACCCAGATCTGGGGTACGGTAAGGTGGTGGCGTCGGCATACTTCTCTCCTCCTTCTGCTCTTTTCGGGTTCTTCCCCCTGAACCCTCCCTTTCTTTTTCCTCCTTTGCGGTATACTCTATCCGCCTATTCCACCCAGTCCACCTTCGTGTTGCTGTTATCTACCGTCCTCCTGGTCCTGTCTCCCAATTTCTTGATCACTTTGCCACCTGGCTCCCTCACTTTCTCTCCTCTGACTTTCCCTCCCTGATCTTGGGGGATTTAAATATCCCTATAGACAATCCCTCAGACCCTGCTGCCTCCAAACTTCTCTCCCTCTCCTCCTCCCTTGGTCTCTTTCAATGGACCTCCTCTCCCTCCCACCGCAGTGGCCACTCCCTAGATCTGTTTTTTTCACACCTCGGTACTGTCTCTGACCTCATTAATTCACCTTTTCCTCTCTCGGACCACCATCTCCTCTCTTTTAGCATCTCTCCACCTCTCTCATCTTCCCCGGCCCCCAAGGTTACTCTCACCAGGAGTAATCTTGACACAGTTGATCCTACCTCTTTCTCCTCCTCCCTGGGCTCGCTCCTCTCCCCCATCACCACTCTTTCTTGCCCCGATAAGGCTGTCTCCTTCTACAATCGCACTCTTACCGCTGCACTTGACTCGCCCCGGCTGTCACCGCCAAGCTTCGTCAGTCCCCGCCACAACCATGGCACACTAAACTTACCCGCTATCTTCAAAAATGCTCCCGCAGTGCAGAAAGACTTTGGAGAAAGTCACGCACTCATGCTGACTTCCTCCACTTCAAGTTCATGCTTGCCTCTTATAGTTCGGCCCTTTCCCTCTCTAAACAATCTTTCTTCAAAGCTCTCATTTTTTCCCAATCCTCCAACCCCCGTTGGCTTTTTGCCACCTTCAACTCCCTCCTCTCCCCTCCCCCACTCCCCACCACGCTCTCTGCTGTCGACTTTGCTACCCACTTCACCTCCAAGATTGAGTCTATACGTCATGACATCTCCCAGCAGTCCCTTCTTACCCCACCCTCTCCCCCCTCCATGCCCATTCTGTCCCCCTTCTCACCCTCCTCTGCTGCTGCTATCTCCTTTCTCCCCTCCCCTCTAGCTAGCTCACCCTCCTTCTCTTCCTTCACTCTGGTATCTGCAGATGAAGTCCATACCCTTCGCTCTTCCTCTCACCCCTCCTCTTGCACACAGGACCCAATCCCCTCCCACCTCCTCCTCTCACTCTCTCCCGAAGCCTGCTCGAACCTTGCACACCTCCTCAACCTCTCCCTCTCCTCTGGTATCTTCCCCTCCTCTTTTAAACATGCTCTTGTCTCCCCCATACTCAAGAAACCGACCCTTGATCCCGCCTCTCTCTCTAATTATCGCCCTATTTCGCTTCTTCCTTTTGCCTCCAAACTCCTTGAATGGGTTGTCTACAACCATCTCACCTCCTTTCTTTTCTCTCACTCACTACTTGACGCGCTCCAATCTGGTTTTCGCCCCCTCCACTCCACTAAAACTGCCCTCACTAAGGTCACTAATGACCTTCTCCTCACTGAATCCAATAAACACTACTCCCTTCTTATCCTTCTTGACCTCTCTGCTGCCTTCGATACCGTAGACCACGCACTCCTTTTGCAAACTCTCAAATCTTTAGTCCTATGTAACACTGTCCTCTCCTGGTTTTCCTCTTACCTTACCAACCGCTCCTTCTCAGTCTCTACTCATGATTCTACATCACCCCCTCTTCCCCTACCCGTTGGCGTTCCTCAAGGCTCCGTTCTTGGCCCCCTGCTTTTCTCCCTCTACACCTTCTCCCTTGGTGTCCTCATCCACTCCTTTGGCCTCCAGTAGCACCTCTATGATGATGTCCCTTATGTCTCGTGTCTCCTCCTGTCTCTCGGCCATCTCATCTTGGATGTCCCAACGCTTCCTTAAACTTCCTTAAACTCAATATTTCCAAGACCGAGCTTATAGTCTTCCCCTCATCTCTACCTACACTCCTACCCGCCCCTCCGCTCTGCCTCTGACCGCCGCCTCACTACTTCACTGATCACCTCCTCTCACTTTCCTCTTCAGGACTTTGCCCGGGCTGCTTCCCTGCTGTGGAACGATCTTCCACGTTCCATTAGGTTAGCATCTACTCTCAAAGGCTTCAAGCGTGCCCTTAAGACTCATTTCTTTATTCAAGTCTATCAGTCCTCCTAACTTTCTTGTCCTGGCTCTCTCCCCTAGTTAGTACCACCCTTTATGTGTCTCCCCCTCCCTTTAGGTTGTTTGCTCTCATGAGCAGGACCCTCTTTCCTTGTGTGCTCCTTCTACTGTTCCTTCACCCTCTGTACCGCTTGGCCTGCTTTGCTAGCCCTGTTTTCCCTGTTTTATTAATCTTCGGCCTTCTTCTTGCTGATTTCTACTATCCCTTTCACTATCTGTCAGATATAATCTAATTTGCTTTACCCTTACACTTGTGTTTGTATATATTTGTGTATCATGTTGTGTCTTGGTTCTGTTTTCTGTATATGTAATATATGGCGCTGCGGACCCTTTGTGGCGCCTTATAAGTCAAAGATAATAATAATAATAATAATAATAATAATAATGACTGCAAATTAACACCTGCTAAATTTCTGACAAGAAGTCCATGACAGATTATACATGAATGTAGGTATCCTTGACGAACAACAGTTAATGTATATAGTTGTCCTTCCCAGGTAAAGGCAAATTGGTCTTGTGACTGAACAGTAATAGAAATTAACAAGGAATAAAAGGAAGGCTGGGTACAAACTACAGGTTTTTCAGCTGATTATCCGGCGATCCACCCGAAAAGCGACCGTTTCCGCCGATATTGTATAAGTGTGTATACTTGCATGATGAATAACAGTCATTCCAAAGTACCAATCATTATTTCATTTGATTGTTCAGCAGAACTGTAAATCTTGTTACAACCGACTTTCGATCCTGTAGTGTGCATGAAATCATGACTGATTGCTCAACCAACTGCCGAGAGTTCCTCAAGCAGCGACTCCTTTCTGGACGTTTATAGATAAATTTCTGATGTTTCCTCTACCTCTCCCACGTGGTGTGAGAACATGAGTGAAATGGGAATAATATGCTTTTAATGGAGAAGCAATATTTAACATGTTTTACACACGCTCCATATGACATTTATCTTATCTGTTCCTGTATGCAAGTGTATACAACATGTATTCTTTCCACATGTGAAAATAAATATTCCAATTAAAGTATCATTTAATTCCTGATGTGACTTGTGTCCATCTATTTGATTTCATATCTTTATATTTAATTATTTATAAAATACAATCCCATAATATTCATCTATATATAGATATATATTGATTGTACATATAATGCCCAGTGAAACCTCTGTGTGTATGGAGCTTTGTTACAGTAATGGGTGAGTAGCTAGCAATTTATATAGATGTGTATTGCATATGTCACCTTGGGTGATTTTTCACCTACATCCACCCTGTGTATTTTCCAAAGACCATAGATGTGTATTGGACTTGTTAATTGGTTTTTCTGTATTTGAAGTCTATCTTTCGTACAAGTGCACCAAGTAAAACCACAAAGTTATCAATAGTATTTATATTTATTTTTACACAATATACACTGAAATGGATGTAAACCAAAAAATTAGCAGGACTTCGTAAATCCACAAACATATTTAATGTTAATCCTGGCTACTGCATTCTGACATTACTCTATCATATATTTGAAGCAATTCCATGTAAGTTTTTTCCAGTTTGCTGAACTTTTTCTTAATTGATACATCACTAATGTTTACTTTCAATTCTTGAAAATATTAGTTTAGATTTTTCATCTTCTCGACCACACCTTTCCTATCACCGGAAGTACTATTAATATTAGTGCGTGTTGCATCCTTCTCTCTTTCTGAACTTTTGTCAGATATGACATTGGTATCTATCTGAAGAAAGGAAAAGGTTTTTTTAATTATGTTTAACGAAAACGTCGTTTTTACAAGAGGGACTACTACCATTTGTTCACCTTGGACACTGCTTGAAATCACTTTATGTTCATGTCCCTCTTGGGTCTGGCCAGGCATGCTGCTTTGCTGGTCCATACCAACTGAAATATAGACGCCATTTTTTTAATATAATGGAACAGGGTGTACCTTTAAGTTTTTTTTCAATTTTTTAACTCTTTTTAATTACCGTCAATCCCTATCTCTGTGTCTTCTTCTTTTATAGTCGCTACAGCATCTTCCATTTAAAGTTTTTCACTAGTTATGCAGCATAATTCATTGTTGATTCTTCTTTCTGTAAATTGATATCAAACTTTTACTAATCATACTAATCATTATAGTTATTAATTACTAACCCCTTTTACTAACTAGTTTTAAACATTTTTAATAACCACTTTTAATACTCACATTTTTCAATGCACTTTCGGATTTTCATAAGCCTTCTTTGCTCTTTATTTTTTAATTCTGACCAATGTTTTTGGATTTGGAAGTTTGTCCTTTATTTCCTGAGTTTATCTCTGATTTGATTTTATGAATTTCTGCATAATCACTTCTTTTCGGTGATTAACTTTTCGGATATTTCCGCTTTTGACAGTCATAGACGTGCTGGTCAATCATTCTCACCATCATTTCTATCTCCCTTGGGCTCATTGGCTTTGCTCTTCTTATATCCGCCAATTGCATTTCTTCTTCTCCATCTCTATATCCCTCCATTCCTCCATCACTTCTGTCAATTTTCTCCTTCACCTGTTCCTCGTCTGCCATCTTCTGTCGTACCGCTGCCACTAGACTGGCTCCTCCTACAATTTTATAGACACAGACATGGACTTTTGCAGTTGGTATGGACCAATCACGGCAGCTACAGGTACAGAACGGAGCATTATGGGTGAACGTTTATTCGTGTATCATAACCTCGTGTTTGCAAATGTACCAGAAATGATTTGTCCTTTACGTACTTTTTGGCACGAGACTTTTGGTAGTTTTTGTTTAGGGATGTTTATGTTATACTTTTTGTTTATTTTTGTGTGTATATATGGGGAGTGTATTGCTACCTGCCTCCTAGTTGCTCCGTGCACTTTACTATGCTTTGTCAAGGCCTAGACAAAGCATAGCGAAACGTGCGTTGGCATTTTCGCTGCATCAAGGTTGGCACCTTGATCCAGAACTATTAATGGAAGGAAACCTATGTTAGATTTATAAGCTCCCTAAACCCAGTGCTAGCACAGAACAACTAGGAGACAGGTAGCAATACACTCTCCATACATGGCATGTAAGATAGGCAGCATTAACATCGGGTGAATCGCTATATCGAGTCCATATAGGGAACCTGCTCATTGTTTCAGATGAGCTTAGCCTTATCAAGGGTTTATTACTTTGGTGGAGGAAGTGCTCCATTCAAGTTTTTGTTTATCACTGTCTGGATTTAGTGGAGAACATGGTAGACTATTAGATTCATTGTGCCTTCTTTATGGTTAAGTTATATCTGCCCTGTGACATTCAGTGAGTACTTTAAGGCATGGTTATTGATAGGAAACCATACTCTCTTCCTCAATCCAAGATTAGACTATGATTGGTATTATGGAAGCTTAGGGTGAATCCTATAGCAATTGTACCATCATAATAGAATTTAGCTTTTTTAATATAGGTGATTACCTTCATCATAAAGGATCTATTTAAAGAGTGCATCCAGCAATTTTATAATTGCTTCTTTATAACTTTAACTCACAAGCAAATACATTTCGCTATTTTTATTTGTTTGCTTTTAATTAAGCTAATAAAAGTTATATTTTAATTTCTTAATGTCTATTTGCCAATAATCAAATGTGATGGTTCATCCCAGGGAGTTTAAGTGCACCTATTGTGTAAACAACTAGTCAGTTTCTTCGTCCCTTTTTTTACATACATTAAGTTAAGTTGTTCTTTAGTTGCACCCTTACATCAGTTATTAGAGAAATCTTGGAAAGATGTTGTAATTAGGGTAACTCCCAACAATCAGTGTGATGGAGCTATCCTCCTTTTATCCAATATACAGTATATGTTTTATTTTTAATTTGCCATGGCATATGATAGAAGTGTAGAGCGCATGAGGGAGTTCATTGAGGCCTAAAGATCTCATACCTGCTTGTGGAAAACAAAATCCAAAGAATACTCAAACAGGCAGAAGAGGAATGCAATTTTGGAAGACATTGTGCGGGTGTGCCTTCCACATTATCCCGCAGCAGATGTAGAGTGGATAAAGGGGAAGATACAAGATCAAGGCCTCCAAAAAAATCAGGGGCAGGGGCTGATGAAGTGTATGTGCCCAAGTTGTGGTACTTTGACCTCCTGCTCTTCACCCGTGATGAGGAAATTTCTAGACAGCCCACCTGCAACATGGAGACGGACAGTAGTTCCACACCTGAACTTGTAGGAAGAGATGACATACCACCAAGTGGAGCGGTAAGTGAAACATACAACATTTATTTGCTTACATGTACCTCACAATACAGTTTACAAGAATATAATTATACTGGCCATACATTATATAATGTCATTTTGCCATGTGACTGGCATTTTTCACCTGGGATGACTCCAATGGTGTCAACCCTACAACTTCTGCTATTTCAACAATGTATTCCATATTGCTAAGTGTACAGTGCACACTGGGGCATTTATGCCAAAGGAAGTTGTCAGACACAACATGCCATCACCACTTTGTCAACTTAGTCTAGGCGTAGATTTATAGCTGAATGAAACATTTTAAACCTGTTGCTCAAAATACCAAACACATTTTCCACAAAGCGCCTAACTCTTGGCAATCTATAATTAAAGATCCTCCTTCTGTTGACAGATTTCATTGTAGATAAGGTTTTAATACATTGGTGTCTAGTGCAAATGCTTCATCAGCTACAAAGACAAAATTTAGTCCATATTTTGTGTCACTTCGTGTTGGCAAATTAAGTTCATTTTTTTTTTTTAAGTTTGGCATATAAAGGAGTCTGCTCAAATGCTCCGCCATATAAGACCTTTCCATTTCTTCCAATGTTCACAAATAAGAATTCACAGTTGGCATCCACTATGGACATCAGAATAATGCTGAAGAATTCTTTATAGTTGTAGTAATAGGATCCACTTTTTGAGGGTGGCATAATTCTAGCATGTTTTCCATGAATGGCACCACCACAGTTTGGGACATTCCAAAGACTCTCAAAATCGCCTGCAATAACTTGCCATTGCTCCACCATTGTAGGTAACTGAAAGAGAAAGATTGTTCAAATGTTACATTGGTGCATATATGTAATGTTATACTAACTAGTTTAGATTCTGTTTTCATTACACAGCCTGCTGTCGTATGTGAAGCCGCAATCTCTGATATGGCAGAACACCAAGGCACACCAATGCATGCCAGCCAGCTGACTGTCGACAGCCAGGACATAACAGATCTATTCACATAGCCACAAGGGGGTCAGTGACAGGAGGAAAAAAAAGGGTTCACAATCTCGAGAAAAGTGATTCACTTATAAACAAGATGATAGCCTGTAAACCAATTGATGTCACAACACTGACAAGACAAATCTGCTAGGAGGAAGTCCTGCAAGCAAAATGAGAAATGCAAGTAGAGAAATGCAAATAGAGATGGAACATTTGTTATATGACATAATTTGAAGGTCCACAAGTTGGGATCTGTCCCCACACATTGTATTAACATAATCCTCCCCAAACACAGGAGCAAGGTGTTATGCACGTTTTGTCGCTATCCAATAACGATTGTCGAATCTCGATTTGTGTTTCCAACGCACAAATATTTATTATCCAAAAGTAGCAGATTAATTCAAGCGAAATAATAATAAGTACAGCCGTTACTTATCGCAGGCGCTCTGGATCCAGTGAACAGTCATTCAGGTCTGAAGTCTGTGGTTAAAGATGACTGCTCACTAGATGAAAAGCTCCTGCTTATATGCAGACAGAGATACAGTGAGACAATGCAGATGACATTGGTCCCAGGTTTCAGGAGGGTCCAGGGTGTTGCAGATCATAGGCTAGTTCAAACCAAAATATCCAAAGGTGGGGGTCATCTCTCCAGGGGATGTGCTCCGACTTTCCCCACCAACAATCCAGTCTCAACTAGTCTATTAGCATTTTATAGTGAGTATCACTTAAAGGTTTATTCCCTAACATCAATAACTAGAGTATGCAATGTGCAATCTCTTCGCCGAATGCACCGGTCAGCTGCTGATGAATAGGGGATTAAAATGATACCAGACATTTCATATAACCTGAACCTCATGTTTTACTAACATGCATATAACTTATAATATTAAACATAAATACTACTATATTTTGACATAAATAACTATGTGTTGCAACTACAATTAATGTGTATTATTTACAAGAGTGTGTGTTTGTGCAAACTTGTGTAAAAGTGTAAAACTGTTATTGCCACGTTCTGGGTACGCCCTTCCACGCCGTAGAGTGCTCTACGCATATTTTCAGACAAAGACAACCAAGTTTGCTCGATTATTAATTGAAATGACTTTATCCAATTTGCTGACTTCGACAGCTCCACCCTTTGATAGTGTAATAGACTATCACAAAATCACTGTTTCAAGTTGAGGATTGTACAACACTTCTTCACAAACCATAATCTCGGTATCTCTCACCACCCTTTCAGTCTCGTTCTCAGTGTTTCTCCACAGAAGACTGTTTTCCACACTTCAATACAGTAGGAACACATTGTAAGAAATGTTTCAATGCACAACAACCATGAGAACCAACCTGCCACCTTTTTCCCAACCTCATATAACGAAGAATTATGGTTCCTTCGAAATTCCCATTTAAGTTACAGAATTTCATCCATCTTCTGGTCTATAATTTCCTTTGAGTCATCTGTATTATTGGTGATTTACGTGCAACACTTGACACCAAACTGGGTGGCCAAAGTCACACAGTATCCACCAGTAATAGAGGTGAGATAATTCAGTACAAACCTATGTTGCACCAACTCCTTCTTGTACACTTGTTGCTCCCTTCCCGTATACCTGAAAGTGTCATCATACATCTCGGTGATATTATCTATCAATTTAGCTAGGTCTTGAATATATTTAAAATTTAAAGTTCCCCGAGCGGTCCTGGTGAGATCTAGAGCAACCATAACTTGAAAACCAGCGGTTTCACTAATCAATTTTGTAGCTATGGGTTCCTCACCAGAAATCATATTTCTCTTGCCACGGTGTTCATACCTTGTGTGTATGTATGGTGGGGATGTAGTCTTGTGAATACCAACCATTTCTTCATGAGTAATAGTCATGATTTCAGGAACTAGTTTACCTAAGAAACATAGACCCTTGGAACTCGGGGTCACCCAGGAATAAGCTTTTCTCCCACAAACAAAGTACACATAATCAGGAAGAACATAAGGAACAGTATGCCCATTAATTATATCACATAAGGTTTTGACAAAACTACCCATGCCTAGTGTCTCCATCTGTTCAAGACACGTGTCAGCATGGATGACATTCTTACAATAACCTATAGAGACCTTCCCAATAGATACTTTCTTATGCTTGGTTACACGCCCTAATTTATGGTGTCCGTCAACATTCCTGTGTATTGGTGACCTTGTAAGTCTCCCTCCAAAATGAGTGTGGCGAACCATTGTCTGATCTGATAGGTCAGCTTCCCAATTCTCCAGACGCTTTGCATGAGAGATATTTAGGCACAGTAAAGATCTGTCTAAGGAGTATTGTCGAAGCTTCAGACTAGGGGACCTAGTGTTATTGTACCTCACTTCTATGGGCCTCCCTCCCCTTAATTCGAGTACCTCAGAGATGTTTAGTGGAACGGCACTAGTCCTATGTTATGCTGTCCCTGAGGTACATGCAGGGGCGGATTGGCCATATAACCTACCGGGAAAAGTTCCGGTAGGCCGATGGCCTCAGGAGGCCGTCTGAAGTCTTACTTGGGGGGTGGTAAATTAAAAAATAAATAAATGTGTAAGCAACATTAAAAAAAATGAACCGAGACCGCCCCCGCCGGGTGCCAGTGAGGAGGCTGGCAGTGTAGTATTAGGTGGCTGGCCCCTCCTCCGGGACCAGCCTCTTTTCTTAATGGGGCCACGTTCTCTTGATCCGTCCCTCCTCCCCCTATTGTGGCTGCCTCCAGTCCCCGTACTGCAGTATGTCACATGGAACGTGCACAGGCGCCGTTTCATGTGAGCGCGGTGCAACAGGAGTCTCCAACAGCACTGCAGTGCCAGGTAAGCGAGAGGGGAGAGGGAACGGGGGTGTGAGTGATATAGCTACAAAAGTGACCAGAAATGGCCCGGCCAACTGCAATCATGGACTTCAGGCAACTTGTACAGAGATAATTTAGAAGTGATTTTTAAGTTGTTGCCCTGGACAACAATATACTTTTGCGAAGAGGACTGTTGTGCAACTCAAATACTCTCCTTCAGATGTTTTGTGGTTGACGTTTTCTTGGACTATAGTAATAGACTGGCACCATTTAAAGAGGAACAGATCTCAATACCAATATGGTCAAAAGGACTCCATTTTTTCTAAACCTAAATTACTATTAAAATGACAAATGGCAGCAACTTAGCTCAAAATTCAACATTTAAGTAAATTACTGTTTATGCTATAGCCTTGCCTGGTTAATTTTTTCAGCATTGTAATAAATTGTAAAGAGCTGCGGAATCTGCCGGCGCTATATACGTAAATGTTGATGATGATGTAGGGGGGTGGGGGGATAGTATTCTGTCATAATGAGGGAAGAGGGGGATAGTATAATGCTGTAATGATGTGTGAGGGAAGAGGAGGGGGCGGTGCGCTGCGCTGCCATAATGATGTGCGAGGGAGGGGGTGGTCTGCTTCTATAATGTGTGAGGGAAATGGGGGTGTTAATATAATGTGTGATATGAGGGTAGGGAGGGGGTGTCTTAATACGTGGGTGGGAGGTAGGCTATTTAATGGTGGAGTTTAGGCAGGGGCTAATTATTTAATGGATGCTATTTTATTTGTGGGGTGATGGTGTTTAAATTAAAGATGTGGCTTTTTACTTTAATAGTCGGCTTATTAATTCTGGTCATACTTTAGTGGTTCTTGCATTGATCCCATTGTCTCCTACCTTGCACTGGTCCCATTCTCAGATCACTTTGTTGAACATATGGCCAGCCCCAATTACACTGACAACATAATTAATCCTGCCTCCTGTGCAATTACTATATCAACAGCAAACCCTTGGAATAGCTCTCCCCTTCACTTTTGCAATTGTCTGCCAACCCTCCCTGCACTGTTATTAAGTCAAACCACCACCAATCACTGGGCACATTTAGGGCTAATACACAATTGTTACAAAATAAGTGTTTTCTTGCAGATGCTTGAAGCATTTCACCTTTCTGGTGATTGCAGTGGATAGCCATTAGTTATAAGGATTATTTTTCATGCATTTTTTTGAAAGACACAGTACACATTTATATATTATTTATAGAGAGAGATTTGACTTGTAGTTTGCATCTCATGACGTCAGGGGAAGATGCAACAGTGCATGAGGTGCTCAAATGCTGCTCTGGCAGACTGATCAGATACAATTGTGCCAACATAATTCATAATAGTTAAATTTATTAACAAAAGAAAGATATGTTTATATGAAGTGAATATTGGAAGGATGTGTTAGTAGGCAACTAAAAAAGTTTGAGCACAGAAGCATAAACCAGTCGCTGATAATGCAAAAATGTAATGTAATTTTATAACACAGACTGGCAGCTTTTGCCCTGCACTGCTTTAGAGATGACCCGCTGTGTCTTAAGTCATCACATTTAGGTTTTCCTAAGTGTTACTACAACCAAATTCCAGTAGTTCTAAATCCTACCTACTTTTGTGTTGGCTACACCTACCATTGTTTTGGTCCCGCCCACATGAGGCCACTTCAAGAATTTTTTCCAGGGCCACTTTTAGTTCCCAATCCGCCCCTTGGTACATGAGAGCACACCCAGCACTCAGTTTGGTTTAGAACCTTACCCACTAAGGAGTTATAATCCTCCAGAGGATGCACGCCCACATCCAGATTACCAGTGGACTGGCATCGCCGGATGCATTTCTCTTCAACTAAGGAGTCACAGAACTTACAGATACAATATTAATCAGACAATAGCCCCTCACACTGTCTCCGAGTTCGAGAGCTAGCAGACCTTTTCATAACCCCTGGACCAAGCTTGATAATGGGCTGCTCTGGATATTCTAATAACTTTTCCTTGACATCCATCTCATCGGAATCACTACCAGATCCCGCCTCTGTCTTCCATCCTTCTTCACAAAAATAGAGTGTCCTATAAAATGTAAAAACAAGAAAAATCCTGGAACAAAAGAAAAACAAAAACCGCCACTCCATCGCTGGAAAGATAGTTTTGGGGCAATGTCTCTGGCTCAGGTGTCTTGACTGCAGGCTTTAGGTCTCCTGGAACAGGTTTACGAGTGACAGATCGGTGTCGTCAGTCTCAGTATCGCGCACTTTCTCCGGGTTACTGACTTTCCTTCAGTGGGTGGAATGAACCCAAGTGTCTCTCTCTGCAACCTTCAGTGATGTGGTACTGGTCAGCAGCACTTGGTACGGGCCTTCCCAACGGTCTGTTAAACAACCTGAGCGTAAGAAATTGCGGATCATAACATTGTCCCCAGGTTCAACATCATGACAGTTCATTTCTGGCATACCAGGTGACAGCGTTTTTAGTTTTTGTTGTTGTTGCTTTAGCAGTCTACTCCTTTTTATTAGATATTGCACAGTCATTTCGTTATTACACTTCAAGTAGTCTTGCGGACTCGCGATCAAATGAGGTTGTCGGCCGAACAGTATCTCAAAGGGGGACAGATTAAGAGCAGGTCTAGGAGTGGTTCGAATGCTATGGAGGACTAGTGGCAAAGCTTCGGGCCACGCTAACCCAGTTTCAGCCATTATCTTACCAAGCTTGTTCTTAATAGTACCATTTACTCTTTCCACCATACCACTGGCTTGTGGTCGGTAAGGGGTGCGAAGTCTACTACTGATTCCCATGAGCTTACACATGTTCTGGAAGATATCGCCAGTAAAGTGGCCCTATCACTTTCAATGATTCTAGGGATACCGAACCTACACACAAATTCTTGTACAATTTTCTTTGCAGTGAACACAGCAGTATTAGTGGCTGCCGGATATGCTTCTATCCAACTAGAAAACACATCAATACATACTAACACATACTTTAGATTCCTGCAAGGTGGTAATTGGATATAGTCAATTTGTATTACCTGGAAAGGTCCGTCTGTAGGAGGGATATGGGATGGCTCAGTTGGAGTAGTTTTCCCGACATTTCTCCTCAAACAAGTAAGACATGACATTGCCTTCTTACCAGCCTGAGAGGAAAATCCAGTTGCACACCAGTATGCTCTCACCAGTTTGCACATACTTTCTTTATCTAGGTGAGTTAGACCATGTGCTGCTTCAGCCAGGCTTGCATAGCATGTTCTGGGAGCTACAGGCTTACCTTGTCCATCTCTCCAGAGTCCTGAGGACTCTTGGCCACATCCCTTCGCCTTCCAGACCGCCTTTTCCTGCAGGGAACACAAATCTTGCATTTCAATTAATTTCTGCATGTCTACTGTCTGAAAAAACATCATAGTCTCGGTCGATACAGTCATAGGTTGCCCTGCTGCCCATTTAGCAGCTTCGTCCGCCCTATTGTTGCCCAATGACACCAGGTCTTCTTCAGAGGTATGGGCTTTACATTTTATGACGGCTACTGTCCTGGGTAAGTGTATCGCTGTCAAAAGTCCTTTTATGTGTTGTGAGTGTGCCACTGGCGTGCCTGCTGCTGTCGTAAAGTTTCTAAGATGCCAAAGGGCCCCAAAATCGTGCACTACCCTGAAGGCGTATCTAGAGTCGGTATATATATTAGCTGACTTACCCCTTACCAACTCACAAGCTCTCCTTAATGCTACTAGTTCAGCCACCTGGGCTGAGTGAGGTGGGCCAAGGGGTCTAGCTTCTACAACATCCTGATCGTCTACAACAGCATAACCAGTACATAGTTCTCCCGTCTTTGTCTGTCTATGACAACTCCCGTCTGTATAAAACGTAAAATCTACATTTTCTATGGAGGTGTCACGTATGTCGGGCCTCGCAGTAAAGGTCTGGTTCAGGTATTCCATACAATCATGCGTATCAGTACTCATGCCAAACTCTTCACCACCCAGGGTCTCCTCACCTCCCAACCTTTGTGTCTCTCGAGACACATATGGAAGGTATGTAGCTGGATTTAAGGTGCTATATCATTTGATGGTGATGTTTGAGGGTGCCATCAGAGCTAGTTCCCATTTTGTGAATCTAGCTGAAGAGACATGTCTGGTTTGAGCTGAATTTAACAGAGCTGATACTGCATGGGGTGTATAGACAGTTGAATCATGTCTTAATACTACGTCCTCGCTCTTACTTACCAGAAGAGCAGTTGCTGCTACACTTCTGAGACATGTTGGGAGTGATCTTGCCACAGTGTCCATTTGTGCACTGTAGTATGCTACCGGTCTGTTAGCGTCACATGTTTCTGTGTGAGGACACCTGCTGCACAGCCATCAGCTTCCGTACAGTATAGCGCAAAAGGCTTTTTATAATCAGGTATTCCCAATACAGGTGCTCTAGTCAGACTATATTTAAGATTAAAGAATGCTTGCTCTTAATCCTCTGTGTGTACGACACGTTCTGGTTTTGAGGGAGAGACTAGCTCCTGCAATGGTAATGCCAGAAAAGAAAACCTGGGATCCAGGATCTACAGTATCCACACATCCCCAAGAAGGTACGAATTTGCTTCTGGCTCTGCGGCAGAGTCATGTGTTGTATGGCCTTAATTCTGTCACTCGTCAAGTGTATTAGCCCCTGGGTGAGACAGTGTCCAAAGTATTTGACCTTAGTCTGACATGGCTGTAACTTGTCCTTTGCCACCTTGTGCCCTGTTTGCGAGAGATGAAGCAACAACAATTTAGTATCATGTAAACATGACATAAAAGAATCGGAGCACACCAACAAATCGTCCACATATTGAATCAGAACAGACCCATTGTTAGGTTGGAAGGATTATAAACAGTCATGTAAGGCTTGGGAGAAAATACTGGGGCTGTCAATGAACTCCTGGGGCAGTCTGGTCCATGTGTATTGCACCCCCCGGTAGGAGAATGCAAAGAGGTATTGGCAGTCAGGGTGAAGAGGGACTGAGAAGAAGGCAGAACACAGGTCAATGACAGTAAAATGACTAGCAGACGGTGGAATCTGCATGAGGATGACAGCTGGATTGGGCACTACGGGGAATTGGCTCTCAACAACTTTATTAATTCCCCTTATGTCCTGGACTAATCTATAGCCCCTCCTCCCACTTTTTTCACAGGGAAAATGGGACTATTTGCTGTGCTGGATGTACAAATTAAAATCCCTTGTTGCAACAGCCTCTCAATAACAGGATATACCCCTAATTCCACCTCCAGTTTTAATGGATACTGTGGGATTTTTGGAGCTATCCTGCCACTTTTTAGATTTACCATCACGGGAGCTACATTTGCCGTCAATCCAGTGTCCTGTCCATCTCTGGTCCATAGGGAACCCGGTGTTTCCAGCAACATCCCCTTTACTTGAGATGGACTTTGTTCTATAACGGTAGAGTGCAACATTAACCTTTGTGGGGTGTCCAATATATCCTGTACCTCATGTGCGACCTTCTCTGGTATATCTAGGAATACACCATCTGTGGTACAGTATATGACACATCCCATTTTACATAAAAAGTCCCTCCCCAGCAAGTTAGTAGGAGCTACTGCAGCCAAGAGAAACGAGTACTTGGTATGCAGAGGCCCGATAGTAACTTCTGTGGATTTAGTTAAAGGATAATACAACACTCTCCCCGTTACCCCATAGCTGGAATAGTTTTACTAGTCACCTGTAGATTGAAAGGAGAGGTTATCACAGATCTGGCTGCCCCTGTATTGTTTCCTACCAGCTATGTCAACTATCATTGTAGGTTCTTACCTCAGACTCTCAGTTAACCTCACTGGCTGTAGACTACAGGTATGACCTGACCCCTAGCGCTGACTATCGCTTTCCCGTGCAGCATTTGCTGCTATAACATGCATGGGCAGGTGTGAGTATTCTAGTCTATGTGAATTCCTCCTTGGAGGATATCTACGTGATCCACCCCTATGTGTATTGAGTCTTTCCTTTTTACAATTTTTAATGAGATGTCCTTCTTCATTACAGTTGAAACACCTGACTATTTTTAAGTTTCTTGTTATGTGGATTGTATGCTGGTGGTTGTGTATTCATTTCTTCTAGAGCTTGTATAATTACCATCATTAACCTATCACTTTTCTCTTCCTTTTTTCTAAAAAGGTTTTTGTCCACAGCAGACTCCCTAAGAGAATCTACTGTGATGCCTCTCCAATTAGGTAATGAGGTTTGTACCCTGGTCTTTAAATTTTCCCTAAGACCATCCATTAATACTCTTACAGCCACCTCCCTGTGATGTGGATCCTCACCTATGTTTGATATCCCAGTGAACCGTGCTATCGCTGCTAGACCTCTAGTAAAGTTATCTGATGCCGTTTCACTATCTTTCTGTTTTATGGTGAAAATTTTACTCCAATTTACTACTACTGGAAAATAGATGGCTAAATGTGAGACAATTTGCTCAATATTCTCTTGATTACCTTCATCTGTCAAGGTGTCATCTCCCTCCAACAAACAATCTTTAATACATTTTTGTACGTTAGTATTGGGAGGAAGACATGCCCACAACAACACTACCCGCCAATCCTTATTGATTGGTTCATGTGCATTTCCTAAGTCTTTAACAAATTTCTGACACTTAGCCAACTCTTTTCTAGGATCTGGGAATTCAGTCACAATGGAACGTAGTTCTGACCTAGTCCAGGGACAATGCATTGAAACATTTCTTACAGGGACTATACCATCCTTATCCGCCTTCCCATTAGGAACTGCTATGGTGCGGACAGGATAAGTACCAACTGGTTCACTATCTTCAGGATTAGTCACAGGAACCGCTGCTTCAGTACCTTGGATGTTATCCCTCCTAGTGGTCACTCCACTACTCTCACCTATCTCAGCCACTGCCCCCTTTCCATACTTATGCTGAACCTCTAGCATATTAACAGCATGGGCAATGGCTGAAATTACAGTGGGTTCATCCTCTTCTTCAGAAACACTTGTTTTAAACTGACTTAAAACAGGATATAACTTAGCAAAATCCTTTTTTCATTTTCAAAAATGGCTGTACTTACTCCCCCAGCCACATACAGTGGCAGGGGCGTGCTTGCGCTAAGTTCTCCATGCTTCTCAACGGCTACTTCCGTTGTGTGCGCGCTTTTCGTCACGCCTACTTCTGCTGTGCACTCGCTGCTTTGCCATGTGTTGCCTTCCATTTGGCACAATTTCAAACAATCATTATGTTTATTTCTCACTTTCGTTGGCTTAATCAACCGCACTTTAGCTTTTACATTATTTAGTACCTCTGAATTAAAACTCCCTATTGTTGGGAAAGGCCTAACACAATCCTTGGTCATCTTGACCCACTTGTTGCAAAACACCGTTGCGTATGCACCATATTTCTTACACATAAGAAACCTCGCTGAACCAATAGGCCCTTCCTAAGGCAGTACCTTGGCCATCTCTAGCGTATGCTTAGCACCCATGTTGAACGATACCAATATCTATGCGGACCACAGACAATACCGCAGTACTCTGTCTCTTCCGCAAACACTTTCAACCCTTTGCTACACGCAATCTACCGCTAGAGATCTCTTAATGGCCGTGGATGTATTTGCTCAAGCCGCATCCACTTGCTTCCTCTCATACTAAACGAGGACCCCTAACACAGAAATATCACAGTGAACTACAGGAATACCGCAGTACCCTGTCTCTTTCACAAATCTGCTGAGTTTATTATCACTGCTAGCACAAAGTCGATAAAATCAACCAGCCTTTCTAATATAATTCCTCCAAGCTGCTCTCCCAAGTCACAATCACGGTTTTCCTTACCGTGCGGTCAGATCGCACCGCTTAAAGATACTAACTATCAGTAAACGTTGAGATTACTATTGGGCGCGCTTTGCGAAATCCCCCTTTGTTTTCGCCCTCTGTATACCTGCCCCATATACCGTCCTTCAGTTGGGAAACCTGCCTCGTCAGACAGCAACTGAGACCAATCAACAATAAAACAGTGTATCTACGTCACAAAATCACACAATATACACCTTTTCTGCGCAGAAAATCAAAGTTCACCAACAATAGTAATAACGTTTCAGAGGCTTTAACAAGTGATTATACTATGCATGTATAACAACTATCAAACCGATTGTTTAACCACGTGGCAAATCTACCACAAGAAGTTCACTTATGCTAAGCAGGAAGTACACATACGCTAAGCAATGCAATACAGTTAAAACGCAATATGACAATAAAAAGAAACAGTTTTCTCTTTTGTCCCTAGATTCAAGTTGGCACTCCTTCAGATTATGCAAAAACGGACATTCGGTTTCACAACACAGAGTAATAAACAGGTTTTGAACACATTGCGTTCTTACCCGTATATGACGCGTCTCCACACTTTGTTGCGGAACCGAAATCCGTAGGTCTTGCGTATCGTCCGGTAGCGTAACTTCCTCCGCGAGCCTCCAAATTGTTATGCACGTTTTGTCGCTATCCAATAACGATTGTCGAATCCCGATTTGTGTTTCCAACGCACAAATATTTATTATCCAAAAGTAGCAGATTAATTCAAGCAAAATAATAATAAGTACAGCCGTTACTTATCGCAGGCACTCTGGATCCAATGAACAGTCATTCAGGTCTGAAGTCTGTGGTCAAAGATGACTGCTCACTAGATGAAAAGCTCCTGCTTATTTGCAGTCAGAAATACAGTGAAACAATGCAGATGACGTGGCTTGCTTCTATTGGTCCAG
Source organism: Mixophyes fleayi (assembly GCF_038048845.1). NCBI lineage: Eukaryota > Metazoa > Chordata > Amphibia > Anura > Limnodynastidae > Mixophyes > Mixophyes fleayi. The sequence goes on from NC_134402.1 coordinate 172,371,785, forward strand.
GTTTCAGGAGGGTCCAGGGTGTTGCAGATCATAGGCTGGTTCAAACCAAAATATCCAAAGGTGGGGGTAGATTGTAAGCTTTCGAGCAGGGTTCTCTTACCTCTCTGTCTGTATGTATTACCCAGTATTGTCTTATTAATGTTTGTTCCCAATTGTAAAGCGCTACGGAATTTGCTGGCGCTATATAAATAAATGTTGATGATGATGATGGGGGTCATCTCTCCAGGAGATGTGCTCCGACTTTCCTGCCAAGAATCCAGTCTCAACTAGTCTATTAGCATTTTATAGTCAGTATCACTTTAAAGGTTTATTGCCTAACATCAATAACTAGAGTATGCAATGTGCAATCTCTTCGCCAAATGAACTGGTCAGCTGCTGATGAATAGGGGATTAAAATGATACCAGACATGACACATTTCCTATAACTTGAACCTCATGTTTTACTAACATGCATATAACTTATAATATTAAACATAAATACTACTATATTTTGACATAAATAACTATGTGTTGCAACTACAATTAATGTGTATTATTTACAAGAGTGTGTGTTTGTGCAAACTTGTGTAAAACTGTTATTGCCCTTCCACGCTGTAGCGTGCTCTACGCATATTTTCAGACAAAGACAACCAAGTTTGCTCGATATTAATTGAAATGACTTTATCCAATTTGCTGACTTCGACAAAGGAAATTTCAGGCTGGCCCAATCATATACCTTTCGGCCACTACCACTCCACATGCAACAACCCACCATGGGAGGCAGTGTCAGACTGGGATATGAAGGGCCCACCGGGGGATGCAATGCTAGGGGCCCACTAGAAGGGGTGTGGCCAGCCGCCTGACTGTGTGACTAGAGAGCCAGCTCACAGAGAACATGACTAGTGCCATATTGTGGCATAAAGGAATGGAGTGTATATAAAAAGTGCACAGTCTGGGCCTCAGCCTCTAGATCGGGACAAAGGGGAAAGTCACCCAAAATCAGGACTGTCACACTAGAATCAGAACAGTTGGCAGCTACCCTGCTCTCTCCAGCTTTCACTTCCTGGTGTCTTAAGCTCAGTACTTGCTTGTATAGATCCTGGAATGTTAGACCCCTGTTTGGGGAAAAAAAGGATAGGTACAAGAAATAGCCAAACCATGAGTGAACACTTTAGTCACCCCCAATTCCAAACCAACCCAGATGTTAAATCAATAGCAACCATGTTTAATAATTAGTTCTCCCTCCCTAAAACCTACACTGACATTACATTATCAGTATTAACAATTAATAGACAGACAGTATTTACCCATAAGCAGCTACAACATTCAATAAATAGTATTATCATATAATAGACCTATTTACCCCCAATTAGCCCTGACTCTAAATTAATAATATTTAAGAAGTAAACATAATTCCCTCCCTAGCCCCCACCATCACCCACCAATAGATTACTATCTTCTGCTCGCTGTTAAAATATGACCCCCCACCCTCTTCATTAAATTAATAGCCCATTCCCTCAACTACATTTTTCCCCCACATGATGTAACTCTTTATTCCATTCCATTAACTGCATTATTATATTAGCCCACGGGACGGGGGCCATGGGAGAGATGGGTCTCTTTTGCTCTGTCCTGGTGGGACATCCTGTGCTGTCTCAGTGATATTTAGGTCCCACCTCCTTCAAACTATTTGAGACATGGCATTTTAATGGGAAATGCTTTGGCACGGGAAAATGGAGTGTTGCTTTGACAGAGGTGTAAGTACCGTATTAGGCAGAGGGCATTTTGTACAAGTCTGTCTTTTCCCCAGCTGCACCGCTCTGCCTAAGAATTTTGACAAAGCCAAAATATTCTTCTTTTTTCTCATTTACTTATTTTTAAAGTTATAGCCCATTAGAGGTTTTGTAAGTTTATAATGAGTTGTTATAGTAAATCCTAAAATAAACATTAATATGGTATTTATTAAACTTATGTAGTAAGAATGAATATTGCCTTAGGAGCTGGTTACCCATGGATGGAGTGGTAGGGAGCACTGTATGAAAGTGCTTATGGGTTTGTATAACAGAGCGTTCTAAATTAGTCAAATTAGATATATAGTGGGATATGTTGTATGCTTGAAGTTACACTGCCATACTTTTTGCTTTATATAATTATTAAATACTTATTTATTTACTGTGTTTTTTTTAATTAATCAATTTTAAAAGAATTTTAAACACATATAAGCTACAAAGACATGGACAGTATAAAATTAAGCTACTCCAAAGAGTAAAAATACTTAGTTGGCCGCAACTTAAATGGCATTGCTCAGAAGTCTGTTCTCCTTTGCAGTGTCATTACTTTTCTGATTGGTGCATTTAAAGGAATTGAATATTAGATATGAATAAAACTTGTGTTTCCATATAAATGACTATTTGAAAAAGAGATAAAGCATGTATGTAGTTAAATCATGTATTCTTATGCTAAATTAAAAATATGTATAAACTAACAGCAAATGCAGGAAACCAGAGTACAGTACTCATCTTCTTTCTGTATGTCCACCCCCTACCTGCATAAGTGTTCAAGTAGGGGCACACTTATCAAGGACTCCCTGATGGAGTCAACTACTTTACATTAATGTGTAGCGAGAGAGACCCACAGGCACTGTGAGCGGGGTACAGAGGGAGAACCACAGGCACTGTATTAAAGTAATTCTATAGTTTTCAAATAAGCATTGTCTAAGCGATTGAGTTGTGTTTCCAAAGCACAAAGTAATTTATTTTAGCAGATGCAAAATTTAGCAGTTCAATATATTATTATAATTCAGTACAATACAGCCGATACCAAAGATAAATACATACATAGCGCCGCGTCCTTCGCTGCGCAAAGCTGTGCTCACTGGTACCAGCTTACAGTACTTCACTCCAGAATACTGTGGTCAGAGAAGACTGACTTGGTACCAGTTAGAGTGGTATTATATACACTCAGTGTTACAGTGAAAACAATGCAGATGGTGTGACTTGCTTCTATTGGTCCAAGTATCAGGAAGGTCCAGTGTGCTGCAGGTCATGGGCCAGTTCAAACCAAAATATCCAAAGGTGGGGGTCATCTCTCCAGGGCTTGTGTTCTGACTTTCCCGCCAAGACTCCAGTTTCAACTAGTCTATTAGCATTTTACAGTTGGTATCACTCTGATCATTTATTCCCTAACATCAATAACTAGAGTATGCAATGTGCGATCTCTTCGGCGAATGAACCGGACAACTGCTGATGAATACGGGATTAAAATGATACTAAACATGACATGTTTCCTATAACCTGAACCTCAAATAACACTAAAGTGTACATATAATCATAATATATAAACTAAATACTATCTGCTCATAAATCACTGTGGAATGTAACCAATATAAATATGAAATATATAAATAACTAAATGTGAGAGTGCGAGCGTGCGTATTTTACCGCTTGATCGCGCCATGCCACGTGTAGCGTGGCATACTGTCCGCAATCGCACGGTAAAACAATATTAACCAATATACTTTTGTTCATCCAATTATACGACTTCGACAACTGTGATCGGTGTACAGAGGGAGAACCACAGGCAATGTGATCGGTGTACAGAGGGAGAACCACAGGCAATGTGATCGGTGTACAGAAGGAGAACCACAGGCAATGTGATCGGTGTACAGAGGGAGAACCACAAGCAGTGTGATCGGTGTACAGAGGGAGAACCACAGGCAGTGTGAGCAGTGTACAGAGGGAGAACCACAGGCAGTGTGAACAGTGTACAGAGGGAGAACCACAGGCCGTGTGAGTGGTGTACAGAGGGAGAACCGCAGGCAGTGTGAGCGGTGTACAGAGGGAGAACCACAGGCAGTGTGAGCAGTGTACAGAGGGAGAACCACAGGAAGTGTGAGCGGTGTATAGAGAGAGAGAACCACAGGCAATGTGAGCGGTGTACAGAGGGAGAACCACAGGTAATGTGAGCTGTGTACAGAGGGAGAACCACAGGCCATGTGAGCGGTGTACAGAGGGAGAACCACAGGCAGTGTGAGCAATGTACAGAGGGAGAACCACAGGCAGTGTGAGTGGTGTACAGAGGGAGAACCGCAGGCAGTGTGAGCGGTGTACAGAGGGAGTACCACAGGCAATGTGAGCGGTGTACAGAGGGAGAACCGCAGGGAGTGTGAGCGGTGTACAGAGAGAGAGAACCACAGGCAATGTGAGCGGTGTACAGAGGGAGAACCACAGGCAATGTGAGCTGTGTACAGAGGGAGAACCACAGGAAGTGTGAGTGGTGTACAGAGAGAGAGAACCACAGGCAGTGTGAGCAGTGTACAGAGGGAGAACCACAGGAAGTGTGAGTGGTGTACAGAGAGAGAGAACCACAGGCAGTGTGAGCGGTGTACAGAGGGAGTACCACAGGCAATGTGAGCGGTGTACAGAGGGAGAACCGCAGGGAGTGTGAGCGGTGTACAGAGAGAGAGAACCACAGGCAATGTGAGCGGTGTACAGAGGGAGAACCACAGGCAATGTGAGCTGTGTACAGAGGGAGAACCACAGGAAGTGTGAGTGGTGTACAGAGAGAGAGAACCACAGGCAGTGTGAGCAGTGTACAGAGGGAGAACCACAGGCAGTGTGAGTGGTGTACAGAGGGAGAACCGCAGGCAGTGTGAGCGGTGTACAGAGGGAGTACCACAGGCAGTGTGAGCGGTGTACAGAGGGAGAACCACAGGCAATGTGAGCTGTGTACAGAGGGAGTACCACAGGCAGTGTGAGCGGTGTACAGAGGGAGAACCACAGGCAATGTGAGCTGTGTACAGAGGGAGAACCACAGGCAGTGTGAGCGGTGTACAGAGGGAGTACCACAGGCAGTGTGAGCGGTTTACAGAGGGAGAACCACAGGCAATGTGAGCTGTGTACAGAGGGAGAACCACAGGCAGTGTGAGTGGTGTACAGAGGGAGAACCGCAGGCAGTGTGAGCGGTGTACAGAGGGAGTACCACAGGCAATGTGAGCGGTGTACAGAGGGAGAACCGCAGGCAGTGTGAGCGGTGTACAGAGGGAGAACCGCAGGCAGTGTTAGCGGTGTACAGAAGGAGAACCACAGGCCATGTGAGCGGTGTACAGAGGGAGAACCACAGGCAGTGTGAGCAGTGTACAGAGGGAGAACCACAGGCAGTGTGAGTGGTGTACAGAGGGAGAACCGCAGGCAGTGTGAGCGGTGTACAGAGGGAGTACCACAGGCAATGTGAGCGGTGTACAGAGGGAGAACCGCAGGCAGTGTGAGCGGTGTACAGAGAGAGAGAACCACAGGCAATGTGAGCGGTGTACAGAGGGAGAACCACAGGCAATGTGAGCTGTGTACAGAGGGAGAACCACAGGAAGTGTGAGTGGTGTACAGAGAGAGAGAACCACAGGCAATGTGAGCGGTGTACAGAGGGAGAACCACAGGCAATGTGAGCCGTGTACAGAGGGAGAACCACAGGCCATGTGAGCGGTGTACAGAGGGAGAACCACAGGCAGTGTGAGCAGTGTACAGAGGGAGAACCACAGGCAGTGTGAGCGGTGTACAGAGGGAGAACCACAGACAGTGTGAGCGGTGTACAGAGGGAGAACCACAGGCAGTGTGAGCAGTGTACAGAGGGAGAACCACAGGCAGTGTGAGCAGTGTACAGAGGGAGAACCGCAGGCAGTGTGAGCGGTGTACAGAGGGAGAACCACAGGAAGTGTGAGCAGTGTACAGAGGGAGAACCACAGGAAGTGTGAGCAGTGTACAGAGGGAGAACCACAGGAAGTGTGAGCGGTATACAGAGAGAGAGAACCACAGGCAATGTGAGCGGTGTACAGAGGGAGAACCACAGGCAATGTGAGCTGTGTACAGAGGGAGAACCACAGGAAGTGTGAGTGGTGTACAGAGAGAGAGAACCACAGGCAATGTGAGCGGTGTACAGAGGGAGAACCACAGGCAATGTGAGCCGTGTACAGAGGGAGAACCACAGGCCATGTGAGCGGTGTACAGAGGGAGAACCACAGGCAGTGTGAGCAGTGTACAGAGGGAGAACCACAGGCAGTGTGAGCGGTGTACAGAGGGAGAACCACAGACAGTGTGAGCGGTGTACAGAGGGAGAACCACAGGCAGTGTGAGCAGTGTACAGAGGGAGAACCACAGGAAGTGTAAGCAGTGTACAGAGGGAGAACCACAGGAAGTGTGAGCAGTGTACAGAGGGAGAACCACAGGAAGTGTAAGCAGTGTACAGAGGGAGAACCACAGGAAGTGTGAGCAGTGTACAGAGGGAGAACCACAGGAAGTGTGAGCTGTGTACAGAGGGAGAACCACAGGCCATGTGAGCGGTGTACAGAGGGAGAACCACAGGCAGTGTGAGCAGTGTACAGAGGGAGAACCACAGGCAGTGTGAGTGGTGTACAGAGGGAGAACCACAGGCAATGTGAGCGGTGTACAGAGGGAGAACCACAGGCAATGTGAGCTGTGTACAGAGGGAGAACCACAGGCAGTGTGAGCGGTGTACAGAGGGAGAACCACAGGCAGTGTTAGCGGTGTACAGAGGGAGAACCACAGACAGTGTGAGCGGTGTACAGAGGGAGAACCACAGGCAGTGTGAGCAGTGTACAGAGGGAGAACCACAGGCCGTGTGAGCGGTGTACAGAGTAAGAACCACAGGCAGTGTGAGCGGTGTACAGAGGGAGAACCACAGGCCATGTGAGCGGTGTACAGAGGGAGAACCGCAGGCAGTGTGAGCGGTGTACAGAGAGAGAGAACCACAGGCAATGTGAGCGGTGTACAGAGGGAGAACCACAGGCAATGTGAGCTGTGTACAGAGGGAGAACCGCAGGCAGTGTGAGCGGTGTACAGAGGGAGAACCACAGGCAGTGTTTGCAGTGTACAGAGGGAGAACCACAGACAGTGTGAGCGGTGTACAGAGGGAGAACCACAGGCAGTGTGAGCGGTGTACAGAGGGAGAACCACAGGCAGTGTGAGCAGTGTACAGAGGGAGAACCACAGGCAGTGTGAGCAGTGTACAGAGGGAGAATCACAGGCCGTGTGAGCGGAGTACAAAGGGAGAACCACAGGCAGTGTGAGCGGTGTACAGAGAGAGAGAACCACAGGCAATGTGAGCGGTGGACAGAGGGAGAACCACAGGCCGTGTGAGCGGTGTACAGAGGGAGAACCACAGGCAGTGTGAGCAGTGTACAGAGGGAGAACCACAGGCAATGTGAGCGGTGTACAGAGGGAGAACCACAGGCAATGTGAGCGGTGTACAGAGGGAGAACCACAGGCAATGTGAGCGGTGTACAGAGGGAGAACCACAGGCAATGTGAGCTGTGTACAGAGGGAGAACCACAGGCAGTGTGAGCGGTGTACAGAGGGAGAACCACAGGCAGTGTTAGCGGTGTACAGAGGAAGAACCACAGACAGTGTGAGCGGTGTACAGAGGGAGAACCACAGGCAGTGTGAGCGGTGTACAGAGGGAGAACCACAGGCAGTGTGAGCGGTGTACAGAGGGAGAACCACAGGCCGTGTGAGCGGTGTACAGAGTAAGAACCACAGGCAGTGTGAGCGGTGTACAGAGGGAGAACCACAGGAAGTGTGAGCGGTGTACAGAGGGAGAACCGCAGGCAGTGTCAGCGGTGTGCAGAGGGAGAACCGCAGGCAGTGTGAGCGGTGTACAGAGGGAGAACCGCAGGCAGTGTGAGCGGAGTACAAAGAGAGAACCACAGGCAGTGTGAGCGGTGTACAGAGAGAGAGAACCACAGGCAATGTGAGCGGTGTACAGAGGGAGAACCACAGGCAATGTGAGCTGTGTACAGAGAGAGAACCACAGGCAGTGTGAGCGGTGTACAGAGGGAGAACCACAGGCAGTGTTAGCGGTGTACAGAAGGAGAACCACAGGCAGTGTTAGCGGTGTACAGAAGGAGAACCACAGACAGTGTGAGCGGTGTACAGAGGGAGAACCACAGGCAGTGTGAGCGGTGTACAGAGGGAGAACTGCAGGCAGTGTGAGCGGTGTACAGAGTAAGAACCACAGGCAGTGTGAGCAGTGTACAGAGGGAGAACCGCAGGAAGTTTGAGCGGTGTACAGAGGGAGAACCGCAGGCAGTGTGAGCGATGTACAGAGGGAGAACCGCAGGCAGTGTGAGCGGTGTACAGAGGGAGAACCACAGGCAGTGTGAGCGGTGTACAGAGGGAGAACCACAGGCAGTGTGAGCGGAGTACAAAGAGAGAACCACAGGCAGTGTGAGCGGTGTACAGAGAGAGAGAACCACAGGCATTGTGAGCGGTGTACAGAGGGAGAACCACAGGCAATGTGAGCTGTGTACAGAGGGAGAACCACAGGCAATGTGAGCGGTGTACAGAGGGAGAACCGCAGGCAGTGTGAGCGGTGTACAGAGAGAGAGAACCACAGGCAATGTGAGCGTTGTACAGAGGGAGAACCACAGGCAATGTGAGCTGTGTACAGAGGGAGAACCACAGGCAGTGTGAGCGGTGTACAGAGGGAGAACCACAGGCAGTGTTAGCGGTGTACAGAGGGAGAACCACAGACAGTGTGTGCAGTGTACAGAGGGAGAACCACAGGCAGTGTGAGCGGTGTACAGAGGGAGAACCACAGGCAGTGTGAGCAGTGTACAGAGGGAGAACCACAGGCAGTGTGAGCAGTGTACAGAGGAAGAACCACAGGCAGTGTGAGCAGTGTACAGAGGGAGAACCACAGGAAGTGTGAGCGGTGTACAGAGGGAGAACCACAGGCAGTGTGAGCGATGTACAGAGGGAGAGTCTCCATGTTCCAGAGGAAGACTCTTGGGCAGTATACAGAGAGAGAATGATGGACATTTGCAGCATGCTCCTGCATGGCCCTATGAGTAGGCTTATGATGTAACAAGTGGTGCAGCTTTATTTAAAACCCCTTGTAATAAAACCCAGACAAAAAGTTCCTCTTATCAATAATCAATATAAAAATCTGTAACTATCACTTTTGGGGAAATCTCGCTGACGGGTGTGCTTCTAACATTACCAAAACTGATTTTTCTATCTGTTGCTGACATTGTTTATATACTGATTATTCTTACAGACTTATAATGTATGAATTGTTGGTGATTGGATTTAGATCCATTCAAATATTCTCTTGCCTTGTCTTTTGGATTGATGACTATCTCTGGCATTCCTAATAATCTGTACATTATCAAGATCATTAGTCAAGGGTCTCCAGTAACAGTGGTCTTTGCTTTCTTCAGGCTTCCTTGTATACACCTGTTAGTATATAAAAATAGAAAAAACACAGTTTTCATCGGCGCTCAAATAAGAAGATGCAGCTATTAATCCTTAAAGCCCTTATACCCAAAAAAAACCCATACATTTGTAATGCAATAATAAAGTACAACATATAGCGCTCCTACTCAGTCCTCAAGGAACCCCATATTACACATTGAACTATCAATTAAACTATTAAAAAAAATATGTGGAATATCAAGACAACAATTCTTTGAGTCCTCTTAATCGAAGATGTTCTCTGGTGTGAGAAAAGATGTTCTCTGGTGAGAAAAGAGCTTGTGATTTCACTGCTTTTTTGATTTCAAGTGCTGTTTTTGTTTAAAGTGTGGAGTTGGTTCCATTAAGAAGTTGAATCCAGGAAGGGGTTTAATCTGGTAAGTGGCTAGGAAAGGCTAGTACTAAAGTTCACTGTAGGCTATAAGAAGTTAGGTTAGCCATAATAAGATGAGTAGTAGCAGGCTTGATGATCTCACTCAATGCATATCTTGTCATATGTATGCACACTTGGAGCAAGTGTTCCAAGGTTTATACCTCTGTGAGAAATGTGAGCAATTGGTCTCTTTGGAAGCCCAGGTAACTGATCTAAAGCAGACCATTGCAACATTGAGAGACATTGCCAACCTGGAGCAGAGTTTACAGCTCACCGTTGATGCGTTATCTGAGCAGGGTGGAGCAGAGACAGAGGAGGATGCACAGGTAGGCAGCTGGGTAACAGTTACTAGGGGTAGCAGAGGGAGGAAGAGGCAGGCCAGTTCTGAGCTAGGCAATCCCAGCAGATTTGCCAGATTGGATGAAGATACTATGGAAGGCAGTTCAGAATTGGTAGAGTTGGATGTCACTGCTTCCTCTAGCAACCAGGGGAATGGTCTCTCCAGCACAGAGGGGACCAAAGTTACTCAGGGACCCAGGCAGATTGTGGTGGTAGGGGATTCAATTATTAGGAAGGTAGATAGGGCAATCTGTTACCGGGACCGTGCATGCCGAACAGTGTGTTGTCTCCCGGGTGCTCGGGCTCGGCATATTGCGGATCGGGTGGACAGATTGTTGGGAGGGGCTGGGAATGACCCAGCGGTTTTGGTCCATGTTGGCACCAATGACTGAGTTAGAGGAAGAAGGGGTGTCCTAAAGAATGATTTCAGGGACATAGGTCGCAAACTTAAGGCAAGGACATCCAAGGTAGTATTTTCGGAAATACTACCTGTGCCACGCGCTAGTCCAGGGAGGCAGCGGGAGATTAGGGAGGTTAATGCGTGGCTAAAAGATTGGTGTAGGAAGGAGGGTTTTGGATTCTTAGAGCACTGGGCTGATTTCTCGGTCAGTTGCCATCTTTATTGTCGTGATGGATTGCACCTGAATGAGGAGGGGGCTGCAGTGCTAGGGGAGAGGATGGTTAGAAGGTTGGAGGAGATTTTAAACTAGGCTCCGGGGGGGAGGGGCAAGCAAGTATTTATGGGATAGACATTGAGAGTAGTAAGGAGGAATTTAACAAGAGTAAAGGGGGTGGAGAGGGGGGAAAGGGAAGCATAGCCGATAAGGAGCGGCCCTTTTTAAAGCAAAAAGAAATACCTAAGGGAGGCAATAGACTTAAGTGTATGCTTGCAAATGCAAGAAGCCTGACAGGTAAAATGGGGGAGTTAGAACTAGTAGCAATGAATGAGCAGTATGATATTATAGGTATTACTGAGACCTGGTGGGATGATACACATGACTGGGCAGTCAACTTGGAAGGCTATTCTCTCTTCAGGAGGGATAGGGTAAATAAAAGGGGAGGAGGAGTATGTCTTTATATTAAGCCAGAATTAAAACCAAGTATTCAGGAAGTTATATACGAGAATATTGGTGATAATATAGAGGCATTGTGGGTGGAAATATCCAGCGGAGGAAAAAGTTCAGAGAAGTTTCTGATAGGGATATGCTATAAACCGCCAGATATTAGTACGATTGAGGAAGCCCAACTTCTACAGCAAATTGAAAAGGCTACACAACTAGGTCAAATTTTAATTATGGGGGATTTTAATTATCCGGACATTGATTGGAGTATTGAGACCTGCGGTACAGCTAGGGGAAATAGGTTTCTGAGCACGCTAAAAGACCATTACATGTCCCAAGTAGTTGAGGAACCAACTAGGAACCGGACTATACTGGACCTAGTAATAACAAACAATGTAGACGTAATATCAAATATTCAAGTAAAGGAGCACTTGGGAAACAGTGATCATAATATGGTCTCATTTGAAATTAGTTTCCAGAAACAACAGTATAAGGGATCAACTAGGACTTTAAACTTTAAAAAGGCAAATTTTAATATGCTAAAGGAGTCTATAAAGAGCATAGACTGGGACAAAGCCTTTGAAGGAAAAAATATGGAAGAAATGTGGGCTGTCTTTAAAATGTTGTTGGAAACATACACGTATAAGTTCATTCCTATAGGAAATAAATGTAAAAGAATTAAGTCTAAACCAATGTGGCTAAATAAAAAGGTAAGGGAAGAAATGCAAAGGAAGAAGCGTGCATTTAAATTGTTTAAGTCTGAAGGGTCAGAGGAGTCCTTCCATAGATACAAGGAATGTAATAAAACATGCAAAAAGGAAATTAGATTGGCTAAATTAGAAAATGAAAGGCACGTTGCAAAAGAAAGTAAGACAAACCCCAAAAAGTTTTTTAAGTATATAAATGGCAAAAGGATTAAAAAAGATAATATAGGACCACTAAGAAGTGAGATGGGTGAATTGATAAATGATACTAAGGAAAAAGCAGAGATATTAAACACGTTCTTTTCTTCAGTATTTACCAGAGAGGAACAAATGGCAGGAGTAATACATAAAAATGGAAATGAAACCATGCCATTAATTAATACTTGGTTGTCAGAGGAAGAAGTCCGAAGGCGACTGAAGAATATTAAGATAAATAAAGCTCCAGGTCCAGATGGCATACACCCAAGGGTCCTTATGGAATTAAACTCGGAAATAGCTAGACCGCTATTCCTAATTTTCAGAGATTCAATCTCATCAGGCTCAGTACCAAGGGATTGGCGAATAGCAGATGTGGTGCCGTTGTTTAAAAAGGGGACGAGATCCCAACCAGAGAATTATAGACCTGTAAGCCTGACATCAATAGTGGGGAAACTACTGGAAGGTATTTTAAGGGACAGTATTCAGGATTACTTGGTACGCAATAAAATTATTAGTGGGAATCAACATGGATTTGTGAGGGATAGGTCATGTCAAACTAATCTAATTAGTTTCTACGAGGAAGTTAGTGGGAACTTAGACCAGGGCAGGACAGTAGATGTGGTCTACTTAGATTTTGCAAAGGCCTTTGATACAGTGCCACACAAGAGGTTGGTTTACAAAATAAGGGAACTGGGTCTAGAAATCAAAATTTGTACTTGGATCGAAAACTGGTTAGAGAATAGGGAACAGAGAGTTGTGATAAATGGAACATTTTCTAATTGGTCAAAGGTCTTAAGTGGAGTTCCTCAAGGTTCCGTGCTGGGACCACTCCTTTTTAATATATTTATTAATGACCTTGGTGATGGTTTAGAGAGTAAAGTTTCTATTTTTGCAGATGACACTAAACTCTGTAAGGTAATAAAATCAGAGCAAGATGTAGCTTCTCTTCAGAGGGACTTAAATAAACTGGAGGATTGGGCGGCTAAATGGAATATGAGGTTTAACACAGATAAATGTAAGGTTATGCATTCAGGGATCAAAAACAAGAACGCAATCTATAAATTAAATGGAATTAATTTGGGAGAATCTATAATGGAAAAGCATTTGGGAGTGCTCGTAGACAGTAGACTTAGCAATAGTGCTCAATGTCAAGCAGCAGCTGCAAGGGCAAACAAAGTATTGGCATGCATAAAAAGGGGCATAGATGGAAGGGAAGACAGTGTAATTTTGCCACTGTATAAATCATTGGTAAGACCTCATCTTGAATATGCAGTACAGTTCTGGGCACCACTCTATAAAAAAGATAATTTGGAACTAGAAAGGGTTCAGAGAAGGGCGACAAAATTGATAAAGGGTATGGAGTCATTAAGTTATGAGGAAAGGTTAGCCAGTTTAGGCATGTTTACTTTAGAAAAGAGGCGTCTAAGGGGAGATATGATTACTATGTACAAATACATTAGGGGTCAATACAGAGAGCTTTCATGGGAACTTTTTACCCCAAGGACCATACACAGGACACGTGGTCATTCCCTAAGGTTAGAGGAGAGGAAATTTCACAACCAGCAAAGGAAGGGGTTCTTTACAGTAAGGGCAGTCAAGATATGGAATTCATTACCAGGGAAGGTTGTGATGGCAGATTCAATAGATATGTTTAAGAAAGGGTTAGACAAATTTTTAGCGAAAAGGTGTATCCAGGGATACGACCGTTAATTTAAAATAAAGGATAGTAGTGGATATAGGGTAAAAATTGGATGGCAATATTGAGTCTGGGGGGATTTTCAAAATTGAAACAGATGGGCGGTTGCCTACTCTGGATTAATTTCAAATATAAGTGCAGGATCGCAGGAGATCCAAAATAGGTTGAACTTGATGGACTGGTGTCTTTTTTCAACCTCATCAACTATGTTACTATGTTACTATAGAACATCGGGGGGTTAATGTATCAAGCTGAGAGTTTTCCGGCCGGTTTGAAAAGTGGAGATGTTGCCTATAGCAACAAATCAGATTCTAGCTGTCATTTTGTAGAATGTACTAAATAAATGATAGCTAGAATATGATTGGTTTTTCAAACCCGCTGGACAACTCTCAGCTTGATTTACCCCCGGGTCTCCTCCCCGTGAAATCTCCAACCACAGTCTCCTTCAAAGGAATCGTAGCATATAGTCCTGAATTGACTCCACAATCACAAACTTTGCAGGATATCTACGCTTCATATCAAACACATATCCTTTTCTCATACTCTCCAAACGATGTTATGTTCATAGGAAGAGAAGAGAAAGAGAAAAAGAAGATTCCATAGCATAATTCTGTATAATCCAAGAGGCCAAGAAAAGCTGAATAAACTCACATTTATTATAAAATTAAAAACGCATAAACTGACAAAGCTCTGTGTAAGAACTCGTACCAGATGGTAGATGGTAATGAGCATCCACAAATATAAACTGACTGCACTCTTTAGTTGAATTGCATTGATGTACAGCAGGTGAAGCCGTGGAGTATCACTTGTGAAGCAGTCCATTAAGACAGCAGTAGCCCGAGTGCGGTGCAACCAGGGATGCAACCAGTCTCTGCACTGCAGATATGGGTCTCTTTAATTGGGTGTCCTCCTTCTGGATTAGTGGGGTGACAGGTTGGAGCAGCTCCTGGAACGTGGGATCATTCATATTCAGGAAATTCATCAGATTGTTGTCTCATATCTCCTGTAGCAATGGGATATGAGTAAAAGAGTCACTTCTCTGAAACCACTCTTTGGTCCAACAGGTCCGATTCTTTCTCCTTCTTTCCCTCCGGGTCTGTGCTTGCAGTGTTCTTGCCATAGCGAGTAGCAAAAACCCACAAGCTTGTTGCTGTTTATATGTGTACGTTATGTTAAAATAAATCGTAAATGTGCAGTTGCAAACGAACGTACACTATACACAAAGGTGAATAGATGTTCTAGAATGAATGGTGATGACATATTTCCTGATTCTGAGTTTGTGGGAGTTTTTTGTAGCTGATGTTCAGCCCTTTATATTTCTTAGGCATACTGCTGCTGGGAGACGTGTATAGTGTGTACGCATAAATCTACCGACCAATCGGAAATTCAGTTGTAGGTAAAATTGTTATAGATAACACATTGGTTGGAAAATTCTGTAGTATGTACCCACAATGCCATGCCACTTTACAGCTTCCTGAGTGAGGTTTTCAACCAAAGACACTGGGCCTGATTCATTAAGCAAAAGTAAGGCAAAAAAAAAAGGAGTGAATTTTCTCCTGGACAAGTAATTTCTCAATGCCGGCATTAGTTTATTATTATTATTATTATTATTATTATTATTATTAGTTAAATAATGTCTGTTTTTCATGTAGCACACAAATATTCGATAGATTTATTTGTACACTGAAATTTAAAGTTGATCTAGGACATGTCCTACCCCAACTATACATCTGTCCCCACATTTTAAATTTACCTCCTCCTCCAATGTAACATGGTTTTGCCAAGGTTCAAAGTTACTTCTATTTTTTCCTTTCCTTTATGAATCAGGCCCACTATGTCTGACACGGCGGTTGCTAAAGTTAGTGCAACCTTGTTAAGGGCCTGGTAGTTCAGACAGGTTCATCAATTGTCTCTTTGATCTCTTCAGTCTTCCATGTTTACGGCTGAGAAGGTGGTAGAATGTAATTTTTCCTTCATTTGCTTCCACATCTCAAGCTGTTGGCTGCCCATCAGTTTTTTTCTTTTGGTATTCCACTTTTTACCAGTTCAAAAAACATTTGATTGTATGTTATTTATTATTTTTCTTTAACAACACGATTTTTGTGTGCAGAATCTTGATCATTATATGCTAAATCTCCCGATTGACTCAGTATCCCACTCTTTGCACTAAATATTGTCAACAATGATGCATTGTTGTAATGTAGTGGAACATATTTTAGAAATGTGCTTGTTGATGTTGAATGAAATGGTGTCATATCAGGACCATCCCACTTCAGTAGATCACATCCATTATTCTAATCTGATAATTCCTCAAGCCATAATGCTGCCACACACCCATAGTTTCTCACACGTTCTATACTCTTTTCTATTGAACAGCATGTAATATCCGTGAGATTGGTGTACACTTGAGCAATACATAATTGCACAATGTCTAAAAGAGAATGTAGTCATTACATTATACTCATTTTCCTCATGTTCAAACGCACTCAAGGAATGTAGTCATGATTCCTAGCCCAATAGAATCTGCTGCTGATAAAATTATTGTGCTTCCCCCTAAATCACAGATACATAACAATATGAGTAAGTTCTCCCTGTTTTTGTCTGTTTTGCATCTCACTTAAATCCCATGCATTATAATTGTGTGTTTCTGATATGCCATGCTTCAGCAGCATGTTGTGAACATCTGTCCATCCACCCCTGCAACATGTTTCTAGTAATGAACAAACACACAGAGAGATCCCCCAGCACACTGCTATAGCCAGCAACAGATCTGCCATTTCTACTGTAGATAAAAATGCAAAAGTCATAGTTGCACACATTTGCAAATGTATGTTAAATCCACCCACCACTCCACGGTGCTTTTGCTAATAGGGTGGTCCTAACTCTAAACAATGAGAGTCCCATATATTTGGGCCATACATATGTGTTTTTAAATTGAGAGCTAACTTACCAAAGAGCTACCCCAGAAGCCTCCAAATAGCAATCCAATGTCAGTACTCCCCCTCAGCTACTGACACCACCATGCCTCTCAGATAAATAAAGAAGTGGAAGTTGCTCAATCAATTTATAGGCTATAGCAGGTGCTTGAAAGGGTGGGGTTATCCTGAAAGAACCAAACACACAGAGAGATCCCCCAGCACACTGTTACAGCCAGCAACAGATCTGCCATTTTTACTGTAGATAAAAATGCAAAATTCTCAGTTGCACACATTTGCAAATGTATGTTAAAGCCACCCACCACTCCAAGGCGCTTTTGCTGATAGGGTGGGAGGGTGAGTGACTTCTAAGCATGAGGACAGGGCTCAATGGATTGAGCAGCAGCTGTCAGACTTACGTATGAGCAATCAGGGGAGCAGGGTGAGGTGTGACGGGGCAATGTGAGCTGTGGGAGGAGGAAGTGAGCTTTGGGGTGGGCAGTGAGGTGTGATGGGGCAGTGTGAGCTGTGGGGGGAGAGAACATGCGTGACATAAAACTTTTAACCCCCTCATGCTTGTGTATTTGGTTTCCAGAAAATCATTACAGCATTTTCGATAACAAATAAGAATAATAATTTTTATACAATTTATGTTTCAGAACATTACGAGAAACCATATAATGTCGTTGAGGACATTTGAAAGTAGGGCATCTAAAAGGCGACACCAATAAACAATGAAGTAGAATCTAAGGCTAATAGCTTCATTTTTTTAAATCACTGGTACAAGAAAATGCTCCTCACCATGTGATCCAACAACAAGTGCTTCAGAATCAGGAACTTTAGGTTCAAACCCAGTTGAAAGTGAAACCAATCAAGCCACTGAAACTGCAAAAGAAGGCAATTCTGTTCCAAATGTAATGTTTGAGGCTGAAATTCAACATGTGAATGAAGACTTTTGTTGAGAAGGAAATGTGTCAAAGGCAATACTGCCGAGTCCGCCAACACCGAGACAAGCAGCAGAAGATCCAGTTTACAATAAACTTACAAGAAACTCTACAGCAAGAACGCCAAGAACAAGAAGCGTAAGAAATAATATCTGCTGAAAATTTTACTACGATCAACATTAGTATTATCACCATAAGCGATTCTGCCCAAATTAAGTCATCTCTTAGGATTCCTAGTTTTGAAAATACCAAATAATATTCCACGAGATGCTAGTAAGCATGTTTTCCCTTATCTTCTACTTAAGAAACACCTTCTGAAAGGTGTGACCTGCCCTCGAGACTAGTTATGCTGGAGTGTAGCAAAACAATCTCTCCACTGTGCGCCATGCTTCATTTTTAATAAAAGTGCAGCAAATGCTTTGGTTTTATCTGCTCAATTCTGATGGACATTGAGTAGAGTTTGAAAGAAATTGTACGACCGAATACCATCACATGAGAGTTCAATGTTCAACAAAGAAAATGATGTGGCATGGAAGTCAACATTCAGAGCAATATTGAATGAAACTTCAATTGACAGTTTATTCTTTGCCGAAGTCCCTACAGAAGCTAATTATTAAACAAATTCATGAGCGCATCCTGCATGTCATTCTTTATATTTCTGAGTGGGGATTAGTTTTATTTGGTTTCAGTTCTTCTAGCATTGGTGTATAATAATAACGGAAACTTTCTAGGAATAATAGAGCTTATTAGCATTTATGACCCGATTTTATCGAGGTATGTTAAACTTGTACGTGTATTGTTAGAAAGCCAAAAACACCTGCAAGTTCATTACCTATCAACGCGCATACAAAACAAATTTTTTGAGCTGTGTGGGTCATTCATACAAACAACAATTGTTGATGAAGTAAGAAATGTAAAATCGTTTACTATCATAGTTGATGGTGGTGATTCGAATATGTAAAGACTGTAGAATGCTCAAAATTTTCATTTTCTGGGACAGGCTGGGCGTTTATCATAAACGCCCAGCCTGTCCCAGATACAACAATCTGAACAGCTGGCCATGACTGGCGTCGCCTTAATCACTTAGCAATGAATACACTTATTCTGCCACCACAAAGGATTTATTATGGTGTCCTTACGTTCACCAGAACCACTTATTAATGTTTCACACTTAAATCACATACACATGTAGCATGAGCCTCCCTGGGCTTCGTAAGTTCACAGAGAATCACAGAGAACAATTTATTTTATCTGAAAAATGTTTCCAAGCCTTATTTGCAAAAATTAATAACAAGACATACAATATGTTGCAAAACGAGTTTCCGAAAATAAAATGAGAAATAAAATCGGAGTCACTACTTACAAGTTAAGACCTGCTGTGTGAGGGAACACAATTGAGAAATATAAAATATTTCAGTCTTGAAAGACCCCCTAATGAAAATGCACACATTATTGTCTAAGGTAGAAGATTTACAACATTTTTCCCCATAGCTTCCACCCCTCACCTTTGGAGTTTAGCTGTCAATAAGGACAGATTGATCTCCCAAATGTCACAGGGCTTTCCAAGTTAGCTAGGGATTGTCATACCTGAATATTAAGGAAAAATATCAAAAATACTTAATCGTCACACCTCCACCTAAATCTAGGGCACAAAGAACTGTGGCCTGTCACTGTGTCTTCTGCACATTCCCCACTTCTGCCCCTTGGTGAGAGAGGCCATCTGCGTTTCCATGTTCTGCGCCCTTCCGATGCTAAATGGTGAAGTTATATTACTGCAAAATTAAACTCCATCTTAACAGCTTTCCGATTTCCCCAGAAACTCTATTCAGCCAGCTTAGAGGATTATGTTCTGTAATAATGGTGAAATCCCGTCCATACTGGTAGGGCTGTAGCTTTTGAAGTGCCCATACGATAGCTAGGCACTCTCGTTCAATGGTAGCATACGCCACCTCCCAGGGGAGTAGTTTTCTACTTAGGTAAATGATAGGGTGCTCCTCCCCCTGTGCTGTCATCTGGCTAAGGACAGCTCCATACTTAGAAGCGTTTGTCTGTACTATAAAACTCCATTTGAAATCTGGGGGCTGTAGCACAGGGGACTGGGCCAGAGCAGATTTCAGAGCTGCAAATGCATTCTCCCAATCCTCTGTCCAATTAACCACCTATGGTAATTTATTTTTTAAGTCAGTCAGAGGTTTGGCTAGTGTGCTATAATGTGTCACAAACTTCTGATAATACCCAGCTGTAACTAAGAAAGACTTGACCTGCTTTTCGTGGTAGGGGTTAGCTATGCTGTGATAGCTTCTACCTTGCCTGGCTCTGGGCGAAGGGTACCTCCCCTCAAACAGCCTAAATGAGGTGATAAATGCGGATGTCTCACGTGCCTCGAGTGCCAGTGGGATCTGCCAGTACCCTCTACTGAGATCCATGATAGTAGTAATGTAGCAAGCCTGGGCAAGCTGATCTAGTTGTTCATCTATCCTAGGCATAGGATAAGCACCAAACACTGTGGCGTCATTCAAACTTCTATAGTCTACACAGAACAGGGTGTCCCCACAGTTCTTTGGGACCAGTACCACAGGGGCAGCACAAGAACTGTGAGACTGTTGTAATACCCCTAGCTGCAATATCTCATCTGTTTCCATTTTCATAGCTTCTAGCACTTCTAAGGAAGTACGATATGCTGGCTGGCTGTCATGTGTTTACATGATGTGTGGCCAAGTGTGTTTTTCCAGGTTTCCCTGTAAAATGGGACTGGTAGGGCCATAACATGTCAGCTAGCTGCTCTAGCTGTGAGTCAAACAGCTCTTCACTGCAGTGGGTGTGTGCTAGGGACCTTGCCTTTTTAGCAATGGCTGCTAAATCTACCAAGGGGTCCGACTCCTGATCGCTCTCAGGCAAGCTACACACAGCAAATGCACAAGCTTCCCTTATCTCAAGACAGGGGTTCTGTAAAGGGACAAGGTTAGATTGCAAAACAACACAATTTACTGTATTGTCATCAGACACCTCTATCATTACAGGAGCTGGAGGAAGGGGGCTAGAGAGACTGATTCAGGGTCAGTGTGTTACCTTCTGGCATCCCCCCTTCCCTTCCCTTCCCTTCAGGGGTTAGTTCTGATAGCTTGGCCTGCACTGCTTGCTGGCATGTGAACACTGACACTTAAGACAGTTTACACATTTCAGGTACTCTAAGACCTACATTTTTCCTGTCACATCGTCGCTTACACATTTCATGTACAATGGAACCTACACTTTCCCTGTCATACCTGGGTACAAACAGGGGTAATCTCAGCAGATTCTGACATAGTTGCAGGAACATTGTCACCTGTCCCTATCTCATGACAAGTGGCCAGTGGAAAAACAGGTTTAGATTCTACCACAGTACCATGTGTGACATTCACACAATTACACATCTCACTATTATTAGGGGTTTCAAATTATACCCAAATACATCTGGATCTTCACGTAAATCCACATAACTGCAAGAGTTAACACTGGCACATATCTGCTTCTCGCCCTCACATATCTCTATCACATTACAGGATGCAAATTGGTCACAGAGTGTTTCAGGTTCTTTACACAGAGTAACATTTCTCTCTGTACTAAAGGCCATTTCGCAAAAGAAATCTGTCTTCTTCACCTCTGAGCTTGTTAGTGTTGCACATAGCATGAAGTTGCTCATTCAAATCACTTTCTGAATCTGCAGCTTCTACAGTGAGGGAGGGGGTGAGTGGGGATTAGAGTGGTTCCCAAACTTTTGCAGTATGCGGCACCCTTAGAGTCTCCAAATTTTTTCAAGGCACCCCTCCAAAATAATTACTGAGCAGTCCTGTTTTAGAAGTAGTTGGGTCAAAAAATTGTAATAAGTATTTCGGTCATGACAGAAATACTTATTTAGTTGTATGCAAAAATGCCCCTCTGCTTCCAGACACTCTGCCCTCTCTGCATCCAGGCACACTGCCTCCTCTGCATCCAGGCACACTGCCCCCTCTGCATCCAGACACACTGTCCTCTCTCACGTTGCCCCCTCTGTCACGCTGTCCCCTCCTCTGCCCTCTGTCACGTTGTCCCCCTCCTTTGCCCTCTATCACCCTCCTCTGCCCTCTCTCATGCTGTCCCCCTCCTCTGCCCTCTGTCCCCCTCCTCTGCTCTCTGTCATGCTGTCCCCCTCCTCTGCCCTCTGTCCTCCTCCTCTGCCCTCCTCCTCTGCCATCTGTCCCTCTCCTCTGCCCTCTGTCCTCCTCCTCTGCCCCCCTCCTCTGCCATCTGTCCCCCTCCTCTGCCATCTGTCCCCCTCCTCTGCCTTCTGTCCCCCTCCTCTGCCCTCTGTCCTCCTCCTCTATCCCCCTCCTCTGCCATCTGTCCCCCTCCTCTGCCATCTGTTCCCCTCTTCTCCTTTCTGTCCCCTCCTCTGCTCTCTGTCCCCCTCCTCCTCTGCCCTCTGTCCCCTCCTCTGCTCTCTGTCCCCCTCCTCTGCGCTCTGTCCCCCTCCTCTGCCCTCTGTCCCCCTCCTCTGCTCTCTGTCATGCTGTCCCCCTCCTCTGCCCTCTGTCCTCCTCCTCTGCCCTCCTCCTCTGCCATCTGTCCCTCTCCTCTGCCCTCTGTCCTCCTCCTCTGCCCCCCTCCTCTGCCATCTGTCCCCCTCCTCTGCCATCTGTCCCCCTCCTCTGCCTTCTGTCCCCCTCCTCTGCCCTCTGTCCTCCTCCTCTATCCCCCTCCTCTGCCATCTGTCCCCCTCCTCTGCCATCTGTTCCCCTCTTCTGCTTTCTGTCCCCTCCTCTGCTCTCTGTCCCCCTCCTCCTCTGCCCTCTGTCCCCTCCTCTGCTCTCTGTCCCCCTCCTCTGCGCTCTGTCCCCCTCCTCTGCCCTCTGTCCCCCTCCTCTGCTCTCTGTCCCCCTCCTCTGCTCTCTGTCCCCCTCCTCTGCCCTCCTCCTCTGCTCTCTGTCCCCCTCCTCTGTCCTCCTCCTCTGATCTCTGTCCCCCTCCTCTGCCCTCCTCCTCTGCTCTCTGTCCCCCTCCTCTGCCATCCTCCTCTGCTACGATCCCTCTCACTCTGCCCCGCGCCAGGCGCCAGCCCTAGAAAAAAGAAAGAAAACAGAAACGTACTAATCTGCGCAGCGCCGAGACCCAGCAGCCTCCTCTCTCCCGCAGCTGTCACTGACAGTGGGCTGGCCCGCGGCACCCCAGTGACAGCGCCGCGGCACCCCTGGGAACCGCGGCTCACACTTTGGGAACCGCCAATTTATAGTGAACATCCCTCCACACTTGCAGGGGTTAAAGCACAGTTCCTCTCTGCTGCTCTCCGGATCACTACTGCTAATACATTTGATACATTTTCACACTTTGGGTCACTTTCAGAATTGGGTACATGTAAATTGATCTGACTACCTAAACATTAGCAGACGTGGTGTCAAATTTAGGCACAATCTCTCACATTTTGCCCTGATCAAATTCACAACCTAGGGCTTGAGTCATTAAGGCAAAAAAGGAGTAAATGTTCTCTGGGACAAACCATGTTACAATGAAAGGGGTGCAAATTGGTTTATTATTTTGCACATAAGTTAAATACTGTGTGTTTTCTAATCTAGCACACAAATACTTGATAGCTTTATTATTACACTGAAATTTAAAGTTGATCTAGGACATGTCCTACCCCAACTATAAATCTGTCCCCACATTTCAAATTTACCTCCCCCTCCAATGTAACATGGTTTTGCCCAGGTGCAAATATTACTCCTTTTTTATGCTTTGCTCTCCTTAATGACTCAGGCCCTTAGTCTCTTCAACTAGAGCATCATCATCAAACACATTGGCACATAAGCCGTCCCTCTGCATCACAGATACCTGCAAATTCTCAGCAGCACATGAATTTTGATTACATATTGTTACACTAATTTTATGCTGGTCAGCAGAGTCCACCTGAGGAAGAATAGGGTTAGTGTGCACCAATGCATCAGAAATTACATCACTTTCATTTATATAAGCAGCGTGCATCCTTTTCAAATCAGTCCCCAACAGTACCGTGGCAGGCAGATGATCTAGTACCTTAACATCTCATATTCCTATGCCAGATCCCCAATCTAGATACACCCTGGCTAGCGGTACTGCAGAATGCAGGCCCCCCCACTCCTCGCACAGCAATAGTCTTCCTGCAAATAATGTTCTCTGGGCTCACTAGAGCTGGATGTACAAGAGTCAGGTCTGCGCCAGAGAGTAGCAACCCAAGTGCGACTTGGTGTCCTACCTTATCCGCTTCCAGATTGTCTCTGGGGTGTTCTTGGGGTCCTCCTGCACACAGAACGGCCCGCACTGGCTTTCCAGTTGGGCCCCCTCACAGGAGAAGGAGTTGTTTTCTTCTTTTTGGGGCAATTGACACTGATGTGCCCAATTTCATCACATGTAAAACACCTGCAGCCAGTTGCCAAAACAGGTTAACAGGTTTCCCCCCCCCTGCCCCCCCAAATGGCGCAGCAACAGCTGGTTTGGTTGACGGGGAAATCAGGGGTGATTCTCCAGGTTGCCTCTCTTTCCATGTAATTTGCCCTGACACTCCCCAATTCTTCTTTGTTACTGTATACTTGTTGGCCAGGCTAGCAACCGCTTTCGCTGTCTTAGGGTCGCGATCCACAACCCATTCCCAAATCTTAGCTAGGCATAGTGTGATGAACTGCTCCTGGAGTATAAGATCCTTTAGCTTACCATAGTCCAGTACATGCAATCCCTCAATCCATTGATACATCATGGATGATAATTGCACTAACAGTCCGGCATAAGTATCATAGGGACTGCGCCTTGAGTCTCGGAATTTCCACCGGTAAGCCCCATGAGTTTGATTCCCGACCATGGCCTTACCTGTGTGGAGTTTGCATGTTCTCCATGTGTTTGCGTGGGTCTCCTCCGGGTGCTCCGGTTTCCTCCCACACTCCATAAACATACTGGTAGGTTAAATGGCTGCTATCAAAATTGACCCTAGTCTCTCCCTCTATGTCTGTCTATCTCCCTCTCTGTCTGTCTGTCTATGTCTGTGTGTGAGTGTGTGTCTATATTAGGGAATTTAGACTGTAAGCTCCAATGGGGCAGGGACTGGTGTGAATGAGTTCTCTGTACAGCGCTGCAGAATCAGTGGCGCTATATAAATAAATGGTGATGATGATGATGATGATGAAGTAACAAGGCTTTCTTAATTGCATCATAATCGCTGTCCAGTTCCTGGGGAAGGTCTGAAAACACTTCTAAAGCTTTCCCTCTCAGTCCAGGGGTTAAATAGCTGGCCCACTCAATGGGGTCCAGTGCAAACTGTTGGCAAGTCCATTCAAATCACCGCAGGAATGTATCAAGGTCACCGTCTTTTTCCAACATGGGAAATTGGTCATGCCTGGGTTTTTTCCTACCCACACCTTGGTCCGCCGATGGGCTGCTGAGCCCAGTGAGCTCCAGCTGGTGTACGCGTTCAGAATGTTGCTCTGCCACCTCCATATCTGCTCAGCGTTCTGGAACCTCTTGTGGCTGCTGGATTAGTTGCAGCGAGCTTGCAGTATCAGCATCCTTCAGCTGTTTGAGAGCACTATGGAGGTAACTGTCAAGGGTAGACTCCCCATTTGGTTCAACAGAGGAATTTGCAGTAATGTCCAGTGCTGACTGCTCTCATGAAGCAGAGTGGTATTCTCCACTGCCTTCTCCGCCACATAACTTCTGATCAGCCCCATAAGCGCTTGAATCAGTTGCTCTCGGTTCCTGCCTGGGACGACAACAATTCCTCTCTTGACACACAAAGCCAAAAGCTCGTCATTTTTCTTTTGCTTGTAGTCAGGGGCCATCCTGGACCTCACACTTCCAGCAAAAAAAAAAAAAAAACAGGAAAAAAAAACAAGAAAAGGGGGAAACAGAAAATATTTGCACAGTATGTCTTTAAAATTTTGTAAGCCTTGAGCGTAATCTCCAGTCAATTGGGATGCTGACTCTCTTAAGCTCTTATGATAAAAAGAAAAATATTATCAATCCCACCAAGCTTCCAACCAGGTTGTCTTGAACACCCAGCCTGTCCCAGATACAGCAATCTGAACAGCTGGTCGTGACTGGCGACATCTTAGTCACTTAGCAATAAATACATCTTTTTTGCCACCATGAAGGATTTATTATGATGTCCTTATGTTCACCAGAACCATTTATTAATGTTTCACACTTCATCACATGTAGCATGAGCCTCCCTGGGTTTCGTGAGTTCACAGAGAATCACGGAGAACACACTAGATTAAATTTATTTAATCTGAAAAATGTTTCCAAGGCTTCTTTGCAAAAATTAATAACAAGAAAATAAAATAGGAAATAAAATCCCTGAACTACTTACTAGTTAAAACCTGGGGGTAAATGTAGCAAGCTGAGAGTTTTCCGGCAGGTTTGATAGTGGAGATGTTGCCTATAGCAACCAATCAGATTCTAGCTGTCATTTTGTAGAATGTACTAAATAAATCATAGCTAGATTCTGATTGGTTTTTCAAACCCGCCAGAAAACTCTCAGCTTGATACATTTAACCCCTGGTGTGTGAGGGAACACAATTGAGAAATATGAGACATTTTAGTCTTGATAGACCCACTCATGAAAATGCACACATTATTGTCTAAGGCAGAAGATTTTAAACTTTTTTCCCCATAGCTTTCACCTCTCACCTTTGGAGTTTAGCTGTCAAAAAGGACAGATTGATCTCCCAAATGTCACAGGGCTTTCGAGGTGAGCTAGGGATGTCCTGATATTGGGAATGTTCACAGGACCTTGAATTGTCACCTCTGCTCATTCTGCTTAAGTGGCTAGATGGTTTACAACTTTGGGGCTTCAAACTTCTTCAAGATCCTTATCTATCCTTGGTGTGGCTAATTTCAACAGATTAATGACACTTGTATAAGTTTCAGACTCATGTCATTTAGCAAAGCACACATTGAGAATACATTGCAATATACATAGTCATTCCTGAATATTATGGGAAAATAACAATAATACATAATCGTCACAGTCATGTTTGTCATGTAATGTAATTTCACACAAAAAAATGGAAAAGAAATTGCTGATCGAATATTAGAAAATTTGGTATGATTAAATTTGGATTTTTAAGCATGTATTGGCCAAGCCTACAATAATGAATCTAACATGTCTGGGAAATACAATGGAGCACAAGCAATTCTACCTGAGCAAAACTCATTCTGTATTTTCTCCAGCTGTGGAAACCACACACTAAACCTTATGGGTGTTGACTGTGCTGAATCCTTAATTTGGAACTATGCAACAAATGTACTTTATCTTCAGTTTCTCTCCACAAAGGTAGGAAATTCTGAAAGAACATCTCCTTCCCTTACTTCAACTACATGGTTTGCACTCATTGATTCTGTTAAACCAGTTGCACATCATTTGCATTGTTTTGGAACGTTTTTTTCAACTATTGAAATTCCCACTATCCACAAACTCTATCAGAAATTCAGTCCATTAAGAAGTCGAGGTTTGAATTTGTTTTAATGTCATTTTTGTGGATAAAGCTACTTACAATGATCGACCAAACTACCCTACATTGCACATTGAGCGGAACAACATGAAATGATGAGCGGAAAAATGGGAATGATATCATCATAGAGTGCAAAATTACAGCAAAAAACATTGAGATTCCAACAGAGTTCTCCACCTGTTGCCACTTACCTACTCAATATGATGCCGAAAAGCCCCTTAGGGTCAATGTTTTCTATATGGACGTATGAGCAAGAGCTATCGAATAGACTGGCCATGCTCAATATTAACTGTGATGTGGCACGATACTTGTATTTTTCAAAATTCATTGCTGCATTTGCAGAAAAAAAAGCTAGAAAAGCACTTCTAATTTGAAATTTCCAATAATCCAGTACATCAGTATATGTATACAGTATTTTAAAGTTGCCCATTAAAACCAATTTTAAATAATTTGGATTTCTCCGGGTTACTTTGAACCTCTGGAAGGGCCTGGCCTCCCATACATGTTTTTTTTTAACTCTGCATCCTTCCTGTTTCTGCGGGAGAGGCCTCCACACTAGTGATTGACGTAATTTCAGGACCTGGGGGTCTATTAGAGATGAGCGGTTTGGATTCTGACAAATCCAAAAGATCCAAAATTTGGGGTTTCCAAGTGAAACAGAGTCCAATTTGGGTTCTCAAAACGAGGCAAAACGTCATTTCAGGGAAAATATTGACAGAAAACTCTTGAGAGTTTATATTTTCTACATACAGCGATCCCTTGTTTTCTCATGTGCCATTTTAGAACAGACAACTTGTAGGGAGGATGTTATCTGCAGTTGTCTGGTCTAAAAATAGCGTTTAAAGTTAAACTACAGAATACAACATTAGATAGGGTGAAAGAGGGACAAAGAAAACAATAGAATAGTTGTGATTGTTGTAAAGCAGTTATGTAGGGATCAGTCAGCTAGAATAGGTTGCTGATCAATTGGTTTTAATTTCAATCTGTTAGAGAGTTTAGCAGTGGCTACTTGTTATTAATGCACATATGTTATACTAGTATTAGTATATAGACTGAGTTACATATCATTCTGAACTGACTAGTTTATTTAGAGGAGAAAAACAGTGTGCTCTTGCTGGGAACCCAAAAATAATTAGATTTATATCTTTTAAAATTCTAAAAGATTTTTAGTGAAAGTAATCTTGTGTGGGTCAGTGACATCTGTATTTAGTGGGAAAAAAGGGTGTTTGCATTTGAGGTTTTTTTTTGGGGCATTCGACATTCATCGACCGTAATAAGAACATTGCAGTGAACGCAAAAAAAATAAATAAATTAATTTCCCATGCGACCAACAGAAGCAAGCTCATTAGATAAGTGAAACTAAAAAACTGTAGTGCAGGGAGTATAAGGAGCAAGAGATAAAAGTATTGAAACACTATGCACACACTAAATTTGGAACATTAGATACCACGCATCATGAAGAGTGAAGAGGCAGTAGTAATCAGATGTCATTCGTTGGACAAAGGCATCAGTAGATATTTAGACAAGTAGATACTCAATTGTAAAGCGCTACTTAATTTGCTGTCATTATATAAATAAATGTTGATGGTGATAAAGGTGGCCTGCATTCATATTTAAAATTTCAAAGACTAGCACTATGCACTTCTTATACCTTGTTTAAATTAAGTGGTTGTTTATGCTGCGATTACTATAGATGTGGGCTGTAATGCTGCCCTTGTGAATCAAACAAGGGGACTGTGATATATATGCCAGTTACCAAAACATCTGCCTTGACAAGATAATTAGGGGTGTGCACCGGCCACTTTTCGTGTTTTGGATTTTAGGTTCTGATTACGTTGAGGTTTTGGGTTCAAATGGGTTTTGCCAAAACACCCCACTCAAGGTTTTGGTTCTGATTTTGGGTTTTGGGTTCTGATTTTTTTAAAAAAAGCATAAAAAGTGCTAAAATCCAGATTTTTTCCTTTTTTCTTTCACTCCTACGCTATTATTAACCTCAATAACATTCATTTCCACTCATTTCCAGTCTATTCTGAACACCACACACCTCACAATATTGTTTTTAGGCCAAAAGGTTGCACCGAGGTAGCTGGATGACTAAGCTAAGCGACACAAGTGGGCAGGAACAGTGAACGTAGTTATATATTGCAGTACTAATTCTTTTATACTGCAGGAACAGTGAACGTAGTTATATATTGCAGTACTAATTTTTTTAGACTGCAGGTACAGTGAACGTAGTTAGATTGCAGTACTAATTTTTTTAGGCTGCAGGAACAGTGAATGTAGTTATATATTGCAGTACTAATTCTTTTATACTGCAGGAACAGTGAACGTAGTTAGATTGCAGTACCAATTTTTTTATACTGCAGGAACAGTGAACGTAGTTATATATTGCAGTACTAATTCTTTTATACTGCAGGAACAGTAAACGTAGTTATATATTGCAGTACAAATTCCTTTATACTGCAGGAACAGTGAACGTACTTATATATTGCAGTACTAAATTTTTTATACTGCAGGAACAGTGAACGTTGTTAGATTGCAGTACTAATTTTATTAGACTAAAGGGA
This sequence comes from Mixophyes fleayi, assembly GCF_038048845.1. NCBI lineage: Eukaryota > Metazoa > Chordata > Amphibia > Anura > Limnodynastidae > Mixophyes > Mixophyes fleayi. The sequence continues at coordinate 172,401,315 of NC_134402.1, forward strand.
CAGTGAACGTTGATATATAGCAGTACCAATGGACTTAGCAGGACAGAGCACAGGACACAGCACCACTGGACTCAGCAGGACAGAGCACAGGACACAGCACCACTGGACTCAGCAGGACAGAGCACAGGACACAGCACCACTGGACTCAGCAGGACAAAGCACCACTGGACTCAGCAGGACAGAGCACAGGACACAGCACCACTGCACTAACCAGGACAGAGGACACCACTAAGAAAACACAACCTCCCGCTTCCCTGATCAATGCCCGAGTGAAGATGGTGGCGGCAAGCGGGGAATTTAAAGGATCCGAGTATCGCGAGATCCGACGGCGTGATTATGAGTCATAGCCTCGTTTTTAGTTTTGCTAGGCGCCGGGAATACCCGAACAGTGCTCGGATCGGGCTCGGATCCGCACTGTTCGGGCCTGTTCGGATAGCGGAGATCCAAGCCCACTCATCCCTGAAGATAATGCAATTGTAAGTCCACATTCTCAGAAAATAAGAGGACAGAATTTGGCACGGGCACAGAATAAATGTATAGATGGAGATATGATGGTTGACAATTTACGCTTTGTGATGTAATTAGAGAAGAGTATACACTGGTTAATTATTTTTTCAATTGAATCTGAGAAAGCAAATTGCAGAGTTACAAAATCCTTCATTAAGACGAGAGTGAACACAAGACCTCAACTACGGACAGTGGCATTAGCAGACATTTATAAGATGATGAGAGGGCAGAATGTTAAATGGTGCAAGTCAAGATGGCATTGTCTTTGGCACCACTCAGCCACCCATATGTTGAAAGGACATGTACAGTTTAACAAACCAAGCACTTCAGCAACAAGGACTGACACTTTTGTGGCTGAAGAGCTTGATTTGTTTGGACCCCCACAAAAGCCAACATTTTGGTTGTTGAACTGGAGAATAGATAGGGATGTTAACAAATTAGTCATGGGCATTTGGATAAAAGTGGTCACTGGTCATCTCCTCAATGGTGACAAACGACAAAGTTATCATCACCCTCATTATCATCCTCCTCTAGAAGATGTCTACATCAATTACATTTTCATTTTAAGAAAAGAAGATACACCAAGTAGGTAACTGTTTGGTAACATGTGTGGCACATTGGACAGGATCAGCAGCAATACTTTGGCCAAAATTGGTGAAAATTTGGACAGTTCTGAAGAGATCATTAGAAAATAGACTGTAAATGACTGTTAATGCTTTAAATAGTAATATAGCAGCAAAAACAACTTAACATCCCATACTTTTACCAATTTTTAACCATTTTCAATTAAATTCAGATCCAAAACCAAAACCTTTCATGATTTTGGGGTAAAACCTATAACAAAACCAAAACACAAAGGGCTAGATTTACTAAACTGCGGGTTTGAAAAAGTGGAGATGTTGCCTATAGCAACCAATCAGATTCTAGCTGTCATTTATTTAGTACATTCTACAAAATGACAGCTAGAATCTGATTGGTTGCTATAGGCAACATCTCCACTTTTTCAAACCCGCAGTTTAGTAAATATACCCCAATGATGTTTTAGAACCAAAACCCACATCCAAAACCAAAACACGTAGTCAACGTACATCTCTACTATTTATCATTGGTGGCTTAATGCAGCGATACATAAACTTGTATCTTTTTTACCACTCTTCCCTTACCTTCCAATCCCCTGCAAAATATCTCTTCCTCAGTGATGATTGGATGGCTTTCGCCGGCAGCCTAACGCTGTAGTGAAAAGCTGTAGAGACTTCCTTATGTTTTTATTGCGCATGTGTGACAAAGTGCCCGTATATGCACATTGGGAAGTTTACTAAGGGCAGTGCAACACCAAGGGCTAAAATGTTGATAGAGGTAAGTTAACACCATTCTGAGATGGCATTAGCTTTTAGATATTCGAAAGTCGAGATTTTTGTCGCTTGATAAATTGACTGCTTTCGTTATGCCCATAGAGATCTATCGGGACGGTGTTAATGAGTATAAAATAGGTTAAGGCCAGAGAAATCTTTGATTTCTTGGGATTTTTGGCTGATCGCAGTTTGATAACTAACTTTACAGGAGATACATAGATTGTTTTTTATATGGCAAGAGGATACACACTCATTGTTACATTGTTAATATTAAATTGACCAGCATGTGTAATTCCACAACAATTAACTTTCTGGATATCAATCTCTCTATTAAAGATAATTTAATTATTAGTGAAAGTCATTAAAAGAAAGATGAATGTAATAATTTTCTTCACTATAGTAGTATCCATTAGAAACTTTGGATCAATAATGTACTAAAATGACAACTGAGGCAACTAAGTATAAACTGCAGTGTTTCAAGAATAAGCAAAGAAATTGCTTGAACCATTTAAGAAAAAAAAAAAAAAAGGGTATCATGGGGAATAATTAGAACTGGTCCTTTATGTGACTTAAAAAGTGAATCCACAAATATAAGCTCTAACAAAAAAATTTCTAAAGAGAGATATGTAAACTAAAATATTTCCTGACTTAAAGTAATTTTTAAAAAAAATAATAATAAATTATTATAAATATAAGAATGGATTTGGGTCCTGCCATAGCTCATATTATTGTTATAGCAAAACATGGTTAATTATTCACTGTTTTCTTAGTGTAAGAATTACTGGTATAATGACTAGGGGTGTGCACCGGCCACTTTTAGTGTTTTTTGTTTTGTGTTTTGGGTTCTGATTAGCTTGAGGTTTTGGGTTCTGATTTGTTTTGCCAAAACACCCGACAAAAGGTTTTGGTTCTGATTTAGGGTTTTGGGTTCTGATTTATTTTTAAAAAAGCATAAAAAGTGCTAAAATCCCGTTTTTGTTTTTTTTTCACTCCTACGCTATTATTAACCTCAATAACATTCAATAAGAATCATTTCCACTAATTTCCAGTCTATTCTGAACACCTCACAGCTATCTGGACTGCGTAGTGGAGTGGCCCCAGTACCCAATTTGGTACCGGAAGCCACAATACCTCCTCCAACTGGTCTGAATTCCACTGCACAGATGGCTGCTCCTACATCCTCTGCAGCATATAGAGGGTATAGTTCGAGCGCGTCACTACCTCTTGTTTTCGACGATGACAGGTCATTTTCATTAATTTTTGATTTGGCAGCAACAGTCAACGTATTTTAATATCTGATACGCATCTATCTGGACTGCGTAGTGGAGTGGCCCCGGTACCCAATTTGGTACCGGGGCCACAATACCTCCTCCAACTGGTCTGAATTCCACTGCACAGATGGCTGCTCCTACATCCTCCAACTGGTCTGAATTCCACTGCACAGACGCCGGACACCAGATGCACGTCTTACACCAACATAGCTGTTTAGGCCGCAGTTATTTTTGGGTACAGCAGCAACAGTGAACGTAGTTTGACTTTTAAATAGCAGTACCTAGTATTTTTGGGTACAGCAGCAACAGAGAACGTAGTTTGACTTTTAAATAGCAGTACCTAGTTTTTTTTGGTACGGCAGCAACAGTGAACGTAGTTTGACTTTTAAATAGCAGTACCCAGAGCCGGATTTAGACCTCATAGGGCCCTAAGCAGGATACTGTTTTTGGGCCCCCTCCCTGAAACAATCCATAGCACTATATTTTTGCAGCCTACCATATACCCCTATAGTTACGTAGAAGTGAAAGCATGTGCCGCCGCATGCCTACCATATACCCCTATAGTTAAGTAGATATGAAAGCATGTGCCGCCACGCAGCGGCAGCACGCCGCCAAAGGAGGTGAGGGCGTGGCTTGCATCTTTGGGGGCGTACCTAACATGTGAAAAGAGCAAGGCCACCCTGCTGCAGAAAAAGGCACCCCTAAATAATTACCAAGCAGTCCCGTTTTTTTAAGTAGTTGGGTCAAAACAACATAATAAATATTGAAGTCAGGGCAGAAAACTTACTTAAGTTGTTTGCAAAAATAATACGCATAAATCCAAGTATGTGCTCTTGTCACTTTTGTCCCTCTATCATCACACTGTGCCCCTTCATTGTCACTTTTGCCCCTTCACAATATCACATGTGCCCTTTCCCCATCACCTCTGTGCCCATCACCATCCCCACCTCTGTGCCAATCACCATCACCACCAATGTGCCAATCACCATCACCACCTCTGTGCCCATTACCACCTCTGTGCCCTTCACCATCACCACTTCTGTGCCAATCACCATCACCACTTCTGTGCCCCTTCACCACCTCTGTGCCTCTTCACCATCACCACCTCTGTGCCCTTCACCATCACCACTTCTGTGCCAATCACCATCACCACCTCTGTGCCTCTTCACCATCACCACCTCTGTGCCCTTCACCATCACCACTTCTGTGCCAATCACCATCACCACCTCTGTGCCTCTTCACAATCACCACCTCTGTGCCCTTCACCATCGCCACCTCTGTGCCCATCACCACCTCTGTGCCTCTTCACCATCACCACCTCTGTGCCCTTCACCATCACCACCTCTGTGCCCCTTCACCATCACCACCTCTGTGCCCCTTCACCATCACCACCTCTGTGCCCTTCACCATCACCACCTCTGTGCCCATCACCACTTCTGTGCCAATCACCATCACCACTTCTGTGCCAATCACCATCTCTGTGCCCTTCACCATCACCACCTCTGTGCCCTTCACCATCACCACTTCTGTGCCAATCACCATCACCACTTCTGTGCCCCTTCACCATCACCACTTCTGTGCCCCTTCACCATCACCACTTATGTCCCTTGTTTTACTTACCTTTCTATTGCGCGCTGCTCCTCCTCCGTCAGTCCAGATGTAAAAAAAAAAAAAAAAGAAAGAGTCACGTGATCGCTCGTCGGGTCCCAGCAGCCTCTCCTCCTCTCTCTATCACTGAGACACTGAGAGGAGAAGAGGCTGCCGGGACCCGATTCGCGGCACCCGACCCCCCCTCCCCCGATTCGCGGCACCCCCCCCCCCCCCCCCCCCCTCTTTGACTTTTAAATAGCAGTACCTATTATTTTTGGGTACAGCAGCAACAGTGAACGTAGTTTGACTTTGAAATAGCAGTACCTAGTATTTTTTGGTACAGCAGCAACAGTGAACGTAGTTTGACTTTTAAATAGCAGTACCTATTATTTTTGGGTACAGCAGCAACAGAGAACGTAGTTTGACTTTTAAATAGCAGTACCTAGTATTTTTGGGTACAGCAGCAACAGAGAACATAGTTTGACTTTTAAATAGCAGTACCTAGTATTTTTGGGTACAGCAGCAACAGAGAACGTAATTTGACTTTTAAATAGCAGTACCTAGTATTTTTGGGTACAGCAGCAACAGAGAACGTAGTTTGACTTTTAAATAGCAGTACCTAGTATTTTTGGGTACAGCAGCAACAGTGAACGTAGTTTGACTTTTAAATAGCAGTACCTAGTATTTTTAGGTACAGTAGCAACAGAGAACGGAGTTTGACTTTTAAATAGCAGTACCTATTATTTTTTGGTACAGCAGCAACAGTGAACATAGTTTGACTTTGAAATATCAGTACCTAGTATTTTTTAACTAATTTTTTTATATTTTTGTTCAATTATTTTTGTATACTTTTTTATAATTTTTTTATATTTTTTTTAAATTATTTTTGTATAGGTTTTTTATAATTTTTTTAATTTATTTTTTATAACTTTTGAATACTTTTGAAATAACAATGCCCTTAGCAGAACAGAGCACAGGACACAGGCAGCACCACTGGACTCAGCAGGACAGAGCACAGGACACAGCACCACTGTATTCAGCAGGACAGAGCACAGGACAAAAGCACCACTGGACTCAGCAGGACAGAGCACTGGACAAAGCACCACTTGACTCAGCAGGGCAGAGCACTGGACAAAGCACAAAGAACCACTAAACTGATCAGGAGCTCCCTAACTGCAACCTCCCTCACGAGTGATCACAGCCAGAATGAAGATGGCGCCCGCAAGGTGAGTATTTATGACATCCGAGTCTCGCGATATCCGACGCGAGACTTGTATGTCATAGCCTCGGTTTGGCTCCGTTTGGCGCCCGGAAGTTTCCGAACAGTGCTCGGATCCCGTCGGATCCGCACTGTTCGGGTGGGCTCGGATTTGCGGAATCCGAGCCCGCTTATCCTTAATAATGACTAGGTCATTGCTAATTGAAATACAATGCATGTGGAATATCTCAATACATGTTTTTGTGGTGTGCGCTATTTAGGCAAAACATTAGAAATGTATTTATAAATATTTGTTGGATATTGAAAACTATAATTTAGCTAGAGCAATAGATCGCTGTTAGAATTCGGTTCAAATGGCTATTTTGTGAATTCAGATGTTCAAGTTGCTGATAGTATACATATTATTAGATGGAGTCGTGCTGTAGAGAGGGTTTAGTATATCTGCAGATTAAACACAGTTCATGGTGTATTAGGTCTCAATGAAGAAATGTATTTCAAACAATCTTCACACAGAGTATGATATCTATATCTATCTATCTATCTATCTATCTATCTATCTATCTATCTATCTATCTATCTATCTATAATTTTTCTTTTGGGGGAGGTAAATTGTTGGTGTGCTGTTTATATTGAATATGACCATAAAAATTGTTCACATAGTAGATTTTCTTGTATTATCTATGTTTCCCTATTCATTACGTTAGTGGGAGAATTCAATTCCCCCCGAATTTCCGCGGCGTTAAAACTATTACAGTAGTTTTAATCCAGCTTTCTGCTTGCAGCTCAGGGAGCTGCAAGCAAAAAGCCAGCATTGAAACTACCGCAACAACGGTAATAATGAATTTCCCCTAGGTCTGCAGGACGCTGAGATTCTTTTCATATATTGCTGGAAACACTCAGCACTAGTGGGAGGCAATGTAGTTGGCAACATTATTTACTTGAGAGTCTAGCAGTTTTGCACAAAAATACTTTATGACATGAGCCGTTACTATGGGGCCTATTTATGAACCTCTAAAGAGGTTTTTATTACCGTAAATCTCCTTAGCAGTTCCATCCTATGGGGAGAGCATTGCAGGAAAAGGATCTTCGGATCCCTCCCAGGCAGGCTTTGTATTCCTCCTCTTCGCAAATTGTGCAAAGGCCATAAGAACCTTGTAGGTAAATTTACTATAGACTATTTGCTGGGACAGGCTCCTATCAGATTTACTGCCCCAACTGAAGAATTTAAATTGTAGTGTTAAATAATTTCTTCTTATTGTGATAAGAAATGATAATTAACGTAACTGACATGTGATTGGTCATGAATAGACCCCTATGGGACATATTTTATTTTGAAGTATACATCTCAATACAGCCTATCAAAAATTTCAAGAGGCACAATATAACATAAGAAAATCAGACGCGGGATGAATTGGTGAACTTTTTATTAATTATGTATCATATGTATTGCCGAGGTAATAGACTTTACTAAGTGTCACTCCTTTTTATGGATATGATTATATCAAGATATTTATTATACAAACATTATTGTTATGATTTTTAATTAATTTATATAAATAAAATAAATGTTTTAAAATTCAATTTGGAGACTGGAGACATTGTTGGCCTATTTTCCCCTCTAGTTTCTATGATATACTTCTGATATTGAAACTTTATATATGTAAATAAATGCAATTAGTATTTATATTGGTGTTGAACAATACTTTACATGTTCCTATAATGTTTGCTATCATTTATGGCATTGCATTGAGCGATAGCAATCCCAGGTCATCATCTTTACATTTTTCTAATGATTCCAAATCATGAGCTATCATTATCATCATTGTCATCATCATTGTTTATTTGTAAAGTGACACAAAACTCTGCAGCCCTGGACAGTCAGAATGGCAAATTAATAGATCAATAGAAGTTTTACCTTAAGCAATGTTTTCCCATTATACTTCATAATAATGTTAAGTAGTATACTATATTAGGCTGTATTATTATTATATTATATATGATGCAGAACAGAGCACCTTGCTTCCCTTCATATTTGAGGAATTGTCGCCTTCTCTGTAGTAGATAAAGTAACATTCATGGAGCACAACAGAACTGTCCTATCCTGTGAGCAAATCATTATAAATGTTGGAGTGCATGCATATAAAATAAATGTGCAGAAAATATAAGTTATTTTCCTGTATTTTTCCCCTAAAGGTCTATCATGTAAACCAAATATTGCAAGTTATGTAAGTAAAGAAAGGTACACGTAGATGGAATTTGTATTCATTCTGGTATGTCCAACAATTTTGCTGTTTTCTTCTGATTTGCTTTCTTCTTTCTAGTAAAGGGAAAAAAATAAAACAGTAATGAAATGTAGATAATTGTAGAATAGAGAATCCTAGTGGCCAATCACAATTAAGAAAGTAGACTAAGAAAGCAACTTTAAGTTGTCCATGCACTTAATAAAATATTTTTAACAAACTTCGCTATTTTGAACAAAGTTGGTTTTGAAATCTTCACGTGTGAGCTTTCTACCAATCAACAATGATTAACTAGAATGGTAAAATGTCAAATGAGTTTTATTATGTCCGACAGCTGCTGGGTAAGAAAGCAAATGTGTGCATGTTGAATGCATTCAAAATTATAAGGATCATTTGTAAAGCCCAACTGTCCCATTTTCAGGTCCCGAGATATAACATCCCTGTCACAGTACAGTCATGGCCAAAAGTTTTGAGAATGACCAAAGTATTGGGTTTCACAAAGTTTGCAGCAGTGTTTTTAGAGCTTTTTGCCAGATGTTGCTATGGTATACTGAAGTAAAATTACAAGCATTTCATAAGTGTCAAAGGCTTTTATTGACAATTACATTAAGTTTATGCAAAGAGTCAATATTTGTAGATGTTGACCTTTCTTTTTTAAGACCTCTGCAATTCGCTCTGGCATGCTGTCAATCAATTTCTGAGCCACATACTGACTGATGACCGCCCATTCCTGCTTAAGTTTATTGTCATGGCAAAGAGGGACTTTGAGATTAATTGCATTCATCTGATCACTCTTCATGACATTCTGGAGTATATGCAAATTGCCGTCATAAAAACTGAGGCAGCAGACTTTGTGAAAAATAATATTTTTGTCATTATCAAAACTTTTGGCCATGACTATATTATTAGAGCAAGTAGGTTTATATTACTTGACCCAATAGGGGAAGTGGGGGTGTATACGGAGGTATGCCATACCGCCACTTATCCTACTGCCTTCATTGTAAAACTATACAATTCCATTCATTTACATTCCCACTACAGTTTTCATACCACCACTTCTAAATTTTCACTTTGACCACTGGTTTGACCCATAAGTGTCTAAAAGAAATTTCATCATCATCATCATCACTATTTATTTATATAGCGCCACTGATTCCACAGCGCTATACAGAGAACTCATTCACATCAGTCCCTGCCCCATTGGAGCTTACAGTCTAAATTCCCTAACATACACACACAGACAGACAGAGAGACTAGAGTCAATTTTGATAGCAGACAATTAATCTACTACTATGATTTTGGAGTGTGGGAGGAAACCGGAGCACCTGGAGGAAACCCACGCAAACACGGGGAGAACATACAAACTCCACACAGATAAGGCCATGGTATTGACCTCATGTCCCCAGCATTGTGAGGCAGAAGTGCTAACCACTTAGCCACCGTGCTGCCCCACCCTGATGAGCAACTTACTATAAATGGATTAGAGCAGCTTGCCTTGTTTTGTATTTCCCTTCCACCAGCACCATCACAGTGTGAAGATAATTTATTTGATGTAAATCTCCACCTCAATCAGACTGAATAATGTACTGCAGAACTCTAAAAAGGGTTAATGAATCAATTTGATGCGGTACAACTAAATATGCATCGATGCGCATCGTAGTGAACATATTTATGTACCTAAGATGCATAATGCCGGGGCTACTCTGGGAACCCTGGTGAAGTGACCCCTCTGGACTGAAGTCATTTTCCTGCTTACCGGCAGCGTAGCGCTGCCGGTGACAGGAGGAAATGCTATGCACATGCACACAGCACTAACCTTGTATCTGATTCTGCAAAGCCAGAGAGGCTTCAGCAGAATCCCATAGGAAATGACAGGTAACGCCATCCTGAGATGCGAAGCTTAGCAAAGCTTGATGCATTGTAGAACATCGCAGTCCTCATATAAATATATGGGGAATGCAACACTGCACGGTATTAGCCTCACCAGAGGAGATTTCTGTGAAATCTCCTACGTTAGGCAGTTAATGCTTAGCAAATATACTTAAAAAATGCAGAAACAGACGTTTCCACAAATTTTAAGTGGAAATTAGCTTGATGCATAGACCCACAGATCTTAACATGCCAGTTATGGATATAGCGGTACAAAATAACTTGTGAAAAGTCATTAAGAGCAAGAGAGATTTACCCCTCTCCCCTCTTTTGAAAACATTTAAGAAACATCAACCTATGAACAGAAGGACCTGGAAGGATCGTCCTGATGTATTTTTAGGCATAGACTTAAATGCAAATTTTAACATAGATTATTTTTATTGTTATTTTTGTTCAGTTGTTCCCTTATTTACACTTTATGGTAGTTAATGGATTTCCTTATTTTCTGTTTATGACTGCATTGTATTTAATTATTACAGACTGAATAGACAGCAGATCTACACACTCATTTCAATTGCTTCCAGATTTGGTCTCACTCCAGTGGCAACGATCTCAAAGGTGAAAGACAAACCCCAAAAGTTTGCTATGATTTAAAGTTCAACACAGCCACTGTTTGTTTAAATATAATCTACAATAGATTATATCTAAAATGGGAAAATCAGTAAATTTCTCCAGCCCTAGAGATGATATCCTCCCTGGTCTCACACTAAATTGTTAGTCCTGAGACCAATAAGTGTACAAATATCAACAAAATCCCAAATACTGCCCATGTGCATGTACTGCCTCTTAGTTCTCCATTTGAATATTTTATAAATGAACAGTGATCATGGGTTACTAAGGACACGTGTTTCTATATAATCCCTCTCTTATGGCTAAAAGATTTTAAGCAGATGTTCCCATGTCTGCTAATAATAGCTCCTATTTTATCTAGTGATCAGGGATTGAGGTAACTGTACTTACTCTTCTATAATGTTTAGGACTCCTGCGAACCATTGTGCATATGGATCAATGCATACAATTTTACCATTCTTCAAGGTTACTCTGGAAAATGATTAAAAAATGTTAGTCTCTGGTAGTAATCATTACTGCTTTTTTGACAATTTACTCATAGAGATTAATAAGAGTTCTCCTGAGATGCCATTAAAAAGTAACCGAATCAAAGGTGTAAAACTTAACTGGACTTATTTCATTTAACACACGGGTCCTATAAATAACAGACAATAATACATTTCATTTAAATTGAATGGGGAGGGGATCCATGATCCAGACCCACCCCATTTCTTCAAATTAAAAAAAGAGGAGTGTTTCCCTCATTGAAAAATCAGTGTTCCCTTGATATGTTTACTAAATAAAACTTAGGCAAACAGTTGAAAATGGAGTCATTGTCATACCTTTCTGAATATCTGTAGGTCTGCCAAGAGTACACATATTACATATTACATATTACACAGGGGTACACCACTTTATTTACATAAATACAATGGGACCAACATAAAATAAAGAAAATGGGGTATCATTGGGTGCGACCACGTATTTCGTACACAGGGGGGGCTGAGATATGATTTCTAAAAATTCTGTCCACCTTACATAAATATGTTCTTTTTTTATTTGATTGACTATCTAAATATAAAAAAATATAAAGAGGCAGGTGTGAAAGAGGGGATACTCCTCCTTCAAACAAGGGTGCCCTTTTTTATTCTGAAGACATGAGGGGGAGGTTTGTGGAAGTTTAAATTAATTTTATTATTGTCTCTTATTTTATTTTATTATTTTTTTATATTTATTAAAACAAAAAAGGGGGTCACCCTCTCTGGTGTCAGAGGTTATAAACAAAATAATGGTATTTTCTGAAAATGCAAATTTTTCTGAAAAACCCCAAAAGATTTGATTGTGTGGGTGCTGCACAGAAAAGTGACTCAAAATAATGTTGGGATGTGATCAGCATAGGGCTTATTGAAAATACGACCATCAATTTTATTTTTTAATTATCTAGATACACTTAGAAACTTATTGTGGGTCAAGTCACTAGAAGGACCATAATATTAGGACAACCAGCATGATAATCATCCCAACAGATCTGCTAATCACTTGCTGGGCGGCTGTGTCTTGTCGCCTACTGACCACTTATATTGCAGGAAACTGACAGTGGGAGGCAGCTTAGCCCAGTGAGTGATTACCATGCCCAGTATGCTATTTTCCATATCTTTCCATTAAGGATAGTAATGAAATCCAATTATGATACTTACAAAATCTCCATCTTTTCACAGTAACTTCTTGGAAGGTATATGTCAATCTTCTTAAAGAATTTTTTATTTATAGGTTGATTTGTATCAGCGTAACACTCGCATCTCTTGCTTGGCTGTTTCGGCTCTAATTGCATGCCTGCAATAACACATGCATATTTTAATACATAAATAAAAATGTACCACAAAAGTATACTAATTAACCAATGAAGTGTCTTTAATATATTGACAAACGTGCCACTAAAATATATTAATGAAACCAAGTAATACTAGGAAAATAAACCTTCAATACAATCACAGTGAAACAGTGACATTATGTCACAGTGGACGTGCTTTAAGGAGATTTCACATGTATATTTTAAAATGATTATTTCCCACACCTTAATGTAATTAAAGATGTAATTCATCAGATACCAAAATGTGCTGCTATATGAAGCTCTTGCTTTATATGATTTCAAGAACAGCAGCCAAAGTTACATTTTGTGAAAGGGAACTACGAGTGTAATCATTTTCTAATAACAGGGCTGAACTTATATTATGGGTTCTGTTCACAAAATAGCTTTCTCCATAAATAAAATAACTTGTGAAATGTCATTAGGATATATATATATATATATATATATATATATATATATATATATATATATATATATATATTGCTAGGGTGCCGACATTTGGTAACAACTTAAACACATGTTAAGCTGTGTAGTATATGTAGTTAAAGCCTTTATGTGCTCACATGACCTGACTTCCCATAACTTTCTGTTCGCCTGCTGTTGCACAATGAAATGTTTTATGGCTTAATGTGTTTACAATAGACAAAAAATTTCAGCGGGAAATATGGATAAATTCAATGAAAACTACTGAGTCATTTAGATGTATTTTAGCAATGCATTTTGCTTTTACCAATATAATCTATTTTACTGGTAGGGCACAAGAATGCATGAGAAATATGTTGTACCACATTCTAATATTTGAATATTAGAATCTAATTCACTCTATTTATAATGCAGTTTTCATTCATGATTTAGCTGTTTAAAATTGTATTTAGAGCAGATAAGTGTGAATGAGCCTGACACATAATGAAAGACATAGGCAGGAAATCAAGCAGTTAGACTAAAGGAGTTTAACAATTTTTGAACTTATAACTCATAATAATTCTTACAGTTAATGCTGTGACAATGGATTACAGTTTAAAAGAATAATGTATTAACTTTTTATTCCTTCTCTGTTGGTTATAGGTTAGATATATTATCTTTTATTACACATAACTGTGAAGTAATTAATATAACTTGCAGAATAGTATATTTCAGATAGATGGATTTTTATTCTTTACATTTTATTTTTAGTTTAAAGGTTTATAAAAAGAGAATCGTACAAACCCACCTAAAATGGGTTATGCCATTTTTAACTAATCTAACACAGACAATAAACATTATTTTAACCAGATCTCATTAAAATTAAATAAATCCATAAAAGACCTTGTCCATTCCTCCCAATATACCATATAATAACGAGAGGCTTCCTAACAGAGGACCCCCACCCAAAGTCCTTTTATACAAAAGTGGAGTTGTTTTGTGAATAAAACTATTTAAAGTGGAAAGCCCCATTAACAAATACATAGTTTACAAAAAAGTTTCCTGCTGAATATTCTTACTGAAAGATACAGATAACATATTATCCTACTGAGCTTTCTGTGCAGCTACATCAAAGGAAATACTGAATAAAATTGTCCTCAGATACTCACCGCCTACTGCATGAATGATGACAAGCAGTCCTAGTGTAGACACTACAGCCAGAGACATCTTACTCATTTCTGCCCTAATGTTAGCAAGTGAGGTCAGTTGTGCTGCTGTGTACCTCTGATTTAGATGTTCAAGGCACTTCTATTTATTTGCCAAAAAAGGGAAGTTAATGTCAGAGATGCAAATTCAAACGTCCAGTGCATTCTATAAATATACAACAACAGCACTGCAACGGTAATATCTTAGGAATTTTTAAAATAGTGCAACATCAATACAAAAACAAACACTACTTACTAAACACTTATATTTTAGTAAAACTAATTGACCTTTGATCTGTTTGTATTCCCTTGCATTTGATTCTAACTTACTTCCTCTCACTTATTGTCCTAACTTTTACATTTCTAAGGAAGCATTTGTAAAACAAAATTAGGGGAAAATCCCAAAATTAGTTGAACAATATATAGTCTGATATGTATTTAAATAAATTTGCACTGATAAACTAAAACACAGTTTGTGTCCTTGGCATTGATTCCTTACACTAAGATTACTGTCAGCGATCACCACTACACTTTGAAAGGACCATTAAGAGCACAAAGGGGATAATTTAGAGTTGGATGCTAGTCTGTTTTTTTTTAGTGTTTTTTTTTTTAACTTCAATAGAATTTTTATTATTAATTTTCCAAAAATGATGGAGTACAGAAAGTAGAAAGGGATGGGGGGTAAGGAAAGGACACAAAAAAAGGGGGAATGGTTGAAGGGGTACATAGTGGGGGGGAACACATTAAACAATTCTGCTGTTAAACCACATTGAACACGTGAGGGAGGGGAACCCAGTAGGCTTCCTTCCAATTCGTGAAAGTTACCCTGGTCAAATGGTCACCAGGGAACTACTAATAGGAACATTGGGGAACTTTGCTAAGTGTAGGAGATGCGGGTAGTGAGTCTATTCGATCTGGACGCACTCCATCTTTTTCGTAACATACACATGCCAGCTGAACCATTTCATTATCGGGGACGAGGGGGCAGTGGAGCAGGGCATCCTCACTGTCTCCATTTCAAAGCTGAATTGCACCTTGGCCACTACTTTCGGCATCAAGGGTATCTGTGGTGACTTCCAACCTTGGGCTAAGGAATCTCTTGCGGCAATCAGAATATGACTAAAGACATATTTAGCATGTGATGAAACTGGGGGGTGGTAATGCTGCAGTAATGCGACCTCTGGGGTAGGAGAGAGATTTTGTCCAGTAACCTTATTGGCTACCTGGAAGATTTGTACCCAGAACGCCTGTATATGGGTACAGTTCCAGAATATGTGCATCAAATCCCCCGGTATATTACATTGCCGCCAGCAAAGTTTCGACTGTGAAGGTCACATTTTATGAAGTCTAGTTGGGGTAAGATACAATCTATTAGTTCATTTTATCATCATTTCTGTGTGATTTATACATTTGGACATTCGGAACTAGTTTGTGAAAATGGCTTCCCATTCCTCACTTTCCAATTCTAGGTGAAGGTCAGATTCCCACTGTAATTGTATTTTAGTTTTATTTTCTGATGTAGAGGGGAGGGTATAGCGATACCAGAAGGTAATGCTGGCTCTATTATCTCCTTTTGTTAATTTAGTGAACAGCAAGGGCGGTGGTGTTGTAATGGGTAAACCTAGTCTGCAGGTATTTATAAAATTCCTGGGAAGGGAGGTGAAATCTTTTCTTTATTTGTGCAAAAGATAGTAAACTCTGATCGTCTAGTAATTCAGTAAATAAAGTTATTCCGTTTGATACCCATAGGTTGAGATTTAAATTGGGAATTAATTTAGCCACTGCAGCTAAAGAGATTTTTTTTGTCGGGACCATAGTCATAGAACACTTTAACACTTTGTCCCACACCACCAGGAAGTCCCTAGTTGGCTTTGGTAATTGGGCATTTGCAGGGCGCCAATTTTTTGGAACCCAGATCAAATCTGCCAATGGAAAATGCGGGTTAAGAGCTTTCTCCAGGTCTACCCATGGTTTTTGGTGCATTGGAAGGGACCAGTCTCGAAGCTGAGAAAGTAAGCAGGCCGCATGATATCTGTTCAAGTCTGGTAATGCCAAACCTCCCTGTTGTTTAGGCAAATACATCCGAGAGCTGGCTATTTGTGGAGGTTTGTGCTTCCACACGTATGATATCATAACCGAATGCAATTTATCTAATAAAGATTTGGGGATACAAACAGGAATAGTACGGAATAAATACATCATTTTTGGGAGCAACATCATCTTAAAAGCTACGATCCTTCCCAACCAGCAGACCTCGCAGCAGACCCACGATTTACTTAAAGTTGAAAGTTGGAGAGTTAAAGTTGAAAAATTAAGATTAATCATATTTTCTAGTGAAGAAGTGATTTGAATACCCAAATATTTCAGTGCCGACATCTTTCATGAGTAATGAAAAGATGTTTTAAGGAGTTGCCCCTTCTCAGTGGGAATATTTATTGGAAGAGCTTCTGATTTAGTGGAGTTTAGCTTATAATATGAAGCTCGGCTATATGCATCTAAAATATTATAAAGGGTCGGCAGCGAAGTACCCGGGTCAGTTACAAAAAGCAAAACGTCATTGACAAATAGACATATTTTATGCAAGGTATTTTTAACAATGGCACCAGGAAACAGATGTGAGGATCTAATGGATATGGCAAGAGGTTCCATTGCCAAGACAAATATCAACGGGGATAAGGGACAACACTGTCGAGTTCCAATTGTGATCGTGAATCTATCCGACAGGAATCCGTTGCTAAACACTCTAGCCGATGGGTGGGAAGGCCGAAATAGCCCTCAAGAAGTCGCCATGGAATCCAAACCGGAGAAGGACCTCCTCCATGTAGCCCCAATGTAATCTATCAAATGCCTTCTCAGCATCGAGGGAGAGGACTAACAGCTCAGACTGGGCCTCTGAGAACCATTCTATAATATTAAGCACTCTTCTCGTATTATCCGAGGCCTGCCGCCCCTGAACAAATCCCACCTTGTCTGGATGGATCAAATTTGGGAGAAATCCGTTAAGCCTATTTGCTATCAGTTTAGCATATGTTTTAATATCTGAATTCAGAAGGGCGATTGGCCTATAATTGAGACACGACACAATGTCCTTCCCCGGTTTGGGTATAGCGATGATTCGAGATTCTAACATTTCAGAGGGAAATGACCCATGTGTTGTCTCTACGTTAAAAAGTTGCTCTAATACTAGGAGGAGATCTTCCTGGAACATAACATAAAAGCCATTGATATAACCGTCAGAGCCAGGGGCTTTGTCTCTTGGTAGGTTTTTAATAACTGTTTGTATTTCAGCTTGGGACCATGGGGCAGATAGGGATTCTGCAGTCTCCAGGTCTACTTTGGGGATATGCAAGATACTTAAAAAGCCATTTATGTCTGCCGGAGACGGTTGATGCGATAAGCTATCATCTTTCAAATTATATAGCTTAGAATAGTACTGAGCAAACATATTAGCTATACTTTTAGGGTTAGATACTTTTTGTCAACTTTCGTCCACTAGATGTTTAATTCTATATTTAGCTCGTTGACCCCTACACTTTCTAGCCAAAAGCTTCCCGCTCTGTTCCCTGCAACATAAAATTTTTGCCTAAGTTTAATCAAAGCTTGTTGTATTTTGGCCATCAACAGTTTCTGGAGTTGACCTCGGACCTGTGTCAGATAATTCTTTAGTTCAGTACAAGGGCGCTCCTTATTTTGGGATTCTAAGGTTTGTAATTTTAATTCCAGCTCAGTTTGGCGGTGTGCATTAGCTCTTTTTAACGGGGAACCTATCTGAATCGCCACTCTCCTCAAAACTGCTTTCAGAGCACACCAAAAATTAAAAAGATTAGTGTCCTCTGGGGCATTATTTTGACAGTATTGGGGGAGAGCATTCTTGAGGTCTAATTTAGCTTCCAGAAGTGTCAATAGATATGTTGGCATGCGCCAGGGCCTAGCAGTTCGTGCGGTCGTTCCCTATGCCACATCCACAACACTGGAGCATTGTCAGACCAAGATATTGGTAGAATTTGAATTTGTTTAGTGGCCTGTAATGTTCACTTATCAGTTAAAATAAGGTCTATACGGGAGTATGAATTATGAACAGAGGAAAAATATGTGTAGTCCCTGCCACTCGGTTCTGAGGTTCTCCAGACATCATATAGGTCGAACTCTGCTAACAGCTTAGAAAAGGCTAATGAAGGTCCTGCTATAGCGGGAAGAGTAGAATTATAAGGAGAAGATGGAGATGGGAAGGACCTATCTAGCCTAGGGTCTGCCACAATATTAAAGTCCCCCATGACGATCAGTTTACCCTCTTTGTGTTTCTCTATTTCCCGGAACACTCTTCTTAAAAAAGGAATCTGACGTGAGTTTGGAGCGTAAAGTGAAACCAAGGTCACTGGTTTGTTTTCTAATAGACCGACTAGACTCAAGTATCTACCCGCTTTATCTGCTATGGTAGTCCTATTCACATAAGTAACTCTACAACTGAATAATAAGGCTACTCCATTACGTTTTAATGGATCATTTGCTGTGAAACAAGTCGGATAATGGTTATCTCGAAGAGTGGGGGGAGCTGCGGCCCTAAAATGTGTTTCCTGCAGGGCTACTATGTTGGCGTAGAGTTTTTGAAATGAAGTTAGGGCTAGTCTCCTTTTATTTGGAGAATTCAAACTCCTAACATTTTGCGTAAGAAATGTAACCATTTAGAATTAATAAGTGTGTCTATTATATTATACTGTAAGTAATCTATTGCCCTGTGGTCATTCTTAAAGTGGAGGATCCTGTAGCATTGTATATTAGAGTAGAGAGAATGGGCCTCATGTGAAACATTGGTACCCAAAACAAGAGTATTAGAAGTGTCGACTTTAGTATGTAATGGAGTGTTCCCAATTGAGGGGGAAATAACGGTGGAAACGGGAAGCATAGGGAAAAAAAAGGGGGAAAAAAATGAAATAACCCAAAACATTGGGTTACAGTATTTGCTGGTAGGGAAGAAAAACCAGCAAAATAAGTAACTTGGGGCAGGTAAGGCTAATTTTGGCTCACCTCATCCCTGTCAACCCAACAAATCCCTGCATATTTAAAGAATCTAAAATTCAACCGTATCAGAGAGAATATAACTAGAGTGCAAAGATTTAAAGATCAAATTCCACATATCACATAACAACATAACAGTAAAACATTAACACAATACAGAAATAGTACCTTAACTGTTAAACGTAGCCTATAGATAAATAAGTGTCCGACTCTTTTGCATCTAGAGGTGAAACACGGTGTCCTCCATAGCCGGATTAAGGGGGGGGGCACAGGGGGCACGTGCCCCAGGCCCCCCGCCGCCCAGGAGGAGATTAGCTAGGTAGAGGTCGGCAATGTAAACCCCTGCCCTGCCTGGCGTGCCTTATGTTTTTATTAACCGCTCACCCCCCCCCCCCTCGCGCTTGCCGAGAGCGGGGGAGGGGGCTTGTGTCAGTCTAATGTGTGTGAGGGCAGCAGGGGGCTTGTGTCAGTCTATGTGTGAGGGTAGCAGGGCGCTTGTGGCAGCATAATGTGTGTGAGGGCAGCAGGGGGCTTGTGTCAGTCTAATGTGTGTGAGGCTATCAGGGGGTTGTGGCAGTATAATGTATGTGAGGGCAGCAAGGGGATTTTGGCAGTATAATGTGTGTGAGGGCAGCAGGGGGCTTGTGGCAGTATAATGTGTGAGGGCACAAGGAGCTTGTGGCAATGTAATGTGTGAGGTAGGTAGTGGCTAATTAATGGGTGTTATTTTGTTTATGGGGTGATGGTGGGGCAATTTAATTTAATAGTGTGGTTGGTGCAGACATATCAATGTAGGGTGGGATGATTAATTTAATGTTGGGGTGGTTTGGGCGCTATTAATTAAATTTGTGGCAGAGTTTTGGAAAAAGGATTGCTATTTCTTAAAAGTGAATGCAAGTTATTTAATGTATGGTAGGAAATTGATTTATTTAATAAATGTGATTACTATTAATTTAATGTTGGGGGTGCTTGGGGAGCAATGGGTCTTTTTTATTAAAGGTGAATAAAATTATTTTACAGTCGGGCTGGTTACAGGAAAGGGGCACGAATAATAAAGCATGAATTGTTTTGATTTAATGTCGGACTGCATAGAGGCAGGGAGGCCTACTGTGTTCACTCATTGCTGATATTTCTATATGTCATGTACCTATTATATTTACAAACAGGGAACCAACATTCCAGGATCCAGACAAGCACAACTGAGCTTAGGACCCAAGCGGCAGCAACAGGTATTGAAAGCGGGAAGAACAGGTAGGAGAGAGCAGGACATTCTGCCAACTGTCCTGATTCTGGTCTGGCAGTTCTGAGTTTGGGGAATAACCAACTCAGTCAGGACTTTGTCCCGACTACAGGGACAGTTGGGAGGTATGTCCCACTTCATACTGCTCTACTCATGAAGCGGGAGCTGCCTGCACCTAACAGTAGTGCACACAGTATTGTCTGTGTATTTGTCTAAAATTATAGCCATAGTAAACTTTCTAAACTGTCTAAAGTGGCCCGGGCCTCCAGATCCTTAATCCAGCTCTGGGTGTCCTCCAGCGACCTCCAGCACCTGCAGTAAGTAACGTGACCAGATAAAAAGACACACCTGGGTATAACCTAAGTTAATGAAAACAACAAGATACTTTTGAACGTGGGTGATCACAGGACTCCAGACAAACACTGGTGAGTCGCCCCTCGGAAACTGTAGAATTAGCTTCAATAGCCGCAGAATCCGTGTCTCAAAGTCCGTGGTGATATAGGACTTCCAGAGTATTTACTCAGATGGAAAAACATCAGCATCATTCAAGCCCACTACAAATACTCAATTCGACCAGTGTTGTCTCACAAGGGACCTAGGAGCGGATGCAATGTCCTGAACAGGGACACTCCAGGTTTTCAATAACGCTATACCTTCCTCAACTGAGGCAATAACGTGGGTAGAGTTATTCCTCCTGATGATTAAATGACAGGAAATCCCCATCTGTATATGATGTCTTGGTTTCTTAGTGTTTTGGTGATTGCTTGAAAGGATCTCCGTTTAGATATCGTAGCAATAGAAAAGTCTTGAAATATCTGAAGATTCTGAAGTTATTCAGCGTTATCCTCTGATCTAGCCGCTCTCAGTATACATTCTTTAGTTTGGAAGAAGTGGATTCTCATAAGTGTATCTTTAAGTAGGTCATCCGACATTGATCTTGGTCTAGAAAGCCTTTGTATGCAGTCAATCATCAAGTCCTGTTCAGTCGCTCCAGGCAATAGTTTGCGGAAAAGATCCGTTACATAGGGGAGTAGTTCAGCTGAGGTAATTGAATCTGGAATACCCCGTATCTTGATGTTATTCCGTTTGGATCTATCTTCCATATCCGCAAATTTGTCCCGAAATGTGTTTACTTCTGCTTTTAAGGTTTCATGCTCCGTTATAAGACTATTATGCAAGGCCGTCAGCTCTTCCATTTTATCTTCAATGTGGCCAGTACGACCGCCCAACTCAGCTACCTCACGCTGTATCTCCCTGATCGACGATCTCATTTCTGATAATATTTCAGATTTAAACATGGAGAACATGTTCTGCATAGCCTTGATCGTGATAGGACCATCAGAATCCGGGTTGTCAGTGGAGACCACCCGCTGAGCAGTCATCTGAGTAGCTGGCGTGGTGGAGGAGGCCTTGGTCTTGGGTGTCTCCAGCCTCTTAGAGGTACCTGTGTCACGATCTGCCTGCAGCTTGCTGCTTTGTATTGGCAGCTCTTGCCTGCAGGACTATTAGACTTTACTATTTGTGTTTCTTTTTATGTGTTGCAGGAGTACCTCTTTTCACCAGAGGTGCTGCTATTGTGCCTGCTTCTAGTCCCTTAGGAGTTAACCCTGCTGCACTAATTATCCCTGGCACCTGGGTGTTCCCTATGTATACCTGTCTCACCCAGCATTCATTGCTGGTTATTGATGTTACACTCTGTGGTCACATCCTGTTATTCATTGTTATTACGTGCTCCTGGGTATATGCTGCATGGATCTCTACATACATTCTGCTTACCTGTATCATCTGTGAACCTGGTATTTACCTCTGCATTTCCCTGCACTTGCTGCCTGGAATCTTTCCATACCTCCTGTTTACCTGCAACTGCCGTATACCTGGTGATTACTGCAAAGTTCATTATTACATCGTCTGTTCATACTCTTCAGCAAATAAACATTGAATGTTTTTTACCTTATTCGTGGCTCCTAAGCTGTATTCCTGCATTGATTTGTGACAACCTGCATCCGGAGTGGTAACCTGTGGTTTGAAGAATTAAACTATTGGTGAAGTAGACGTGGTGCCTTTCGCATTTTTTTCCGGAGCCATTCCAGCATCAATCAAGAGGAGCTGCAATAAGATAGAAAACTATCCAAAACACCTGTTACGCAGGAGCACGTAGTATGATAAATGATATGTTGATAAGGTAGCGTTAGCTCTGGTCAGTTGACATTGAAGATGGTTAGGTCAGGGACTAATATTTAGGGTGACATGGGCAGAGGGACTACCTGCGATCACGCCATAGGCATAGATAACTTAGGCATAGTTCAAAGATGTAAAAAGACTTGTGGAAGGAGCTACTTATAGATGGAGTCAGGACTTAACACCTTGTCTTGTAGAGCTATTAGGTGCTGAGCAGACCAGCTGTGTGATGTAACAGAGAAGTGTACTTCACTTAATGAATAGACTCCAGGAAGGATTATTACAAACAAAAGTTACATTTTTTTTTAAAGCAGCCACCAGGTGGCAGTATAGCCTTCTATTTGCCGCCGTCTAGATAGAAACTGGAATGGATTGTAAAAAGCAATACAGTGTTAGTGTTACAGTTACAGGAAGCCTCTCCAGCCTGCTAGTGTCATTTGTTGGGGGACATGGGCACAGTACCTAGGCCGGCCACCCAGCAGCCCTGACGCCAGTGGAGCAGACAGATATCCTCCTGTGCATTCACTGCTGCACACAGTCACTCGTCTCCCTCCTCCTCAGCTTCACCAGTGCCTCCACTGCTGACTCCGCCGATCACACTGCCGGGATGTGGCTGATGCCAGCAGGTTAGTGCTGCTCTATTGTTCGCTGGAGGGGAAGGACAGGACCGCGGCTGGGCGCCATGTAACACAGCAGGGTCCGATGCGCAACAGGCCCCTCGCCTCTCGCCGACAATTACTGCCTCTCTGGTCACGCTCCGGGTATATAGTTGGCACCCCTGTATATAGGCATGCAGAGGGGGCAATAGGAAGCGTTTTGGGTCACAGGAGTCCCGATATAACAGGGTTTGGGCACAGTTTCCTCGGTCACGCGTCTGCTGCCGATGCGTCCCAACCACACCCCTTTGGTGTTTTTTTTGCGTAAGAGACAATTCTTTGTACTGCGCAGGCGCACTAAAATATGTACCCATGTAGACTTTTGCATATTGTTGACTTGCGCTTCCTAATGTCTTGAGAGGCGGAACAGAGGAGGGAAGGACCGGTCAAGTATAGGCCAAGTACAATAAGTGATTGTTCATGTAATTGTGAGTCAGACTTTGACTTGGACACATATTCCTGTCAAGAGGTGTATCTCTTGCGGGTACTGGAGGGTTGGTTTAACAAACCGAAAAGTAGTGGTGGTATGGAGCTGTTAAAGGATTGCAGCTTGTGATTTGTCCTACCACTGACTCACCTCCACCGCCGACACTTAAAGACGACCATCTTTATTTATTTTGCTGGTTTTGTATTACGGAACAAGCAGAACACCAGGAAAAGTAGGTGCATATAGTAGCAGCCCCTGGATCTCTGGTTATGGGGGTCACCTAGCGGTAATGCAGCTTCAAAATTATTTGTGAGAAAATGCTGAACAAAAAAAAACAAATTCATGTTTAATGAGATAAGTTATAACATTAAAGTTATTTGGCTGCACAATTTCCCATTGTATATCAGTACATGGACAGTACAGAACAGGCTCTTGAAAAGCTGTATATTTTAAATAATGTACAAATAAAAAGGAAACAGAAATTTAAAAACTTAGTGATAAGTTGTGCATATACCTGATCATGACAAATCCATGCTCTTACAAGGATAGAAAGCAATTTATTCCATTTCTCAAAAAGGACAATAACAAAGCTTGCAAAAGGGCACTATGTTACAAAACATCCAACTGCCTTTGCAAATAAAACATAAGCATTTAACTGTTGCTAATTATATGTAATAAATATAAATAATATAAAGACACTAGTTTAAAACAATATATATAAAAACAATCAAACTGTGCCCCCTGCATCACATTGTGTCCCTCTTTACACTGCGCCCCTGTAGCACACTCTCCCCCTGTATCACATTATGTCGCAGCAACACACTTTCCCCCTGCATCACACTCTTCCCTTGCATCACACTCTCCACTTACCTCACACTGCCCTCCCTCATCACACTCTCGCCCTGCATCACATTGCCCTCCTTCATCTCTCTGCCCTCCTTCATCACACTGCCCTCCCTCATCACACTCTCCCCCTGTATCAGACACTCCCCCTGCATCTCACGCTCCCCCACTTAAAACTCTCCCCCTGCATCACACTGTCCCCCGTCATCACAATCTCCCTCTCATCACACTGTCCCCCACTCAATGTTACTTAACTTCTGTCTTCTTTTCTTCTGTCCTGTCAGCCATTCCTCTCAGCGCAGCTCCTCACTGACAGTGTTTGGACATGATGGTGGTGTCGTGTCCAACTGCCAGTGAAGAGGAAGAGGGGAGCAGGGCGCAGGGAGTAGGGAGCCTGACAGTGCGTCCATCAGGGCCGGACTGGCCATCTGGCACTTCTGGCAAATGCCAGAAGGGCCGATGGCAGTGTGGGCCGGTCCAACTCCCTGCGATCCTCATATTAAATTTTATTAAATTATTTTTTTTTAGCCCCGGTGGAGCCGTCATGACGTCACACATTATGACGACTCAGTGGGCTGGCCCGGCTCCCGCACTGTCATAAAAAAAAATAAACTTACCATAAGCAGCCTCCGGGAATCCACTGTGCGCCCTCTAGAGCCAGTCCGTGTAGGACTGTTTGTAGAGGGCGCACAGTGGATTCACGGAGGCTGCTTATGGTAAGTGTTTTTTTTATCTTCTCAGGGAAAATGGTGCTGGAGGGGGAGAGGAAGAGGACCCAACAATGTGTGTATGGGGGGGACTCTTTTTTCAACACCATTACCTGTGCAACAGTTTACATAAATCCCCCGCATTGAATTGAAATAAATCATAGATATATTAACAATACATACACATACATATCATACAAGCAACTTGTTTCATATTATATTATGTTGTAATGTTTTACAGCTTTAGTTATAGTTTTTCTTTACCATTTGTCTTTGTCATCTTGCTGTTTGAGCTTTTTTGAGCTGCAGCGGGGGGAGAAGAGGACAAGACAATGTGTGTATGGTGGGGGGGAGAAGAGGACCAGACAATGTGTGTATGGGGGGGGGAGAAGAGGACCAGACAATGTGCGTATGGGGGGGGGGGAGAAGAGGACCAGACAATGTGTGTATGGGGGGGGGAGAAGAGGACCAGACAATGTGTGTATGGGAGGGGGGAGAAGAGGACCAGACAATGTGTGTATGGGGGGGGGGGGAAAGAAGAGGACCAGACAATGTGTGTATGGGGGGGGGGGAAGAACATTACCAGACAGTGTGTGTATGGGGGGGGGGAAGAGGGACTGAAAATGTCTGCGGGGGGGCAAGAGGGACTGAAAATGTCTGCAGGGGGGGAAGAGGGGCTGAAAATGTCTGCAGGGGGAGGGGAAAGGGGCTGAAAATGTCTGCAGGGAGGGAAGAGGGGCTGAAAATGTCTGCAGGGGGAAGGGAGAGGGGCTGAAAATGTCTGCAGGGTTAATGAAATGTCTTGCGTGGTATTTAAAAAATAGAGCAGCTTTGTGGGGCATGATATATTTTTTGCGTGGCAGTTACATGGCTGCTCTCTGGTCTCATCTATCACTAGAATATTAAATACCAGTGAGATGGGGCTAAATAATTTATTTACCACAAATGTTCAGATATTAGTTATATATGCCTGTACAATGGGGTAGTGTTATCTGTCCATAATGGAGTGTTTTTTTAAAATGAAAGAGCCTAATCATTCAGGGTTTGTTAACATTTTGTAATATAGTAAAATTTTTGCATCTTCAATACAGGGCTCCAAATTTCCAGAAGCCAGCGGGAAGACAACAAAGCAAAAAGAGAGAAGAACAAGAACAGGTAAGAGACAACGGCGCAATCAATCTAAATATGAATGCTGGAGAATATTTTGGAATATTTATATTTAGGAGTATTCCTATACATTGGGAGCGGGGGTAGGGAGGCGCTCTTGGTGTGTGCCTATGGTGACCGAAACCCTTAATCAGGCCCTAGGTTTTCTGTAGTCGTTTTATGTTTTTGCACACAGTCGGAACAGTATGCTTTTGTAATTCAAGCAAACTGATTTGCACAACAAGGGATTTGATCAGGGTGAGCAGAAGACAAAGCGTGATACACAAGTCTGTGCTGCTGCTTAACATGTTGGACTGCATCAGCAACGCCACTTCAGCGTGTAACAATATCGCGCATGGAGCCCACAGCAGGTGGGCCTGTGTGTTTTAAATGTCAGGGCTGATTTTTAGCCCCAGTACGGCCCTGCACACCACCATATTTCAGCCTTCTTCGAACACTGGATGCTGCAATAGGGGCAACAGCGGTAGCAACGGCAACTTGGTCCAGCACCTTAAGGCCGCTTTACAACCACTAAAAGCTCAGGGCTGCTCTTTTCCTTTGCTCATATTATAAACACCAGCTCAGCATTCTTTCTAGTTATAGGACATTTGTGTTTAGGTAGCTCTACTGGATAACTGCACAGTACAGATTCCCAAAAGATTTCAGAACTCAAAAAAATCATCTATAGCTACTAAATTGGCCACACTGGTGCATCCCCAGCCACTAGGAGGGTGGAAGTGGAACTGGAGCATGAAAGACAAGGAGGGGAACACAAGAGACAAAAAGGGCAAACAAGATGGGTAAGAAACCAGATGGGTCAGGCATAAGGGGGCAGAAATGACAGAAGGGGAGATAAATATGACCGTTCCATGCATGTGGAAAAAGGTGTTATGTGTATGGGATGTGTCATTTATTGAGGGAAGTTGTCAGTTTACAATTTGCATAGAGGTACCTCTGGCTGCTCTGTAGTGCTTCCCATGTGCAGTGACATATATATATATATATATATATATATATATATATATATACCATATATATATGTGTATGGGTGCATTCATGTGAAATTTTGAATAAGTCTACCTCAAAATTCATAGCATTATCATGAACAGGAGAAAATGTAAATGGTGTACAGTATTGGTTTTTATTGTTTATTTATATAGTAACAATCATAGTACAGTCTGTACAGAGAATATTGACTCATTCACATCAACATACCTCCCAACATTTAGAGTCATGAAATCAGGACAAAATAAGCCCTGCCCCTGTTCAGTCTAAACTCCACCCACAAATCCACAGGAATGCAGCAAAAAGCAATGTGCCATGAGTGTCTGCCCAGCTACCGATGAGTAACCCTATACCCAGGTTTGATACAGTCAGGAAAGGTATGGAGCAATGATCATCATCATCATTTATTTATATAGCGCCACTGATTCTGCAGCGCTGTACAGAGAACTCATTCACATCAGTCCCTGCTCCATTGGAGCTTACAGTCTAAATTCCCTAACACACACACACACACAGACTAGAGTCAATTTGATAGCAGCCAATTAACCTACCAGTATGTTTTTGGAGTGTGGGAGGAAACCGGAGCACCCGGAGGAAACCCACGCAAACACGGGGAAAACATGCAAACTCCGGACAGATAAGGCCATGGTCGGGAATTGAACTCATGACCCCAGCGTTGTGAGGCAGAAGTGCTAACCACTGAGCCACCGTGCTGCCTAAATGATTTCAGCATCCTTTTTATAGATTGATCTCTGACAGTTAGTAATTCATCTTGATAGAACCGTTAAGAATGTTATACACTGCATCATTAGCATGCACTTTCATACAATTTCTATTTTAGGGTTTCTAGGATATAACTATGATTTTGCTATATCAGTGGAAGTTGCACTTTACTTGAAATTGTTTTTATTTTTTTTAATAATTTTTATTATGCCTGGTCTAGAGAATATAAGGTTTCTTGCAGACAGGCGCTAGGGGTGCGGGCAGGAAACCAGATGAATGGCACAGACACTGGGTTTATATATTTATGGAAGTCCTGTTTTGTCAAATTGACGAACTTCACAAAATTGGCGTTTTGACAAAACCGCACTTTCATACATTTAGCCCACTGGAGTAATATAGCTTAAAAATGTCAATAAACTCAGTATAACAAAAATATTTTACTATTTAGTCATGGATTTTGAAAAGGCAAAATGACTAAAATACAAAAGAGCTACTAATAACAATGAAAAAATGTGTGTAGAAGTTTCTTGAGCTGATCAGAACTGATTTATCATTGATAAAGTTCTGATTGTGGAACGAGATTTTCATTAACACAGTAGACTTCCTGTCAGCAATCCAATTGAATGGTATGCAATCAGCTTCTTTCATGCTGGGCCCACACACTACAATTCTGAAGCTAGACCCGAAAAGTTTTAT
Source organism: Mixophyes fleayi (assembly GCF_038048845.1). Lineage (NCBI taxonomy): Eukaryota > Metazoa > Chordata > Amphibia > Anura > Limnodynastidae > Mixophyes > Mixophyes fleayi. The sequence goes on from NC_134402.1 coordinate 172,430,086, forward strand.
TCACAGATCTAGTTTTCACCTGGAGAAGTAAAAGGTGTGTGTATAAAAACAACTGACACCGTGTTTTATGCATAAGTCAGATTTTATTGGCTATAAAGAAGCTCACTTCCTCATATTTCAGCAGGGTCACTTGATCTTATTGAGGTCTAGCTGAAGTACCCAGCGTTGCCTGGGTTTAAATCTTAGCGGTATTAAGTTATCAATGAGTTGGTTGTAACTGTCAACCTTTTAAAAATAATTATCAGCTTAGCAGCTCTTCCAACACACCCACGAGGTGGCTGCCCAGTGTCGTTTTTGTTTTTGGGGTATCGCCACTCACCAGTAGCCCTAATCCCCAGCTGTCCTTAACTGGACAGACAAACAGGCCAGTGATTGTTACAGATAAGATGTTGTTTCAAGATCACATATGTCCTCATATCTTGGAGGGGGGTCTGATGGAATTGCCTCCGAACATGTAATTGGCAGCGGAATCGTATATTCACTCTCATCTCCAGTATTACGCATCCTACAAAATAAAGTCATGCATATAAATTTCATATATCAGTGTATTTAGGCTAAAATAGATGTCTTTTCAATATTTTGCTAAGGGGGTCAGAAATTTGTAGCTGCGCTCCTGAAAGTGGCGTTTGCTTTGTCCTACCTGATATTATCCAAGCTGTCATAGGGTGGTGGGTAATACGGGGGTGGAGGATCATCATTCCGTGGCAAATTCCTCACGTCCTGACCCTCTGCTGGTCTCAAGGTGTCAGACATGAGAGAGGAATATGAGGGTGGGGCTGGTAGGGAGAAAACCCTATCACCTGCGAAAGAAACAAAATAGACAAATGAGTCTATTATTCCTGGTATTCACATTAAAAAAGTTGTGAAAAACACTGTTATATTTCAATATTACATTTTCGATATTCTTTATAGTGTATTACAAAATAACACTGTTAAATACTCACCCACAGTAATTGAAACTGTCTGAATTGCCGGTCGTCGGGCTTCTACATCTGTAACGTCCCCTTCTTGGTTATTGCGTCTCCGCTTCATGTGAGCCGCTACCAAGAAGGCTGCTGCAAGCAGGATTATCACTGGTCCTGTTTTTTGCACAGGATCACAAATATGATCATTGATGCCTTTGCCAGAGGGCTTCAAACTACACCCAGGCACTAAGGCACCGACAGTGCACATTAGCACTCCACAGGTGAGGAGTAGCAATCCAAAGCTTCCAAACAGGAAGAATTTACGGCTATAGTTGCAAAGCACCATTTCCAGATTAAGGGCGTTAATCCAGCTAGTGCTTTACACATACTGAGCAGGTGATGCTGTGGCAGTTACATTTATACTTACCAGGGCTCTGTGAGGTGGCATTGGTATTGTGACATCATGTGAGGTAATATGTAGGTCGTAGGTCATGTGACAACCTAGTAGTGAGCTGAATTAAGTTGACAGTTATTAACCGTAAAATATAAACAAATTCAAAATAATTAGTACAGTTTTGAAAACGTTTCTGTGTCTATAGTAGCAAAATAATATATGTATTATATAATATATAAGAATATATCATGTAGGGATATACAGTATATAAAAATAAACACTTTAAACACTTACTAAATGGCCATGTTATCTGGAAGGAGATGTCTGCAGAACAAGTACACATAACAGTTGTGTTAGTAATAATGTCATCAACACAGATACTAGTCAGAGCAGAGGTCAGTTAGAAATGATAAGTAAAGTACCAAATTCACAATCTGTAGGATGGGGTCAGTCCAATGAAGAGGCCAATAATAGTCAGGCCAAATAAGTTCAAATTCAGGATCCAAAAGAGTAACCAAAGTCCAAGCCAAAGTTCAGGGCAGGCAGCAAATAATCCGAGTCAGAAGCAAGCAAGGCCAATGACTGAAATCCCAAATCATGGCCCCCAAGGAACCACAAGAGAATGGGCAATCATATAATGCCACGCTTTATACAATGGACAGGTGTAATTGTGCACTATTTAAATGAGCTGATAATATACAATGGGTGTTATATTGCTTTCCCACCACAGGTAGGCAAACACTTTTGTTCATGTACACTACTACCAGGGAATGCAATATGTAAGAGAGGAACAGAGAGGCCACTACTTCTCAGAGCTGATAATACATTGTTGTATCATTGACATACATTGTGGCTGATAGAGAGTGAGTAGTATGGCAGTTTGTGTAGCTTATCATATGTGATTTCGCTCTGCACAGGTCAAGAAATGTAATCCATGCAAATGCACGCTCGCAAGTATTTGATACTTACGACTCCTTGCGACTGACGAGGCGGAATGGGGAAGGGATATGTTCTCGCAAATGTGGACATTGCAGAGCAGCAGTTTTGTGCATATGCGCTTGTTAGCAGGTGTGACCTTTCCACCAGCTACAGGGCAGGTGTAACAACAGGATTAATTATTGGAATTCAAAATTTTTTTGAATCTTTTCAAAATTTCTTTGAAAGCTTCAACTTCAAAACTTCAGGTTTTGGAGAAATGATGTTGCTTTATTTTTGATACGAGAGCATCAATATTGGGGTATTTTGATGTCAGAGCAATTTGAATAGTCTTCAGTGTCCAATCGATTTCTCTGCTTTGTTTTTATGTTCGTTAGAGCAACTTTTTGACTGCCTCCTCATGTGCAATTTTGAATGCCTTTGCAGCTGTTGACATCGAAAAATATCACAGATCTGCTTTGTTTTGAAATGCAATACGTGCTTCATTATTGCATCGAAGCTCAAGAAGTGCCTCTGCCAACCCTTGAGGCTTTCAGGTACAACAGCAATTTCACTTTTAAAGGGGTCTACAATCCAACTGACAGCATGTGAATCGGCAGCAATACCCCCAGAAATTTAATTTTTACCCCATTTGGGATAATTTACCCCTGTTCCCTCACCACTGGACTATATGGTGAATAACTGTCTCAAAACTGCAAATTAGATATTTTTCCAGTTAAAATGTATGTTGATGACACATGACAGGGATTTTGAGAGCAGCTGAATAGCTGTGTGTACTCTGGCCACTCTGCTTATATACAGCGGTTTAAATTGGAATCACTTAGTTACAATACCAGTATGCTGGCATTGTTGCAGCTTCTTCAAAAGTGCTCAAGTGACTGTGAACATTTGTATTGCAATACAAATGTTTATAATTGATTTGAGTGCCTTAATGTTTTTTTGCTTAATTGTAGGGATGTGCACCGGCCACTTTTGGTGTCTTGTGTTTTGTGTTTTGGGTTCAGATTTGCTTGATGTTTTGGGTTCGGATTTGTTTCGCAAAACACCTGTCGAAAGGTTTTGGTTCGGATTTAAGGTTTTGGATTCGGATTTATTTTGAAAAAAGCATAAAATGTTCCAAAATCAAGTTTTTGGGCTTATTTTCACACCTATGCTATTATTAACCTCAATAACATTCAATAACAATCATTTCCACTTATTTCCAGTCTATTCTGAACACCCTCACACCTCACAATATTGTTTTTAGTCCAAAACGTTTCACCGAGGTAGCTTTCTGGACTGCATAGTGGAGTGGTCCCGGTACCCAATTTGGTACTGGGGCCACAATATATCACCCTCAACTAGTCTCAATTCCACCAAAAAAGTATCTGGACTGCATAGTGGAGTGGTCCCCACAATATAAAAAAACACTCAACTGGTCTGGATTCCACCAAAAAAGTATCTGGACTGCGTAGTGGAGTGGTCCCCACAATATAATAAAAAATCCCTCAACTGGTCTGAATTCCACCAAAATAGTATCTGGACTGCGAAATGTGGAGTGGTCCCCACAATATAATAAAAAAAACCCTCAACTGGTCTGAATTCCACCAAAAAAATATCTGGACTGCGTAGTGGAGTGGTCCCCACAATATAATAAAAAAAAAAAAATTGTTCTGAATTCCACCAAACAAGTATCTTGACTGCGTAGTGGAGTGGCCCCGGTACCCAATTTGATACCGGGGCCACAATAAAATAAAAAAAAACCTCAATTGTTCTGAATTCCACCAAACAAGTATCTGGACTGCGTAGTGGAGTGGTCCCCACAATATAATAAAAAATCCCTCAACTGGTCTGAATTCCACCAAAAAAGTATCTGGACTGCGTAGTGGAGTGGTCCCCACAATATAATAAAAAAACCCTCAACTGGTCTGAATTCCACCAAAAAAGTATCTGGACTGCGTAGTGGAGTGGTCCCCACAATATAATAAAAAAAAAACAATTGTTCTGAATTCCACCAAACAAGTATCTGGACTGCGTAGTGGAGTGGCCCCAGTACCCAATTTGATACCGGGGCCACAATATAATAAAAAAAACCTCAATTGTTCTAAATTCGACCAAACAAGTATCTGGACTGCGTAGTGGAGTGGTCCCCACAATATAATAAAAAATCCCTCACCTGGTCTGAATTCCACCAAAATAGTATCTGGACTGCGTAGTGGAGTGGTCCCGACAATATAATAAAAAAACCCTCAACTGGTCTGAATTCCACCAAAAAAGTATCTGGACTGCGTAGTGGAGTGGTCTCCACAATATAATAAAAAATCCCTCAACTAGTCTGAATTCCACCAAACAAGTATCTGGACTGCGTAGTGGAGTGGCCCCGACAATATAATAAAAAACCCCTCAACTGGTCTGAATTCCACCAAACAAGTATCTGGACTGCGTAGTGGAGTGGCCCCGGTACCCAATTTGGTACCAGGGCCACAATATAATAATAAAACCCTCAACTGGTCTGAATTCCAGTGCACAGATGGCGGACACCGGATGGACGTCTAAAACCAACATAGCAGTTAAGGGCGCAGTTCCTCTTTTTTGTGACTGCACAAACAATTAACGTAGTACTAGAAATGACAGTTTGTTTGTTTTTTAAATATAGAAAGAAAGAAGGTAGTACTAGAAATGGCAGTTATTCGAATCCCCAGGAGAGTCTAAGTGGGGTGAGCCACAGAGAGATTATTTCCCTCAGTTTCTCTAACAGGTTGTCAGTGTTGTGCCTCTTCTTAAAACCTGTGATACATAACTACACACACTCGGCAAAGCTTTTACAAATTATCTGCGGCACAGGAGAGTACCACTGGACTGTACTTTAATAGCAGTACCTATCATTTTGGGGTACAGCAACAGTGAATGATCGTAGTTAGACTTTTAAATAGCAGTACAAGCTAGATTTTTTAAAATTTTGTAGTATTTTTTTTCAATTATTTTTGGAAAATGTTTTATTATTTTTTATAATTTTTTTTATAAATTTAAATTAGTTTTTTTTAGAACTTTTGGATAACTTGGAAATAACAGTGCTCTTAGCAGAACAGACCACAGGACACAGGAAATACAGAAAGAAAGAAGGTTGCAATAGAAATGGCAGTTCCTCTTTTTTGGAACTGCAAAAACAGTGATGAAAATGAAGGTGGAGCTGATGGCATGTCACGGTCCTCTTCAGAGGACAATCTCCTGCCTAGCAGGTCTTTGCACCGCTGTAGACTTGTGTCCGCCGGAAACAGAGACACAACATACGCTTTAAACTGAGTATCGAGAACGGTGGCCAGAATGTATTCCTCTGACTTTAAAAGACTGACCACCCTCGGATCCTGGCAAAGCGTACGAAGGGCTTCATCCACAAGAGCTACATGCTTGGTGGAATCGCAATGGTGTACCAGCTTCTCCCTCACTTTCTCCAGCTGCTTCTGCAAAAGCCTGATCAGGGGAATCACCTGACTCAAGCTGGCAGTGTCGGAACTGACTTCTCGTGTGGCAAGTTTAAATGGCTGCAGAACCTTGCACAACACGGAAATTATTCTCCAGTGTGCTTGACTCAGGCGCAATCCCCACTCCTTTTTCTATGTCGTAGGTGGCTGTGTAGGCTTGAATGGCCCTTTGGTGCTCCTCCATCCTCTGCAGCATATAGAGGGTGGAGTTCTAGCACGTCACTACCTCTTGTTAATTTAGATTGCAAGGCTTGTAAATACTTTGAAGATAAAAAAAAGCAGTCTGCACAGACTGTGGAGCTAGAAAGTGAAATTAAAAGGACCACGTTACTTTGGTGGCTATCTATATCCCCCCCCCCCCCGCCCTACACTTGTAGTTGAATATAAAAAAAGCAGCCTGCATAGACTGTAGAACTAGAAATTCAAATATACAAAGAAATGGACAAAGGCAGTTTGGTATCTGTCTGCATCAGATCCCCTCTCCACTAGGAGTAAAATAGAAAACTATTCAGCCGTTATATAATCTAGAATATAAATAGAAATTGAGAAAGGCAATTTGGTATCTGTCTGCATCATAATCATCAACATCCTCCTCAGCGCCAGCTACATCAATATCCTCCTCCCGGTGTACAACATTCACACCTTCATTAGCCAAATCTGTAACTGGACTGTGGGTGATCCTTCCAGCATATGCAGAGGGCGTGCTGCAAATGGTGGAAGGAGCCACCTCTTCCCGTACAGTGATGGGAAGGTCAGGCTTAGCAACCACCAACACCCTTGGACTCGCCTTGGGGATTTGTGATAATTTCTCTTTAGAAGGCAGAGTTGTTTGCTGTGTTGTTGCTGACAGCATAACTCTCTTAAATTTTTTGTAGGGGGGGGAGGAGGGCTTAGATCCTTGGGTGAAGCTGAACCACTAGTCATGAACACGGGCCAGGGCCTAATCCGTTCCTTGCCACTGCGTGTCGTAAATGGCATATTGGCAACTTTACCTTTCTCCTTAGATGATTTTAAGTTTCTCTTTTTGCTACTTTTACTGAACTTGGGCTTTTTGGATTTTATATGCCCTGTACTAGGAGATTGGGCATCGGGCTTGCCAGACGACGTTGATGGCATTTCATCGTCTATGTCATGACTAGTGGCAGCAGCTTCAGCATTAGGAGGAAGTGGGTCTTGATCTTTCCCTACTTTATCCTCCAAATTTTTGTTCTGCATTATATGTAGCACAAGAGGGTGTACCCCGAAGCCACACACACTCGGCAAAGCCTTTAAAAATTATATGCGGCACAGGAGAGTACCACTGGACTGGAGTTATACAGCAGTACCACTGGACTTATACTGCAGAATGAGTGAACTTTGTAATATTGCAGTACCACTGGACTTATACTGCAGAATGAGTGAACTTTGTAATATTGCAGTACCAATGGACTTATACTGCTGAATCAGTGAACTTTGTAATATAGCAGTACCAATGGACTTATACTGCAGGATTGTTTTGTGATATTTTTTATTTTTTTTTATAATTACTTTTTTTGTAATTTTTTTATAACTTTTTTGGAAATTTTTTATAATTTGGGAATAATGGGGAAATAACAATGCCCTTAGAAGGACAGAGCACAGGACACAGCACCACTGGACTGAACAGGACACAGCACAGGACCCAGCAGCACCACTGAACTCAGAAGGACAGAGCACAGGACACAGCACCACTGGACTGAACAGGACACAGCACAGGACTCAGCAGCACCACTGAACTCAGAAGGACAGAGCACAGGACACAGCACCACTGGACTGAACAGGACACAGCACATGACCCAGCAGCACCACTGAACTCAGAAGGACACAGCACAGGACACAGCACCACTGGACTGAGCAGAACACAGAGCAAAGCACAGCACAGAACTGAACAGCACGAGATATAGCAGGACTGAGGACCACCTAACACACCCTCCCTCTACCCTGATCAATGCCCGAGTGAAGATGGCGGCGACTAGCGGGGAATTTATAGGATTCGAGTATCGCTAGATCCGACAGCGGGATTATGACTCAGAGCCTCGGTTTCAGTTTTGCAATTGGCGGGAATACCCGGATCTGTCTCGGATCCGGCCCGGATCCGCAACATTCGGGTGGGCTCGGATTTCAGAAATCCGAGTGCGCTCACCTCTACTTAATTGTATGCTGATAACATTCTTCCACAGTCAAGAAGCCAGTGGTCAAAGTGGAAAATTAGTTGTGGCGCTAACGAAACTGTAAGTGAATGGAATGTAATAGTTTTACACTGAAAGCAGTAGGAGAAGTGGCGGTATGGCACACCACCATATTTCAGCCTTCTTCGAACACTGCATGCTGCAATAGGGGCAACAGCGGTAGCAACTGCAGCTTGGTCCAGCACCTTAAGGCCGCGCTACAACCACTAAAAGCTCAGGGCTGCTCTTTTCCTTTGCTCATATTATAAACACCAGCTCAGCATTCTTTCTAGTTATAGAACATTTGTGTTTTGTACTCTTGTTTTTTCTGCTCTGTAGTGCTTCCCATGTGCAGTGACAATATATATATATATATATATATATATATATATATATATATATATCTAATATATAAATGTCCAGTGGCGTGTGTTAGTCTGTCTGTGTGTGTGTGGAAAAAATAAAACCAAGCTGCAGTGCCACCTGCTGGGCAGAGCTATACACTGACCTACTAAATTCTTAGTGTGTGTGGAAAAAAAAATTCAGAAAGGGCTGAAATTTGGTATACTAAGATGTTTTTAATTTGTTAATTTAATTTGTTAATTGTTAAAAGTGTTTATAAAGATTTTAAAAAAATATATATATATATTTCTTGAAGGAGAAGTGACAGTTGGGAGTGGTTGGTGGTTGCCGGGGGTGACAGTGGGGAGTGGTTGGTGGTTGCCAGGGTTGACAGAGTGAGAGGAGTGTGATACTCAGGACCGCTGAGAGAGATCCCTGTGTCTGGATAGACATCTGGATAGGTGTGGCGATGAAAATGAAGAATGAGGTGATGGAGAAGAATGATGAGGTGGTGACATGTGGACAAAACCACGTTAAAAAAGGGCGTTTACGTCGGGAAGTAACGCTCTTCCCCTGAGGAGGCCTGGGCTATGGCCAAATGCATGACAAGAACCTTTTTAACACCTTAAGTAGCTTGATTTGACTAAAATGCATGAGTATCATGCACGGGTTAACTTGTGTATATATATATATATATATATATATATATATATATATATATATACCATATACATATGTGTATGGGTGCATTCATGTGATATTTTGAATAAGTCTACCTCAAAATTCATAGCATTATCATGAACAGGAGGAAATGTAAATGGTGTACAGTATTGGTTTTTATTGTTTATTTATATAGTATCAATCATAGTACAGTGCTGTACAGAGAATATTGACTCATTCACATCAACATACCTCCCAACATTTAGAGTCATGAAATCAGGACAAAATAAGCCCTGCCCCTGTTCAGTCTAAACTCCGCCCACAAATCCACAGGAATGCAGCAAAAAGCAATGTGCCATGAGTGGCTGCACAGCTACCAATGAGTAACCTTATACCCAGGTTTGATACAGTCAGGAAAGGTATGGAGCAATGATTTCAGCATCCTTTCTATAGATTGATCTCTGACAGTTAGTAATTTATCTTGATAGGACCGTTAAGAATGTTATACACTGCATCATTAGCATGCACTTTCATACAATTTCTATTTTAGGATTTCTAGAATATAACTATGATTTTGCTATATCAGTGGAAGTTGCACTTTACTTGTTCTAATACACCTTTCTTGAAATTGTTTTCATTTTTTTTTATAATTTTTATTATGCCTGGTCTAGAGAATATAAGGTTTCTTGCAGACATGCCCTAGGGGTGCGGGTAGGAAACCAGATGAATGGCACAGACACTGGGTTTATATATTTATGGAAGTCCTGTTTTGTCAAATTTACGAACTTCACAAAATTGCCGTTTTGACAAAACCGGACTTTCACACATTTAGCCCATTGGGAGGGTAGAAGAGGACCAGACAATGTGTGTATGGGCGGTGGGGGGGGGGGGGGGGAAAGAGGACCAGACAATGTGTGTATGGGGGGGGGGAGAAGAGGACCAGACAATGTGTGTATGGGGGGGGGAGGGGGAGAAGAGGACCAGACAATGTGTGTCTGGGGTAGGGGGAGAAGAGGACCCGACAATGTGTGTATGGGGGGGGGGGAGAAGGGGACCAGACAATGTGTGTATGGGGGGGTGGGGAGAAGAGGACCAGACAATGTGTGTATGGGGGGGGTGGAGGAGAGGACCAGACAATGTGTGCAGGGGGGGGGGGAGAGGGGCTGAAAATGTCTACAGGGGGGAGGAAAGAGGGGCGAGGGACTGAAAATGTCTAAAGGTGGAGGAAGAGGGACTGAAAATGTCTGCAGGGGGGGAAGAGGGACTGAAAATGTCTGCAGGGAGGGAAGAGGGGCTGAAAATGTCTGCAGGGGGGGAAGAGGGACTGAAAATGTCTGCAGGGGGGGAGAGGGACTGAAAATGTCTGCAGGGGGAGAAGAGGGGCTGAAAATGTCTGCAGGGGGGGAAGAGGGACTGAAAATGTCTGCAGGGGGAGAAGAGGGGCTGAAAATGTCTGCAGGGGGGGAAGAGGGGCTGCAAATGTCTGCAGGGGGAGGGGAGAGGGGCTAAAAATGTCTGCAGGGGGGAGAGGGGCTGAAAATGCCTACATGGTTAATGAAATGTCTTGCGTGGTATTTAAAAAATAGAGCAGCTTTGTGGGGCATGATATCTTTTTTGCGTGGCAGTTACATGGCTGCTCTCTGGTCTCATCTATCACTAGAATATTAAATACCAGTGAGATGGGGCTGGTAGAGGTAAATAATTTATTTACCACAAATGTTCAGATATTAGTTATATATGCCTGTACAATGGGGTAGTGTTATCTGTCCATAATGGAGTGTTTTTTTAAATGAAAGAGCCTAATCATTCAGGGTTTGTTAACATTTTGTAATATAGTAAAATTTTTGCATCTTCAATACAGGGCTCCAAATTTCCAGAAGCCAGCGGGAAGACAACAAAGCAAAAAGAGAGAAGAACAAGAACAGGTAAGAGACAACGGCGCAATCAATCTAAATATGAATGCTGGAGAATATTTTGGAATATTTATATTTAGGAGTATTCCTATACATTGGGAGCGGGGGTAGGGAGGCGCTCTTGGTGTGTGCCTATGGTGACCGAAACCCTTAATCAGGCCCTAGGTTTTCTGTAGTCGTTTTATGTTTTTGCACACAGTCGGAACAGTATGCTTTTGTAATTCAAGCAAACTGATTTGCACAACAAGGGATTTGATCAGGGTGAGCAGAAGACAAAGCGTGATACACAAGTCTGTGCTGCTGCTTAACATGTTGGACTGCATCAGCAACGCCACTTCAGCATGTAACAATATCGCGCATGGAGCCCACAGCAGGTGGGCCTGTGTGTTTTAAATGCCAGGGCTGATTTTTAGCCCCAGTACGGCCCTGGCGTCCATCATGCTGGAGGAGGCATTGTGCTGGGGGATCTCTGGATCTGCACGTGGTACTACTCCTGTGGTTTTTACAGTATTCAGCTATCACCTGTACCTCTGAGCATATTGCTGTTTTCTGAGTCTACTGCTCCCTCCTGTGGTTCTTCCAGCACTTCAATATCACCTGTGATTATCAAGCCTCTCCTATAGACAATATGATATTCAGCTATCACCTGTGATTATCCAGCCTCTGCTACATATAATATATAATATTCAGCTATTACTTGTGATTATACAGCCTTTGCTACAGACAACATATGTCTTTCAGTTATCACCTGTGATTATCCAGCCACCCAGTTCCTGCAGTTTATTTAGTGAATTATTGGATTCCTATTGCTGACTCTACTACTGCCAATATCCACTGCCTAAATTGGCTGTCATTATATTATTGATATCTTTGTACTCACCATCTGTTACCTGGGGATTCTATAGTCCTGTGTTAACCATTCATTGCATGCATCAAATTATTAATCTATATGTTTTTAAAACTGAGTTCTTTATTTATTTTCAACAACTCTCCATGGATTGAATACTGGGAATCCTGACAGTATGAACTGGCCAAAAAAATTGAGACTGCAAGTTGCACACTCCCTGCTCTTGAACAAGGGTTCCTAGTGTGTTGGACTATGAATTTAGGATTTGATACCCCAGAGACCATGTCTGCTACTATGTCTGAAACTCCTCAGTTCCAAATGCTTAAATGTGTTATTTTAAAGCTTTGCTCTCAAATGACACAGATCTCTATGTTATTACTGAAATTGATTAAACAGCTTCCAGTTTCCGTTCCTTACAGTCCCTGCATGAATACTACTTCTGGAGCAAAGAGAACGTCCAGACCACAGTAAATCTTCTGGAGTCTAACGCTTTACTATAAAAAAACGTATTGTTCTGCTCCTGTTCAAATGTATATAGCCCCTGCTACTTAGGACTCTAAACCTGCAGGTCACCCACGTCCCTCTTTGTCAGAGGAGGAATGCATGCATAGAAGGGTTAAGTACCTATGTCTTTACTGTGCCAGTTCATAGTACTTCCTGGTGCAATACCCGGTGCGTAGACCCAAATAACCTCCAGGTTACCCTAATTGTTCTCTGGGCTCTGAAAACAAATTTAATATGGGATTCCTTACTAAACTCACTTCTAAGACAGCGCCTCTCCAGTCAGCTTCAAGATGGGTACAGGCCTTTCAGCCTGTTCCAGAGAGTTTGCTGCTACTCCAAGTTAGGCCAGTCAGAATTCTGTCTGCTTCCTCTGGTCCAGTCACCCTTGTTAATAAGTCAGACTATAATGTTTCAGGACCACAGACTGCCCGGTTTTCAGTGCCACAAACTAGTGTGAATCCAGTGCCACAGACTGCTCTGCTTCCAGAATCAAATTCCCAGTCTCCTCAGATGTTAGTGGGTATGAGCGGTTTCCTATGTGGAAGGATTTTCCCCCCTTGTGGGTTTTAATCTCCTTAATATTCTGACAAATGTATGTATGACCATTTAATACCGTTATATATATGACTATTACCGTCAACCAACTCCTCACAAAGGTATTTCTAAATTAACCCAAGAAACATCATTCTTATATTCCCTTAAATCGACAGGCTTCAAGAATAAACACAACAAGATATAACTTCATTTAAAGTGTGTTGTATTATATTACAGAACAATAAACAGCGTAACAATATTTTACACAAAATATAGATTTTGTGCCATACATCATTAATTTCCTGTTCTATATAAGTAATTGTGTGTGTGTTTTGACTACCTATTGTCTAAAGGTGTGTGTGTGTGTGTTTGTGTGTGTGTTTTAAGCTATGTGTATGCATTGTGTAGTGAAGGGGGAGGGGAGAATCCGTACAGACAAGCATGCACACATCTCACTCAAGTCCAACGGCCATTTTTAAACACATGGTATTTCAACGACATGCTCAGAGATTCAGATCCACAAAGTTCCCTATAAACCAATAGTCAATCTGATCACTTCCTGAATAATCCATCACTTTCTATGCAATTACATTAAACTGCATAAAGCAAACTATTTCCATTCAAAAACTCCATTACAGTATTAACCCATCACAGAATCACACAGGACTATGTATAACATCAATGCTTCCATGACCAAAACTTAACACAGAACCATGTATAACACAAACGCTTCCATTTATATCAACAATCTATCCCAAACACAACAGCAATTCCAAGAATTGTACAGCACTACAGGCAGGGTCTGATCAACCACTAGGCTGACCAGGCTGCAGCCTGGGACGCTGAGTCCTGGGGGGCGCAGCGCGGCACACTAGCAAGCTGTTTTTGGTTTTTTTTGTTTGTTTTTTTATTCAAATGCCGGCGATCAGCTTCTTTCTCCTCTGATGGGGCCGCCCCTGTCCACAAGGGGGCGGTCCCGCATGTTCCTATACCCAATCACGCAGTTAACAGCATCTGATGCTGTTAGCTGTTAGCTGCTGCTGTTAGTCAGTGTATTGCTTAGTGTGGTCACGTGAGATCTCACATCTCACGTGACCACACTAATCACAGAGAGCGCGCCCGCAGTGACAGTGCAGCTAACAGCGTCGGATGCTGTTAGCTGCGTGTGAAGATGACAGAAGCGCTGGCTGGTGAGAGGAGGAACAGAAGACAGCAAGGTAAGTGCAGCTTGTTAAATATAAGGGGGGGGGGAGACACATCGGATGTGGAAGGCGGGAGATGACTGGGGGGAGACTAATGAACTGGCTAATGTGGCTAACGAGGGGGGTCTTATAAATTGGATATGGGGGGATTAATGAACTGGCTAGTATGGATTGGATAGGGGGGATTAATGGAGTGAAAATGGGGAGGTAATGAACTGGTTAGAGGGGGGTTTATGAATTGGATGGGGGGATTAATGGAATGGCTAGGGGGGATTAATGAAGTGCAAATGGGGATTAATGAACTGGCTAGAGGGGGGTTAATGAATTGGATAGGGAGGATTAATGAAATGGCAATAGGGAGGTAATGAACTGGCTACAAGGGGGGGTTAATGAATTAGATAGGGGGGTCATACACTGTCTGTTGCGTGTCGATAGGGGGGATGAATTAGCTGGTGGCGGAGGTGATGAAATAGCTTGTGGGGGAAGGATCTCTGTATTGTGTGGCGGTGATGTGGATGCTGACTGTGGTTTCAGCGGTCACTAGTATACTTAATACTAGATAGACAGGGCTGGTAAATGTTACTATATGAGTGTAAATAAGTTTCATATATTTTATTGTCTATGTCTGTACTAGGCGGTTGTTTTGTATCATTCAGGGTTTGTTAAAATTTGGCACTATAATACAATTTTTGCACATTTTAAATACAGGACTCCCAAGTTTTCAGAAGCCAGGCAACGGACAACGCTCCAAGAACAAGCAAAAGAGAACACCAGGTAGTCTACGCTGCAAGATCAGGTAAGAGAGGAAGTGCATAATGAAGTGTGTTTTATGTATTAATTAATGTTTTACAATTTTGTTTACATATATCTATATATATATATATATATATATACATTTTTTTTTATTTACCCACACATTGGTGTGGTGGGGGGGGGGGGGGGGGGGGTAGGGGGGGGCGGTAACCAGTGTAGTAGCCTAGGGCGGCTGTGACCCTTAATCAGGCCCTGACTACAGGAATCACAGCATTGCAACATTATTACAAGTCATGAAACCAATACTGAACCACAGAACTATGTATAACATAAATGCTTTCATTTAAACCAACAATCTATCCCAACAAGGCATGCATTTATGTAACATTGTCCATACCAAACCAAAATCTTTCCAATCACATTTACCATCTGTATTCAAACTTTCATTCTCATATACTCTACACATATGCGTCTTCCATTCAACAACACATTACAACACGCTCACACTCACCTTTCATGCTATTCAAACTCCATACTAGTCAGGGCCTATGTAGGCCGTGATGTATCTCACTTAATGTCTGCTCAGGTTAGCAACAGCTTC
Source organism: Mixophyes fleayi (assembly GCF_038048845.1). Classification (NCBI taxonomy): domain Eukaryota; kingdom Metazoa; phylum Chordata; class Amphibia; order Anura; family Limnodynastidae; genus Mixophyes; species Mixophyes fleayi. Next base: position 172,445,324 of record NC_134402.1, read on the forward strand.
CAAAAAGGAAGTCTCTCCTTGTGTAAGTGTATGAATAAACCTTTCTTGTGGGCGGAGTTTACCTTTCACATGAACCAGGCTACAGTCTTTCATATGCTAATTACTGACCAAATGAATACTGGTTTTACAAGTATTTACAAGCCATGCTTTCCCAGTGGGGGGGAAAGGAAGGTTTTGTGCAAAGCTAGTAGGCTCATTCATTTGTGGCTGAATCTGTTATATGTTATGTTCATATATAAAATAATAGATTATTTATATACTCTTCATCACCTATAATGGGAACACTCAGTACACCTTTCCGCAGTAAAAACAGTATTCTTTCAATACAGAATATAGAATTGTGCCCAAGGGGATCTGCGTGCAAATACCAGCATGTGTATTCAATTGGTCTGCCAATGAGTGTCCTAGGGTCATCCCAAGTATGGGTAGTGGAAGAGGTGCTACAGGAGCTCCTGCACACTAAAGCCCACTCGCCAATTGATACGCAGATGCTAGGGCGATGAAATCAGCTTTTCCATGAAGCCTCTATGGCTGAATTTTTACATCAGGGTTTCACCAGTGGTTTCAGGCTCCGAATCCAGGGTGCCTTACACTCCTCTGATCCCTGGAATTTGAGGTCTGTATACGATTTTTCAGACATCTTGCTGGAAAATTTAGGCAAAGATAGTATGCTGGGTTCTCTTTCCTCCCCTCCTTTTCCAGATTTAGTGGTTCTACCAGTGAGTTTTGTGCCTAAGAAAGCAGCTGGTAAATACCACCAAAACCAACATCTGTCAGACCCGACTGGTGGTTCAGTGAATGACGTAATTGACCCCTACTATAGCTTGTTTTATTACCAGTCCTTTCGAGTCCACACTGACTTTGATTCGAGAATTCGGGCCCGGGTCCTTCATAGCGAAGCTGGACATTGAGTCTGCATTCCGGTTGCTGCCACTCAACTCATTTTGCTATATGGGTTTTCAGCTTCAATATGGTTACTACATTGACTGTTCTCTACCCATGGGTTGTTTGATCTACTGTGCATACTTTGAGAGGTTTAGTTTATTCCTACATTGGAATATTCAAGCAGGGAACGGGCACCATGGGATTGCCCACTACCTGGATGACTTTCTGATAATGGGGTTTGCAAATTTCCCCCAGTGCTCGGACACATTATTTGCAGCCCAAGCTTTGTTCCCTGTTTTAGGGGTTCCCATCACTCACAAAAAGACAGACATTCCGACATTGCTTGTTTTTTTAGGGAATCAATATTGGCACACAGTCAGGCTATTGTCGCCTCCCACTGGAGGCTACAATAGCCTCCCACTCCCACTGTGCGTTGGATGGAAGATTACATTATATACATACAGGGAGCCCCTTTTGTTTCCCTGCATAAAGTTCAGTCCCTTTTAGGTTCTCTAAATGTTTCATGTAGGTTTATTTCAATTGCCTGCTTTTTGTCGGAAACTGCATCAGGACACAACAAACCTTACCTGACTTCATGCTCACTCCCACTTCCACTGTGCGTTGGATGGAAGATTACATTATATACACACAGGGAGCACCTTTTGTTCCCCTGTATAAAGTTCAGTCCCTTTTAGGTTCTCTAAATGCTTCATGTAGGATTATTTCAATTGGCCTGCTTTTTGTCGGAAACTGCAACAGGACACAACAAACCTTACATGACTTCATGCCACTGTTAATTTGGCAGAGGAGATCAAAACTGATCTTCGGATGTGGTTGTAACTCCTGGAGGACTTCAATGGGTTGCAGATTTGGCCTAGTCCGCCGGATTCCAACCTTCAGTTGGACTTACGTAGGCCTCGGAGGTCCCAGGGTTTCAGAGTCTATCTAAGCAAAAATTGGTGCGTCGCTCATAGACCCGACTCCTGGCGGACAGTGGTAGTCATATTTCTGACGGCCACAATAACAACGGAAATAATGTTGACATGTAAATCCCGACAGTGTAAATACTGACATGTAGAAAATCCCAACAATCTTAATACCTACAATGTTTGAAATATGTACACAGATAAAACAGTGTGATTGCCGACAGGGAAAATGCAGACAGTCACACTGTCAGCTGGCAGTAAACACTGACAAAACAAATAAATGTTTGTTTGTTTTTTAAAAACATGTATTTATTTATTTATTAATTACAGTGTTTACTGGCGACTGTACAGCCACCGGACCAGCTCTCAATGATGTTTTAATGCCGACAGTGTGCAGTGGGACTGTCTGCATTTTCACTGTCGGTATTTGTCCGTGCAGGTATTTCAGACTGTCTGGATTTTCTCCATGTCGGTATTTACACTGTTAGGTATTTTCTCCATGTCAGCATTTACACTGTCTGAATTCTCTTGTCAGTAACGCACTGTGTGGACGCACGTCTAACACCAACATAGCTGTTACGGCCGCAGTTATCCGCTTTGCCATAGGATGACTACTGTTGTACTTCGTGCTCATGGCAAACGACTGTTGTACGGTCAACTGTTTGGTGAAAGACGTAGCGTTCTTACGACTTCCCCTCTGGGAAGATGACCGACTACCAGCAGCAACAGCAGCAGCGGCAGTAGTAGGCGTACCACTGCAGGATCCTCTGGAAGAATCCCGGATTGAAGAGAACTCAGTCATGCCGGTGACATGGCCTGCAGGACTATCTCAGATGGAGATCGTGGAGGAAGTTGACGAGGAGGGTGTTGCTGGGGTGTATACAACAGGACCAAGGGATTTAGGTGTCCCTGAACTGCTGACGGTCCTAGCCACAGGTCCTGAACTAAACACTGAATTATGAAGGTTCTTCAGGTGATGTATAAGGGAGGATGTCCCTAGGTGGCCAAGATCCTTACCCCTGCTTATTTGAGCTTTACATAAGGTACATATGGCCATACATTTGTTGTCCGGATTGGGATAGAAATAACTCCAGACCGAAGAGGTGGATTTTTTGGTTTTCTGCCCAGGCATGACGATGGGCTTTTTCATCCCATGGACAACAACTGTTTCTACCCCTGGTGCCTCATTTAAGATAACCACAGCAGCATCCTCCTCGTCAAGTTCCTCCTCAACGCCAGCTACATCAATATCCTCCTCCCGGTGTACAACATTCACACCTTCATTAGCCAAATCTGTAACTGGACTGTGGGTGATCCTTCCAGCATATGCAGAGGGCGTGCTGTAAATGATGGAAGGAGCCACCTCTTCCCGTACAGTGATGGGAAGGTCAGGCTTCGCAACCACCAACACCCTTGGACTCGCCTTGGGGATTTGTGATGCCATCTCTTTAGAAGGCAGAGATGTTTGCTGTGTTGTTGATGACAGCTTAACTCTCTTAAATTTTTTAGAGGGGGGGGAGGAGGAAGGCTTAGATCCTTGGGTGAAGCTGAACCACTAGTCATGACCACGGGCCAGGGCCTAAGCCGTTCCTTGCCACTCCGTGTCGTAAATGGCATATTGGCAAGTTGACGTTTCTCCTCAGATGATTTCAATTTTCTTTTTTTGCTAATTTTAGTGAACTTTGGCTTTTTGGATTTTACATGCCCTCTACTAGGAGATTGAGCATCGCCCTTGGCAGACGACGTTGATGGCATTTCATCGTCTATGTCATGACTAGTGGCAGCAGCTTCAGCATTAGGAGAAAGTGGTTCTTCATCTTTCCCTACTTTATCCTCCAAATTTTTGTACTCCATTATAGTTTAATCTCTGGTACTAATATTTCTGGATTGCAGGAACAGTGAACGTAGTTTAATCTCTGGTACTAATATTTCTGGACTGCAGGAACATTGAACGTAGTTTAATCTCTGGTACTAATATTTCTGGACTGCAGGAACAGTGAACATAGTTTAATCTCTGGTACTAATATTTCTGAATTGCAGGAACAGTGAACGTATTTTTATATATTGCAGTACTAATATTTCTTGACTGCAGGAACAGTGAACGTATTTTTATATATTGCAGTACTAATATTTTTGGACTGCAGGAACAGTGAACGTATTTAGATATTGCAGTACTAATATTTCTTGACTGCAGGAACAGTGAACGTAGTAAAATATTGCAGTACTAATATTTCTGGACTGCAGGAACAGTGAACGTATTTAGATATTGCAGTACTAATATTTCTTGACGGCAGGAACAGTGAACGTATTTATATATTGCAGTACTAATATTTCTGGACTGCAGGAACAGTGAACTTATTTAGATATTGCAGTACTAATATTTCTTGACTGCAGGAACAGTGAACGTAATAAAATATTGCAGTACTAATATTTCTGGACTGCAGGAAAAGTGAACGTATTTAGATATTGCAGTACTAATATTTCTTGACTGCAGGAACAGTGAACGTATTTATACATTGCAGTACTAATATTTTTTGGACTGCAGGAACAGTGAACGTATTTAGATATTGCAGTACTAATATTTCTTGACTGCAGGAACAGTGAACATATTTTTATATATTGCAGTACTAATATTTCTGGACTGCAGGAACAGTGAACGTATTTAGATATTGCAGTACTAATATTTCTTGACTGCAGGAACAGTGAACGTAGTAAAATATTGCAGTACTAATATTTGTGGACTGCAGGAACAGTGAACGTATTTAGATATTGCAGTACTAATATTTCTTGACTGCAGGAACAATGAACGTATTTATATATTGCAGTACTAATATTTCTGGACTGCAGGAACAGTGAACGTAGTAAAATATTGCAGTACTAATATTTGTGGACTGCAGGAACAGTGAACGTATTTAGATATTGCAGTACTAATATTTCTTGACTGCAGGAACAATGAACGTATTTATATATTGCAGTACTAATATTTCTGGACTGCAGGAACAGTGAACGTAGTAAAATATTGCAGTACTAATATTTCTTGACTGCAGGAACAGTAAAATATTGCAGTAGAAATTTTTATAGACTTTTTTAAAAAATATATATATATTTTTTTAATTATTTTTGTATAATTTTTTTATAATTTTTTTTTTATTTTTTTATAACTTTTTAATAATTTTAAAATAACAATGGCCTTAGCAGAACAGAGCACAGGACACAGGCAGCACCACTGGACTCAGCAGGACAGAGCAGAGGACACAGCACCACTGGACTCAGCAGGACAGGGCACTGGACAAAGCACCACTGGACTCAGCAGGACAGAGCACTGGACAAAGCACCACTAAACTGATCAGCAGGACAGAGCACAGGACTAAGTAACCACTTCAATAAGCAGGACAGAGTGACAGGGGCCCCCAAACTACAACCTCCCTCTTCAGTGATCTGAGCCCGAATGGAGATGGCGGCCGCGAGCGGGGAATTTATGACATCCGAGTCTCACGAGATCCGACGCGAGACTTGGATGTCATAGCCTCGTTTTCGATTCATTTCGCCGCCGGAAGTACCTGTCGGATCCGCACTGTTCCGGTGGGCTTGGATTAGCGAAATCCGAGCCCGCTCATCTATAGTATAAACTAATGAAGGATTTAAATAATGTAGACTCTGCTGAGTAATGATTACCTTGTTTTGGAAAGAGATATTAGAGTTTTGTGCTATTCACATAGCAAATGCATGAACCAGATGATTTTTCTGTATGTGCAGCAAGCAAAAGGTTTTTATTTGTATCCTCATTATAGTTTTGAGTCAATCAGTGTTTGTAAAGACATTTACTACCCTTATTTACTGTGCTATAATCGTCATATACTGTAAATAATTCTTTGTATCGTGGGTATGGTAATGCAATGATGGGAAGTCAATATTTTTACAGAAATAAAAAAGATTTAAGACTTTAAGAGCTATTATCTGTGCTCCTGCATTAGCACTTCTGGATGATAGCAAGCCATTTACACTCTCCTATGAGCAGAACCAAATGTTTAACCAATTTAAACTGAATGACAAGTGAGGCTTCATGGGACGAACGCACTTAAAGGGTGACAGGGTTTGTAATAAGCTGAACACTAACCTGAAGGGGTTAACATTGGGTTGGGCCGGACCAATGTGAGCTTCTGGGGGAGGGACCTTGATTGATATAGGAGGCTTCACTTCCTGGGCTGCCTCATTCCACAGCACGAGATCAGTGAGAGAACCTGCAGCAGCTAAATCGGATAAGTAGTTCCATTTATTTGTTACCGTTCTTTCCTTTGTCTTGTATTCTACTTGTTTCTTCTCATCCCTCATTATTCATCAGCTTTTCCTGTTTTAGTTCGTTTTTCCCTATTTATTGTTTTTTCATCCTCCATTGCCCTTTCCTTCCCATTTTTCCTTCCTTCTTCGCTTTCCTCCCATTTTGTCTCCTCCTTGCCTTCCTTCTGTCTCCTGACATGCCTTGCCCCAAGCATCTCCCATCCGGCGCGCCTTAGGTCCCCCTCCCCCGCTTGTCCCGTCCGCCATATTGCCTCCCAGCAGTTCCCCCCGAGCAGCTCCATCCCCCTTGGCCAGCCCGTGTCCCCACCGCCTTCCTCCACTCCCATCCTTACCCGCGCATCGGCGGGGCATAACCCCGCTACTTCCAGCGGTCGGAGAGGTCGGCCAGCAGTGTCTCGTGTTTTAGCTGCATCTGGTGCAGTGGGAGGTGGGAGGGTTGATGGGGTGACCAGTAGGTCTGCCCAGGAGACTGTTGGTCTCAGCCAGGGGTATGGATCTGGCAGTTTTATTCTGGAGGGCAGCGCAGGGGGGCATGTAGGTGTTATGGCCGCCAGCCCAGTCACAGGGGCAGAGGCACATGCCCTTTACCCAGTGTCCTATTACCCCCCAATCCTATCACGCGGGGGGGGGGGGAGCGGGTATTTACAATTGCCCAGCCCCGCATCAGTTACACTTTCCACCTAGCCCCTTTCTGTCCCACAGTGGGAGGGGCTCAACATAGGGGTCCCAATATGGCGCAGATCATCGGTTGTCAAGGGGCGGGTATGGTCGGGCCACGTCCCGAGGGGGGAACAGGTGCCGCGGTCTCCTCGGGAGCGGGTTTCCTCTGGGACTGTCGCCTTGGACAGCGGTATCGCTGATAGTTTTGGTAGAAGGGAATCGCCTGTGAGGCCTCCTCTACCCCGTTACAACCTATCACCTCCGACGAGAGGGTCATGGCGGGAACGACGGGATTACGGGGCAGACAGTACAGTCAGGGGGCCGGTTTTTGGCGTTCGTAGCCCCGAGGGGGGCGGCTTAGTCTTTGATTATCATCATGCTAGTACGGGCCAGTTTGCCATCCGGTCCCTGTCCCATCTCGCCCCAGTCCGCCCTAGGAGTTATGGGTGGGGTTCCCCGTGACTCGCTAGTCCTGTCGCTTCTAGGCGTGAGGAGGGTGGGTGGTTCCCTAGTCCGGCCCATCATTCTGCTCCAGCTCTGGAGCACGGCGGCGACAGGCTTGGCGCAACGCGGCGGCATTTAGACTATTTACCCAGACCACAGCTTACGTCTATGTCTATTTCAGAGCCGGCAAATAGTGGATCAAGGATCGACATTGGTGGCCGTTCCGGGTCTGAGTCTCGGGATCAGAAGACAGCCAGAGGAGGCGAGGAGTCGATACCGGGGTCTTCAGGGGGCCAAGTCGTGCCAGCAAGGGAAGTGGAGTCGGCTGCCGGAGCCGGGAATCCCGCTACCGGGAGTGAGTCCATTTCCGTTAATGCACCTAAAATACAGCTGTTGGGGGTCCCACGTCCTTTCCACTAGCAGCGGGTCATCTGATTTTGAGGATAGACCTTGGAAATTGATTAGATTGCTAGAGTCTCGGTTGCTAGGGAAACGCGGTAAGCAGACAGCCCAGGCAAGAGACACTGAACAGCCGCTAGCCCGCAGCGACTTGGGCAGGTCGAAATGTTAGAAATAACGCACAGGATCAGGCCTAGCGTAAGGGACAGAATTAAGCGAGGGAAGTACGTAGACATGTACGCATTGACAGGAGGAGATAAGAAGGCATTGGCGGCGGCGTGTGAGAAGTCAGGCATGGGGGAGGAGAAGTACCGATCCTCCCCTAGATGGGCGAATGCATTCTGCCTTTTCGCGACTATATTCCTGGAAACTAGGCCCAGTGAACATGCGGAAGTATGGCGTTACATGCACCTGGTTAGCGGGATGTATGTGAAAGACGGTCCAGTCATTTGGAGGGCTTATGATGAGCTTTTCAGAAAGCGTATGAGTGGACGCGAGAGTTTGCACTTAGGGTCGCAGGATATAGACACCTGGCTTGAACTGATGAGGCCGAGCAACCAAGTGGCAGAGGGCGGCTCAGGCAGGCGGTTTCAAGGGCCGGGGAGGGCGCAAACGGCCCTCCCCATGAAAGGAAGGTGCTACGATTTCAATGCAGGCTCCTGTCAGCGAGGGGCATCCTGCAGATTTAAACACCAATGCACATCATGTGGCGGACAGCATCCAGCCTCCGAATGTGCAAGGGCTCGAGGAAGTGGAGGTAGGGGGAGAAGCGCAAATCCAGCTGTGCCGAGTCAAGGGTCCATCGCCAATTAATTTGGCGGAGCTGGACAAATGGCTGGCTTGGTTTGAGGATAGAGACACCGCCTCTCTCCTTCATGACGGCTTTCATCTAGGATTTAGACTCCCAGTTCAGGGCAATATATCAACGGCGGCCCCAGTTAATTTGAAGTCAGCCCTCGCTCTCCCGGGGGTGCTAGACGAGAAAATAGGGAAGGAGGTCGCTTTGGGTCGTATGATTGGCCCATTCCGGCTTACCCCCATTCCCAACCTGATTTTGTCCCCGGTAGGGGTTGTTCCCAAGAAGGCAGCGGGGAAATTCAGACTGATACAGCATTTGTCATACCCCGCTGGCCAATCCGTTAACGATGCGATAGACGCCACTCTGAGCTCGGTTAGTTATCAGTCATTTGAGTCGGCGCTGGCACTGGTGCAGGAGTGTGGTAGGGGTTCCCTGTTAGCTAAAATTGATATCGAGTCGGCTTTCAGGTTATTGCCCCTTCAACCAAAATCGTTTCAATACATGGGTTTTTGGCATCGTGGTGGATTCTATATCCATCGCTGTCTTCCTATGGGTTGTTCGATATCCTGTGCGCTATTCGAGAAGTTTAGTGGCTTCTTGCATTGGTGCATTCAGGCTGGAACGGGGTGTCGGTGGATCGCACATTATCTCGATGACTTTTTGGTTATCGGACCACCTGATTCCACGGGTTGTCGAGATATGCTGTTTTCCACAGAGGCTTTGTTCAGGGTGCTAGGCGTTCCCATTGCCGCGGACAAGACGGAGGGCCCGGCCACGTGTCTCTCATTCCTCGGAATTGAGATTGACACAGCAGCAGGTATATGTAGGCTTCCAGCTGATAAGGTATCAAAGATGCACGAGTCCATTGTGGAGGTGTTAGGCTCCAGCTCTAGTTCACTAAGGCAGGTTCAGTCACTGTTAGTTTGGCTGCCGTGTGATTCCCATGGGTAGGGTCTTCTGCAGAAAACTTCAGAGGGCCACCGCGGGTAGAAACCGAACGCATGCTGCCGTGCGGCTATCTAGGGTGATTAGGGAGGATTTGCAGATATGGCTCATCTTTCTCAGGGAGTTCAACGGCAGTCGAATTTGGCCAACACCGGCCGTAAAGAACTTTAATATCAACCTTTTCACGGATGCTTCCGGAGCCTGCGGCTTTGGGGCCTACCTGGACGGGCACTGGTGCGCGGACAGCTGGCCAGAGGAGTGGCATAGGCTGGGGATTACCAAGAACTTGTTGGTCTTGGAGTTGTTCCCAATTGTGGTAGCAATCGAACTGTGGGCGCCTGCGTTGCGGGGGAAACACATAGTTTTTTGGTGCGACAATTTGGGGGTGGTTAAGTCGATCAATAAGCAGAGTGCCTCGGCAGATCATGCCATATCCCTGCTGCGTCACCTAGTTTTACGCTGTCTGCAGCATGATATTTCGTTTAGGGCCAGACATGTTCCGGGGGTTCAGAATGGGTTAGCCGATGCGTTGTCATGCTTCCAGTGGAGCAAGTTCCGCAGTCTGACTCCCCAGGTGGACAGTGTTGGTACCTCGTGTCCCTCTTGTGTTTGGCAGATCATCAAGCCGGCATAAGAGGGCTAGTGGAGCAAGCGGTAGCTCCCTCCACCCTGAGGACATACCAGTCAGCATGGAGACGGTGGTCACTGTACAGCAGGGGTGTCCAACCTTTTAGCTTCCCTGGGCCACATTGGAAGACGACGAGTTGGTTTGGGCCGCACATAAGATACACTAACAATAACGATAGCTGATCATCCAAAAAAACATAGAAAACATAGTTTACACATATATATATATATATATATATATATATATATATATATATATATATATACATATATATATATATGAGAAAAAAAGTGAGGTCCATGATGCTCCAGGACCAGGTGACTTTTATTCACTGGTCAACATACCTTGAAATAATAAAAAAACTCCCCCTTAACTTACCTTTTAATCGGCTTGTTCTCCTGTCCTCTTCTCTTCTTTTCTCCAATTCTGTGCTGCTGATTGCTCTTCTCAAGCGGGTGACTCCTCTGTGCTGCGCTCCGCAATGGATGTTGGGCGTAATGACATCACGCCCGACATTCACTGCGAGCACCGCACGGAGGGAGGGAGCCAGAGTACCAGCTGACGTGATCGCGTGACCGCAAGGTAAGTATTTTCTTTTCTTTTTTTTGCAGGATTTTTTTTTTCCATTAACAGTGCTGCCCCTTTGGCACAACCAAAACTCCTTCTGGGCCACATTTACAGGCACCCTGGTTTAGTATATCTGCAGATTAAACACAGTTCATGGTGTATTAGGTCTCAATGAAGAAATGCATTTCAAACAATCTTCACACAGAGTATGACATCTATATCTATCTATCTATCTATCTATCTATCTATCTATCTATCTATCTATCTATGTATCTAATTTTTCTTTTAGGGGGAGGTAAACATTGTTCACATAGTAGATTTTCTTGTATTATCTGATGGATGATTACAGCAGTGTTTCCCTATTCATTACGTTAGTGGGAGAATTCAATTCCCCCCAAATTTCCGCGGCGTAAAAACTATTACCGTTAATTACGGTAGCTTTAACCTGGCTTTCTTCTCGCAGCTCAGGGAGCTGCAAGCAAAAAGCGAGCGTTGAAACTGCCATAATAACGGTAATAAAGTGCATTATTACTGTAATAATGGTATTAAGGAATTCCCCCTAGGTCTGCAGGACGCTGAGATTCTTTTGAAATATAGCTGGAAACACTCAGCACTGGGGGAAGGTAGTGAAATTGGCAACATTGTTTACTTGAGTCTAGCAGTTTTGCACAAAAATACTTTGACATTACTATTGGGCCTATTTGTAAACCTCTAAAAAGGTTTTTATTACGGTAAATCCTCTTAGCAGTTCCATCCTATGGGGAGAGCATTGCAGGAAAAGGATCTTCGGATCCCTCCCAGGCAGGCTTTGTATTCCTCCTCTTCGCAAATTGTGCAAAGGCCATCAGAACCTTGTAGGTAAATTTACTATAGACTATTTGCTGGGACAGGCTCCTATCGGAGTTACTACCCCAACTGAAGAATTTAAATTGTAGTGTTAAATAATTTCTTCTTATTGTGATGAGAAATGATAATTAACGTAACTAACGTGATTGGTCATATTTTATTTTGAAGTATACATCTCAATACAGCCTATCAAATATTTCAAGAGGCACAATATAACATAAGAAAATCAGACACGGGATGAATTGGTGAATTCATGTATCATATGTATTGCCAAGGTAATAGACTTTACTAAGTGTCACTCCTTTTTATGGATATGATTATATCAAGATATTTATTATACAAACATTATTGTTATGATTATTGTTATGATTTTTAATTAATTTATATAAATAAAATAAATGTTTTAAAATTCAATTTGGAGACTGGAGACATTGTTGGTCTATTTTCCCCTCTAGTTTCTTTGATATACTTCTGATATTGAAACTTTGTATATGTAAATAAATGCAATTAGCATTTATATTGGTGTTGAACAATACTTTACATGTTCCTATAATGTTTGCTATCATGTATGGCATTGCATTGAGCGAAAGCAATCCCAGGTCATCATCTTAATATTTTTATAATGATTGCAAATCATTATCATCATTGTCATCATCATTGTTTATTTGTAAAGTGACACAAAACTCTGCAGCCCTGGACAGTCAGAATGGCAAATTAATAGATCAATAGAAGTTTTACCTTAAGCAATGTTTTCCCATTATACTTCATAATAATGTTAAGTAGTATACTATATTAGGCTGTATTATTATTATATTATATATGATGCAGAACAGAGTACCTTGCTTCCCTTCATATTTGAGGGATTGTCGCCTTCTCTGTTGTAGATAAAGTAACATTCATGGAGCACAACAGAACTGTCCTATCCTGTGAGCAAATCATTATAAATGTTGGAGTGCATACATATAAAATAAATGTGCAGAAAATATAACGTTTTTAAAATAAGTTATTTTCCTGTATTTTTCCCTTCAAGGTCTATCATGTAAACCAAATATTGCAAGTTATGTAAGTAAAGAAAGGTACACGTAGATGGAATTTGTATTCATTCTGGTATGTCCAACAATTTTGCTGTTTTCTTCTGATTTGCTTTCTTCTTTCTAGTAAAGGGAAAAAAAATAAAACAGTAATGAAATGTAGATAATTGTAGAATAGAGAATCCTAGTGGCCAATCACAATTAAGAAAGTAGACTAAGAAAGCAACTTTAAGTTGACCATGCACTTAATGATATATTTTTAGAAAACGACACTTTGTTGGACAACGTTGGTTTTGAAGAGCTTTCTACCAATCAGCAATGAATAACTAGAATGGTAAAATGTCAAATGAGTTTTATTATGTCCGACAGCTGCTGGGTAAGCAAGCAAATGTGTGCATGTTGAATGCATTCAGAATTATAAGGATCATTTGTAAAGCCCAACTGTCCCATTTTCAGGTTCCGAGATATAAACATAGGTGGGAATTTCTAACTCAGATAATTACACATCCTGTCACAGTACAGTCATGGTCAAAAGTTTTGAGAATGACTATGTATTGGGTTTCACAAAGTTTGCTGCTTCCATGTTTTTAGAGCTTTTTGTCAGATGTTACCATGGTATACTGAAGTAAAATGACAAGTATTTCATACGTGTCAAAGGCTTTTATTAACAATTACATTAAGTTTATGCAAAGCGTCAATATTTGCAGTGTTGACCTTTCTTTTTGAAGACCAACAGCAACTTACTATAAATGGATTAGAGCAGCTTGCCTTGTTTGTATTTCCCTTCCACCAGCACCATCACAGTGTGAAGATAATTTATTTGATGTAATTCTCCACCTCAATCAGACTGTATAATGTACTGCAGAACTCTCTAAGGGGTCTATGAATCAATTTGATGCGGTACAACTAAATATGCATCGATGCACATCGCAGTGAACATATTTATGTACTTAAGATGCATCATGCTGGGGCTACTCTGGGGAGCCCCGGTAAAGTGACCCCTCTGGAGTGAAGTCATTTTCCTGCTTACCAGCAGCTTAGCGCTCCCGGTGACAGGAGGAAATGCTGTGCGTATGCGCGCAGCACTAACCTTGTATCAGATTCTGCAAAGCCAGAGAGACTTCAGCAGAATCCGATAGGAAGTGACAGGTAACGCCATCCTGAGATGGCGTTACCTGTCTGTGCAATGCGAAGCTTAGCAAAGCTTGATGCATTGCAGAACATTGCAGTCCCCGTATAAATCTATGGGGACTGCGGCACTGCACGGTATTAGCCTAAACGGAGGAGATTTCTGTGAAATCTCCTACGTTAGGCAGTTAATGCTTAGCAAATATACTTAAAAAATGCAGAAACAGACGTTTCCGCAAATTTTAAGTGGAAATTAGCTTCATGCATAGACCCACAAATGTTAACATGCCAGTTATGGATATAGCCGTACAAAATAACTTGAAAAGTCATTAAGAGCAAGAGAAATTTACCCCTCTCCCCTCTTTTCAAAACAGGAAACATCAACCTATGAACAGAAGGAGCAGCGTGCCGGAGAAGAAAGAAGACAGGAAGACAAGAAGACCAGAAAAGAGGAATACAAAATAAAAAAAAGCCAATAGAAAGGTAAGTAAAACAACGGAGGCACATAGGTGATGATGAAGGGGCACAGTGTGATGATGGAAGGACAAAAGTGACAATGAAGGGGCACAGAGGTGATGATGGAGGGACAAAGGTGACAAGAGCACATACTTGGATTTATGCATATTATTTTTGCAAACAACTTAAAAGTATTTCTGCCCTGACTTACATACTTATTAAGTTGTTTTGACACAACTACTTAAAAAATGGGACTGCTCTGTAATTATTTAGGGGTATCTTTTTCTGTAGGAGGGTGGCCTAACTCTTTTCACATTTTAGGTACACCCTCAATGATGGAAGCCACACCCCCAATGGTATGGACACACCTCCTTTAACTTCTGCTTAACTATAGGGGTATATGGTATGCTACAAAAATATAGTGCTATAGATTGTTTCAGGGAGGGGGTCCCCCAAACCAGTATTCTGCCTAGGGCCGCATGAGTTCTAAATCTGGCTCTGATCCTGATATATTTTTATGCATGCTTTGCAATTTATAAAACTAAAATCTATGCATAGACTGAAATGCAAATTTTAACATAAATTATTTTTTAATTGTTATTTTTGCTCAGTTGTTTCCTTATTTACACTTTATGGTAGTTAATGGATTTCCTTATTTTCTGTTTATGACTGCATTGTTTTTAATTATTACAGACAGAATAGACAGCAGATCTACACACTCATTTCAATTGCTTCCAGATTTGGTCTCACTCCAGTGGCAACGATCTCAAAGGGGAAAGACAAACCCCAAAAGTTTGCTATGATTTATAGTTCAACACAGCCACTGTTTGCTTAAATATAATCTACAATAGACTATAAAATGAGAAAATCAGTAAATTTCTCCAGCCCTAGAGATGATATCCTCCCTGGTCTCACACTAAATTGTTAGTCCTGAGACCAATAAGTGTACAAATATCAACAAAATCCCAAATACTGCCCATGTGCATGTACTGCCTCTTAGTTCTCCATTTGAATATTTTATAAATGAACAGTGATCATGGGTTACTAAGGACACGTGTTTCTATATAATCCCTCTCTTATGGCTAAAACATTTTAAGCAGATGTTCCCGTGTCTGCTAATAATAGCTCCTATTTTATCTAGTGATCAGGGATTGAGGTAACTGTACTTACTCTTCTATAATGTTTAGGACTCCTGCGAACCATTGTGCATATGGATCAATGCATACAATTTTACCATTCTTCAAGGTTACTCTAGAAAATGATTAAAAAATGTTAGTCTCTGGTAGTAATCATTACTGCTTTTTTGACATTTTACTTATATAGATTAATAAGAGTTCTCCTTTGATGTCATAAAAAAGTAACCGAATCAAAGGTGTAAAACTTAACTAAACTTATTTCATTTAACACACGGGTCCTACAAATAACACACAATAATACATTTCATTTAAATTGAATGATTCAGACCCACCCCATTTCTTTAAATTAAAAAGAGAGGAGTGTTTCCTTCATTGAAAAATCAGTGTCCCCTTGATATGTTTACTTAATAAAACTTAGGCAAACAGTTGAAAATGGAGTCATTGTCATACATTTGTGAATATCTGTAGGTCTGCCAAGAGTACACATATTACATATTACATATTACACAGGGGTACACCACTTTATTTACATAAATACAATGGGACCAACATAAAATAAAGAAAATGGGGTATCATTGGGTGAGACCACGTGTTTCGTACACGGGGGTGGGGGGGGGGGGGTTGGGTTGCTGAGATTTGATTTCTAAAAATTCTGTCCACCTTACGTAAATATGTTCTTTTTTTATTTGATTGACTATCTAAATATAAAAAATATAAAGAGGCAGGTGTGAAAGAGGGGATACTCCTCCTTCAAACAACGGTGCCTATTTTTATTCTGAAGACATGATGGGGAGGTTTGTGGAATTTTAAATTCATTTTATTATTGTCTCTTATTTTATTTTATTTCATTTATATTTATTAAAACAAAAAAGGGGGTCACCCTCTCTGGTGTCAGAGGTTATAAACAAAATAATGGTATTTTCTGAAAATGCTAATTTTTCTGAAAAAGCCCAAAAGATTTGATTGTGTGGGTGCTGCACAGAAAAGTGACTCAAAATAATGTTGGGATGTGATCAGCATAGGGCTTATTGAAAATACGACCATCAATTTTATTTTTTAATTATCTAGATACACTTAGAAACTTATTGTGGGTCAAGTCACTAGAAGGACCATAATATTAGGACTACCAGCATGATAATCATCCCAACAGATCTGCTAATCACTTGCTGGGCGGCTGTGTCTTGTCGCCTACTGACCACTTATATTGCAGGAGACTGACAGTGGGAGGCAGCTTAGCCCAGTGAGTGATTACCATGCCCAGTATGCTATTTCCATATCTTTTCATTAAGGATAATAATGAAATCCAATTATGATACTTACAAAATCTCCATCTTTTCACAGTAACTTCTTGGAAGGTATATGTCAATCTTCTTAAAGAATTTTTTATTTATAGGTTGATTTGTATCAGCGTAACACTCGCATCTCTTGCTTGGCTGTTTCGGTTCTAATTGTATGCCTGCAATAACACATGCATATTTTAATACATAAATAAATAATGTACCACAAAAGTATACTAATTAAACCAATGAAGTGTCTTTAATATATTGACAAACGTGCCACTAAAATATATTAATGAAACCATGTAATACTAGGAAAATAAACCTTTAGCACAATCACAGTGAAACAGTGACATTATGTCACAGTGGACGTGCTTTAAGGAGATTTCACATGTATATTTTAAAATGATTATTTCCCACACCTTTATATGATTAAATATGTAATTAATCAGATACCAAAATGTGCTGCTATATGAAGCTCTTGCTTTATATGATTTCAAGAACAGCAGCCAAAGTTAAATTTTGTGAAAGGGAACTACGAGTGACAGTGCTGTAACTAGACATTTTAGTGCCCTGGGCGAGACAGGGCACTGGCGCCCCCCATCTAAGTGGGAGTGGCAATTGACAAGTAGGTGTGACCAACCTAATGTGTGGGTGTGGCTAGCACTTTACTGAAATAAGTATGTTACACATATTTGCAAATGCATGATTATATATATATATATATATATATATATATATATATATATATATATATACAAATTAACCCGGGCATGATACTCATGATACGCGTTAAAAAGGTTCTTGTCATGCATTTGGGCCATAGCCCAGGCCTCAACCACCAACCACTCCCCACTGTCACCCCCGGCAACCACCAACCACTCCCAACTGTCACTTCTCCTTCAAGAAATATATATATATTTTTTTTAAAACACTTTTAACAATTAACAAATTAAATTAACAAATTAAAAACATCTTAGTATACCAAATTTCAGCCCTTTCTGAATTTTTTTTTCCACACACACTAAGAATTTAGTAGGTCAGTGTATAACTCCGCCCAGCAGGTGGCGCTGCAACTTTGTTTTTTATTTTTCCACACACACACACACACACACACACAGACTAACACACGCCACTAAGCATTTATATTATAGATATACAGTATATATATATATATATGTATATATATCTACTATATAAATGGCTAGTGGCGTGTGTGGAAAAAAAAAACCAAGCTGCAGCGCCACCTGCTGGGCAGAGTTATACACTGACCTATATATTTCTTGAAAGGAGAAGTGACAGTTGGGAGTGGTTGGTGGTTGCCGGGGGTGACAGTGGGGAGTTTTTAACACCTTAAGTAGCTTGATGAAGGATGTGGCGATGAAGATGAAGGATGAGGTGATAGAGAAAAATGATGAGGTGGTGACATGTGGACAAAACTACGTTAAAAAAGGGCGCTTGCGTCGGGAAGTAACGCTCTTCCCCTGAGGAGGCCTGGGCTAGGCCCAAATGCATGACAAGAACCTTTTTAACACCTTAAGTAGCTTGATTTGACTAGAATGCATGAGTATTATGCACGGGTTAACTTGTATTATATATATATATATATATATATATATATATATATATCATACTTGCCAACATTTTATAATTTACTTCCGGGAGATGCAAGGGGGAGGTGGGCGTGTAGAGGGCGGGGCTTCGAAATTCGCGTCATTTTGTGAAGTAATTAATAATGTTGTTTTGCACAAGAGTTAAACACTAACTGTTTTTTTCATGTAACACACACATATCAACTTTAAATTTTAGTGTACAAATAAGCTATCAAGTTTTTGTGTGTTACATGAAAAAACAGTTAGTGTTTAACTCTTGTGCAAAACAGAACACACATTTGCACCCCTTCCATTGTAACATGGTTTTGTCCAGGAGACTGAAATAAGGATCCTCTTCATTTAAGATCCTTAATGAATCAGGCCCTTAGTGATAAGTTGTGCATGTACTTGATCATGACAAATTCATGCTCTTACAAAGATAGAAAGCAATTTGTTCCATCTCTCAAAAAGGCCAGTAAAAAAAAATCCTGCATTAAAACGAGAGTGAACCACAAGACCTCAACTACGGACAGCGGCATTAGCAGACATTTACAAGATGATGAGAGGGCACAATGTTAAATGGCCATGTCCTTGGACCCACTCAGCCACCCATATGTACAGAGAAAGAAAGCAATTTGTTACATCTCTCAAAAAGGAAAATAACAAAGCTTGCAAAAGGGCACTATGGTACAAAACACCCAACTGCCCTTGCAAACAAAACATAAGCATTTAACTGTTGCTAATTATATGTAATAAATATAATTAATGTAAAGACACTAGTTTAAAACAATATATATATATGCAACCATTGTAACATTTGTAAATATCTCAATCCAGTGAAAACTCATTTTATGAATTCTAATAACAATAGGAAATATATCATCAAACAACGTATGGATTGTTTAACTTCCTCTGTTATCTACATGCTGGAATGCTCATGTAAGCTGAGATATATAGGAAAAACGAAACGCCCATTGAAAATCCGTATTCAGGAACATGTTCGCAATATTAAACACAGAATGGAGAGTCATTCCGTTTCTAGGCACTTTTCCCAGGCACACAATGGAGACCCGAGTTGCCTTAGATTTTTGGCACTCGAGAAGGTTTCATTGTCTGTCAGGGGAGGTGATCTCCAACAAAAACTTTCATGTCGCGAAATGTTCTGGATTTTCGAATTGGGCACGATAACTCCAGCAGGTCTTAATGAGAACTACGAAATAGCCCCTTTTTTGTAGTTACTCAGAAACTGGCTTCTATTACCTTCTATATTATATTTTACTACAGGTTTTTCATTGGTCTACTCCCCTCTTAAATTAAAATACCGTGGTAATGATATTTTTTAAACTGTTTTTGATAAATATATATTCACCTAATTATTGCGGTTCATTATAGTTTTAGTTACTATGGAACCAAAATTTTTTAACTATCTTTGTTATATGTATATATTTCCTGGTCAGATTCCACTTAATTATTGTGGCTCATTATGTTATAGTGATATCTTGGTAGCACAGTTGAATACAGTGTGGATTATATGTACAAATGTGAGTATGATCATGCTATACTTCTGGCATTGGTACTATTCAATTATCCAAATATAAAACTATTTACAATAAGGTGCATAGATGCAGGGCATAGTCTATTAACTTCAGATGTAATTCATCTAGATCTAATGGATATACATCTTGATAGGTAGGATTCTAGTATTTGTGGTTTACTGATAACTTAGTATTTTATTCCATCTCTAAGGTCACATATGGGTCTCTTGTCCCATTCTAGTTGCTATAGATATCTGTATTGGTAAGAGTTGCTCTGTGTTTCGGCGCATGCGCGTTGACGGGCTCACGCTGCGCAGACATTGACCTTATCGATAAAGTTATTTTGTTTTGGCGCATGCGCGCTGACGGATCAATGCAATGTATGTACCAACTCAGCATGGATCCGCTATAAGCAACGTTAGATAACGTAAGTCCATATAACATCCCAAAAAAGGTCCATATATAATTATAGGAGACCTCTTACACTATATCAACCTATCTATTTTGTTCATTCATTCATTTAATAGCTCATTTCCGAGTTTGCTTGTTTGTCATCTATATTTGTAACAATAAAGCTATTTATATTGTCCGCGCATGCGCGATGAGTGGCGGTCACCGCGCATGTGCCAATTAGCGTGGCTATACTATAAATAGCTCTAATTTTAGGTAC
Organism: Mixophyes fleayi; assembly: GCF_038048845.1. NCBI lineage: Eukaryota > Metazoa > Chordata > Amphibia > Anura > Limnodynastidae > Mixophyes > Mixophyes fleayi. The sequence continues at coordinate 172,465,547 of NC_134402.1, forward strand.
ATGTATATCTCATGCTCCTGATGAAGTCTTGAGTTGTGCAAGACGAAACGCGTTGAGCTGTATCCAGTGTATTGTCCAGTACCTCATGTGAGTGCTTTTATTACATTTTATTAAATTTTTTATATGCATACCAAAATATCTTCCTTTTTTTCAATCTTATGCAATTTCGCCATCTGGATGAGGTTGTGACTGTGAAGTCATTGGTGTTGCACATGTTTTAATTTTATCCAGAAGTGGGATACTTCAGGATATATGGTACGCAGACTTACATGTTTTTCTGTGTTGCACTTATATGGGTGTCATTTAAATTGGTAATATTGGGATACCAATCCCACACACCCCATAGGATTGTGGGGTTATTGGTGATACTGCCCCTACCAAAAATACTACAGAGTTATACTATGTTTGCTCTTTCCGCATTTTTGTACTGATCGGTGGAGTTCTGGAGGACTACAAGTACAGCAAAGACTACTCCACTATTTTCCAAAAAGACTCAACGCTATTTTCCTCACGGTACGCATGTTATTGCTCTATCCCATGTTGCATATTTAATATACCACTGAAAGGCGCCCTGCTTGTATTTCTGTTGCAGTAATCCAATTTGTCCGGACTAACCATCTGACGTCAGGCTATCGAGGCTGCCACTCTTACAAGAGTCAAGTGATCTTTATATATTGTGGATACGGGACTTTATTGTCATAAACTGTGTATATGTATGTGTGCATATATACATATTTTATTTTATTATACCACTTTTAAGTGATCACGCTGTGGTGATCCGCGCCTGATATATCCTCTATTTGTTTTCCAATATATATATATATAAAAAAACGATAGATGTGTAATTTTTTTTTGCCCTTCCTTCCCAGTTATTTTTCTAAGGATGTTGTTATTTCTACTTCCTGGGGTGCTGTTTTATTTCCTTACAGTGTAAGCTATTTTATTATACCTATTTCCTGCAACCGTCACTGACATTAAATAATTCATATTCACATTTAATAAATATACCTCATGCTCCTCAAACTCAGCCCCACATTCAATTAATAGCACCCAAACCACCCTATCTTAAATTAATAGTCCCCACTATAAAATTAAATTGCCCCATCTTCACCCTACATAGAAAATAGCACCCATTATTTAGCCACCACCTACCACACACACATTACATTGCCACAAGCCCGTTGTGCCATCACACACACATTACTGCACCCCTTCATCACCATGCTGTGCCTCCTTATGATCACACTGCGCCCTCCATGCTGCTTTTGCTCCCCCCTTCATTACCCTGTGCTGCTTTTGCTCCCCCTTTCTCCTGGCTCCCCTTCACACACTGCCATGCTGTCTGTGCTCCCCCTTCTCTCTGCCATGCTCCCACTTCTGTTTCATGCTCCCCCTTCTCTGCCATGCTCCCCCTTCTCTGCCATGCTCCCCCTTCTCTGTTCCATGCTCACCCTTCTCTGTTCCATGCTACCCCTTCTCTGTTCCATGTTACCCCTTCTCTGTTCCATGCTCCCCCTTCTCTGTTCCATGCTCCCCCTTCTCTGTTCCATGCTCCCCCTTCTCTGATCCATGCTCCCCCTTCTCTGTTCCATGCTCCCCCTTCTCTGTTCCATGCTCCTACTTCTGTTCCATGCTTCCCCTTCTCTGCCATGCTCCACCTTCTGTTCCATGCTCCACCTTCTCTGCCATGCTCCCCCTTCTCTGTTCCATGCTCCTCCTTCTCTGTTCCATGCTCCCCCTTCTCTGTTCCATGCTCCCCCTCCTCTGTTCCATGCTCCCCCTTCTCTGTTCCATGCTCCTACTTCTGTTCTATGCTCCCCCTTCTCTGTTCCATGGTCCCCCTTCTGTGTTCCATGCTCACCCTTCTCTGTTCCATGCTCCTACTTCTGTTCCATGCTCCTACTTCTGTTCCATGCTCCCCCTTCTGTTCCATGCTCCTCCTTCTGTTCCATGCTCCTACTTCTGTTCCATGCTCCCCCTTCTGTTCCATGCTCCCCCTTCTGTTCCATGCTCCTATTTCTGTTCCATGCTCCTACTTCTGTCCCATGCTCCCCTATCACTTAACTTTTATATCTGCTTCTTCCTTTTCTTCTCTTCTTTCTTGCCGGCGCTCCTCACTGAACGTCGGGCGTGATGATGTCACGGCCGACATTCAGTGCGAACGGAGTCGGCGCTGCGGTCACGTAAGTTTTTTTTTTTTATATTAAAGTTTCTCGCTCCCCCCACCAATGAAGAGGGGAGTGATTCAGGGCCATGATAATACTATTACACTTTAAATTCAATACAAGTGGAGAAACCACAGATGGAAAGGATTTAGGAATATTAGTCAGTAGAAAGTAATAACACACAGAGCTAGACAACGGCTATAAAGAAAATAAAATCCAGGATGCCCAAAAGGGGGTTGGGGTAAATGCACAAAATGATGGATGGATAACCTGCAGCCTTTTCCTTGTGGCTCCATAGTCATTATATCAGAGACATGTAGCTCAATCCTTAATAGGACTGTTGTCTGGACAAAACATGGGCATTCCCTTTCCACCTTTTTTCATCCTCTTCTTAGCTGGAAGATGACTGCCATCAGCTAATTACTTTAAATTATAAACGTCTTCCATATATATTAGCTATTGGATATATGTTATAATTGTTTTCAGTGAAAATTGTATCCCATTAACAAAATTGAATTCGATGCCTACACTGATAAGGATATTGTCACTTATAAATGGTGCAGATTTATGGGTTTTGTATTGGATTCTCCTACTGCAAACATTGTGATTAAGTCATTTTGCTCATTTGATTTTGAATTTTAAGAATGACAACAACAGGTGAACAACTGTAACATTGTGATGTTTTGCGTATTAAGACCTGCTGGGACTACAATCTGTAGGTAGAAAAATGTTGTTTGTGTTATGTCTAAAATTAAAGCACTTTTTAATTTCTATTTCTCATTCTGAAACCTTTCACTGTCAATATACAAACTGACAATGCAAATTATGAAACCACCAAGACATGCAAATCTCTCTTCAGTGTTGACGGTAATCTGGTCTGATGGTAATCTGGCACTGCCTGAGGCATCCAGTTTGAGATTCAGGATCTGGACAAGGATTTAGCAAATCCCTTGCCAGAATCAGCAACAAAGACAGGTGTTTTTTTTTGAACAGCACATATGTAAACTTTCTTTTCTTTAGCAAAGAAAAATGGAAAAAATATTATACATACTGAAGAGGAGTCATTAACTAATTATAGAAATATTTAGTCTGATTGGGTTATAACCTGTAACATGGCTTGAAAGAAGAGTGATTACTTGTGTAGGGTCAAGGGTTTCAATTCTTTGTAGACTAGCACATTCCTATATTGAATCTGAGTTAGCCGTATTAATGTACCATATGCTGCCCCCAAAATGCAAAAACAAGATTTTGGTGATGCAGGAGATAATCCAAAAAGTTTCATGGGTGATTTAAGGGGTGGAGGATGTAAATTGTGGGGTGGGGGGGGGGGATTCCCAATGGAGCAGTTGTGCATGTAGGCTTTAATACCCACAAAACAACCTGATTTTTACATGGCCAAAGAAGTTCTAGAAATCAGGCTTCAAACATTTCATTCGGTGTGGGACATCTTGTGCTCCAGGCATTTTTTGATATAGGAAAGGACAATTTTATACTTACAAATAAATTATTTGAGGTTAAAATGTTTAAAGGTGACACATGAAGCAAATATAGTCCTGATGTACCCTTACTCTCAAGATTTATTTTAGACCTTAATGAGGCTTCAACAATCAGGATTTAGGAGGAAATGGAAAAGTGATTACCAATGCAAATGGTCTTACAAAGAATCTTCATTGAGGCACTTCCAAAAATCCTAATGGGGATGTTCATCTGTGCGTATTCACAATAATTAAACGTGCACTTAAAATATAACAAATCAATCAATAAATAAAATATATTAATTAATGAAATTGGCATCCCTAGTACTATTTTGTGAAAAAAATCTGATAAATCCTACTCATTAAAATACACAAAGCTGTGAAATTCATGTGATAAATATATATATGTGGATTATCACACGATCCTCTAAAATTACATTTTATAAATCCCCAAATATATTTTATAAAAACTGAATTTTTTAAATAAAGTCCACCTTTCTTTTCAAAATAGTGCCACTGCTGCATACAGAAGTTTAGAATATGTTTTAAATCATTGGATAAAAGTGAGTTCTTAGTAAAAGAAAACGACTTGGTTTCATTTCCCACAAACTGTATACTATGTTCTTGTATTTTGTAAGATTCTAAAGATTTTTCCATGTAAAAGATTTAAGTCATGATTCCTGAGCTGATTCAGCTTTGAGTTTTTGCTGATTACTGCATTCTTGGGAGATTTGTAAATCTACACATGGACACAGACACAGGGTCAGATTAACAATGAGGCTGACGGAACTATGGTTCCAAGCCACCCAACACAGATAGGCTCAGGGGCGGCTGGCCACTAATAGGCCAGGTCTAGCCCCGATCAGTACCGCTTCCTAGTGGCAAAATCTTATTACAAGTGTTCCCTGTCACCAGTGCCTGTTACAGTGCAACTGGAGCAGTATATGCTGAGTGCGCCGAGCTCCTCCAATAGGAGTTCAGCACACACACTTCGTGGATGCGCTGATTTAGTCACGTGAGACTGAGCATTAGAGAAGTGTCACCACTACTAACCAATACAGAGCAGCTTTTGGACACTCTGACCAATCTGAGGGAAGTCACTCTGCATTGATTAAATGCATACTTGCCAACTCCCGGAAACAAGTGACTGGAGGGCGGGAGGGGGCAATGTGGTCACGGGGGTTGGGCCAAAATGACGCGATTGGCCTCGCCCCGCCCCCTCCTGCCCTCCAAAATGGTGTGAATCACCGAGAATCGCGTCAAATGATGCGATTCTCTGTGAAACCTGGGATGTTGGAGAAATGCCAGCTTGCCCGGGAGCCTGGGAGACTGACCCGAATTTCGGGAGTCTCCCGGACTTTCCGGGAGAGTTGGCAAGTATGATTAAACGTTGGCAGGCCACGGAGCATGTTATGTTATGTTTCACAGGATCTTTTAAAATTGTGTTATTTTATTATTATTATTATTATTTATTTATTTATTTATATAGTGCTAATAATATTGCACATAGTCACGTCAGTCCTTGCCCCATTGGAGCCTACTATCTAAATTCCCTACCATAAACACATAGACTAGTGTCCATTATGTCAGAAACCAATCAACCTACCATTCTGTTGCACCGATATGAGTCCAGAGTACGCCCAAGCACACAATGAACTTCACACAGAGAGGGCCCTGGTCAGATTCATAACCTCAGCGCTATAAGTCAGCAATGCTAACCACTGTGCTGTTAATATGTTTTCCCAATGGATTGCAAGCAGAAAGAGGAGAATACCCACCAGAATTTAATGATTTAATTGAACATAAAGGGAAGAATAAGGGTGTACAGGGGAGTTTTCATTTTTAATAAAGATGTTTTTTTTGACGTTGCGTGTGTGTTTATTTTACAGGTTTTTTTACAGGTTCACTGCAGGTTCCAGCAGGCCCTGGATGCCCGGACATGCTGGCGATTGTAGTTGTACAACAGTTTAGTCATGCCAGGGTGGGACCTGTAGTGCTTAAATAATTAGTCACCAACAATCAGCAGAAAAGAAGCATGCTACATATATTACCCAAAAACCCTGTTTTCTTCTAGGAGGGGCACATTTTTTGGTGGAATTTTCCACTATCACTTTGGGGAAGTTGGGCATCCCATATTTTTTAAAAAATATTTATTTTACCATTATTTTTTTTTTATTATTATTATTTTTTACACACTGCACAGGTCAGTGCTGATGATCATCATCCACGCCATAAACTAGCCTTTCTGAACTCCCTTCAATTAGGTCTATTCAGTAGAAAAATATGGCTTAAAGGCCAGTTTACCTTAAACATCAAATACAACCACAATGTCCTAAGATTAGTGGAAGTATTAACTAACCCATTATCAGATAATTGTCTTTGTTACAATACATTGCTGAATGGATTCTGTCAATGCAAAGCTTCCAGGATGCTTTGTACACTGATGAAAATGGAATAAATCTTTCACTGTATTTTGCAAATAAATATTGGTTCATTACAGTTTGTATTATACATGCAGTATAGTAATATTGGGTTTACACCTCTACATCCTTTCAACATTTGGGGAGGAAGCCTCGTTTTTCAGGGCTCGGCTGCCCCGTTCTCTCCTCCCATCTTTTCTGTCCCTTCTGTCATGCAGAGCAACAGGGAACAAAATATCTCCCAAATTTCCCACTGATCAGGACAAAGCTGTCCCCATCAGGATGGCGGGGTAGAGACCTCAAATCGGGACTGTTGTGGCTATTTCGGGATGGTTTGGGTGGTATGCTTTATGTGAATTTGTTGTTAACAATATCAGACTGATATTAAGACTTTGACTAATATTTAGACCCTGTTGTTTGATCTCATTTCAGGACTTGGCCATACTTTCTTTCAGTATCATTTCAGATCAAGCATTTAAAATTACATGCAATTCTTGATGACTTTCTGCTAATTATAGGGTGTAAATCTATGTTTATATTCCTCACATTACTCTCAAATGAATGTCCAATGTGAACTCTCCAAACAAAACTTGGAGCAATATTTTATTGCCATCAAACCGATGGGAACTACTTGGGCGGAGTCTGCCTACAATATCTAAACTCAGTCTTCAATTAATGTATTTCTTTTCATGTCCTAGACCCCAGCAATCAATATACTAAACTGTTAATGCAAATATACATGTAGCTTCTGTAAAACAAACTGAAAAACATTATATGTATGTAGGGAAAAGATACTCGTAAAATAAAATTAAGAGGGTACGGGAGGGGATTTCAGTAACACAATCATCAAATCAAATCAGCCGGAATAATATAAGAACCATGATCATTATCAAACTGCTATATGATATATTGTACAAACAAGGCAAGGTTTCCAGTGCTTAGCAGTAAGTGGATTGATGAGGTATTAAAACAAATATGTTGTTACAATCTAGTTATCACCTGAGCCTGTGTGAAGTTTGTGTGACAATGGATTAATCAAAAACAACCACCTTGTCTGTTTAAAACGATTAAAACTTTCCCTGGCCTAAAGTTATCATAAACCAAATAATCTGTCCTGTTTCAACTACGTAGCATTTTAAAATCAAGATTAGTCTGACATGTGAACACAGAGACATGAACTTATAAAGTGTTTATTTAATGTGGAGAATAAATCTGTACTGCTTAAGATAAAAGCAATTAACAAAATGATATACCAAGATATAATACAATAGTTTATTTTCAAATGAAAAGGAATAAAACACAGAAATGATAAACGTACGAAGGATCAAGTTTCTGTTTGCTGGGAGAAGCAGAATAAAGGGACAGCTCTCATTATGATATTGACTCCCCAAAAGTGAACACAATCTTAGAGTTACAGGACATTTTAAAACAGGCTGCAGGTACCCACAGTTGCCCTTCCACTGTGATGTCAGAAATAGAAAGTCTGTGTTAATACAAAGTAGTTGTTTATGACCTCTGTGCAAACACCTTTCAAGTCCTGACCTAACTTCTCACCAGAGTATCCTACAAAGATGATTTTACCTCCACACAAAAGGTCATATGTTTCCCTTAATTTGCATACCAAACATGACTCCTGAACATAAGATATTTAATGAAAATATGATATGGCATTTTCCTGTGTTCTTATCTCCCTTTGTTCCCACTTATCCCAGTTGTCTGTCCCCACCCTTTGAGATGTCCTGAAACATCCCAGATGTTATTGATGTAACCTTAAGGAGAGATTTCAAAAGCCTCAAGTTTTGTGACCTGTGTTGGTGATTGGTGTTAGGCACTCATCTGAAACGAGTGTCTGAAGTTCTATATCCATAAACACCTCCTGGGGAGAACAGAAGAGTTTAACACAATCTAAGACATACATTAATTTAGCATCCCACCTTTCAGGTTTTAACCCATTGCTGGACCCAAAGTTCCTCTGAGCCTCATCAACCTAATACTATGAATTAATTCACAAACACATATTTGCAGTTTTATAGGACTAGTAATTAGATTGAATTTGACATATGTGAAGAACAATTTTTGCTGCTTAAAAGAGAAGGGGAAACTGAGGGGCTGTTAGAATGAGTATGTAAGGGGAGAGGGTTGGTAAGGTATTTTAAGGTACTTGTCAGTGACGCAAGTACTATAGGAGGGATTTAAAGCATTTGAGTTTGGTTTACTTTTGTATAGTGCACTGGGTAGCAGCCATAAGATATATGATTTGATTTATTAAATGAACATGTTGAGCGAATGAGAGCAGAAAGGATTCCTCCAGATTTCTTCATGCCCAATGAGAAATTAAAAGTTTGGCTAGGCAGGAACCTCAGAATCCGTATAGTCACAGCATTGTAGACTCTGACTTGGGATGCTGCTTCTAGGGATAATATGGACCTGCCACACCTTGTCTCGTGCTAGCAGTTCTAGGTAGAGATGGGCGGGCTCGGTTCCCCAAGATGTGAATTCAACCGAATTTAGGGTATCCGAGTACCGAGCTGAGTACGCTCGGTACTCTCCCGCCCATTCGGTTTCAAAATCGAGGCAAAACGTCATCGTGACGTATTCGTTTTTCTGAGCTTGGATCTCGCGAGATTTACCAGCCTCCACAGCAATCCATCGCCATTTGACAGGGGGAGAGAGCAGGGTTAGGTCACACTGGCTATATCAGCGCAGGGATTGTTACAGCAATAAGAGAAGAGAGGAGGGTTTTTTGTTCAGTTTCTGGCACTCCAAGTGCTATTGTGGTGTCCCCCATTATTTTGCAGAAATGTATCTGGCTGTGAAAAAAGAACTACATTGCAGCACTTTAATAAGAAATATATTTATATATTTAGCACTTTAATTTGCTTTTGGGGTGTCCCCCATTCTTTTGCAGAAATTTATCCTGCTGTGAAAAAAGAACTATATTGCAGCACTTTAATAAGAAATAAATTTATATATTTAGCAGTTCCATTTGCTTTTGGGGTGTCCCCCATTCTTTTGCAAAAATTTATCTGGCTGTGAAAAAAAAACTATATTGCAGCAGTGTCAAAAACTTGTAGCACTACAAGTGCTTTGGGCTCAGAATGGATTCAAAGCAGTCCACATATGAGCAAAATGAGCAACCAGGTTCTGTCATCAGTCCTGATGGTAGTGTTCCCAGTACGTCATCTGGGAAAGGCGATGTCAATCTACACCGTCTTTTGAAATCATCCAAAAAAACACACACCAAATTTTTTTTTACGGTGTTGAAGCGAAAACAAAGTCTAAATGAGGAAAAGTTAACTGCCGATTAAAAAAAAATTGGCAACATACCATTCTACACACGCAGTGGCAAAGAGAGAATGAGGCCTTCGCCTTTCTCTATTAGTGGCAGATCCAAAAATGTTACCGAGCCTACAAGTGGTGCACAACTACTGTTACGCGTCAATGCTGAGCTGCAAGATAACAGTAAGGAATTAGAGGATAATGTTTGCTCTGAATCAGAAATGACACCAATCCCTGTGAAGAGTCCATCCAACTGTGGTATATCTAATCGTGAGCATTCTGTTAGTGTACCCATAAAGAAGGGCCCTTTCAGCACTGCTGATGTGTGCCTGAACAGCCCGAGTGTAGCCGGTGATACACCAATTGAGGATGCCACTTTGGAATTAGAGGAGGATGAGGGGGACATTTGTGTAGGCAACGAGGGCGCTAATGAGGATGTTGATGAGAAAGAGGTTGTTTGTGTAAGTCCTGCACTAGTGGCAGCAGTTCTGGCACGTGACAAGAAAAAGGCCATTGTCATGCCTGGCCATAAAACAAAAAAATCCACTTCTTATGTGTGGAATTATTTCTACCCAATTCCAGACAACAATTGTCTAGCCATTTGTAGTGTATGTCAAGCCACAGTCAGTCGAGGGAGGGACCTTAACCATCTTGGAACCTCATCTATGTTACGCCATTTAACTAGAGTTCATGGTAAAGTGTTGGGAAAAGCTGAAAGTTCTTCCAAAAAAAAAACCAGCACTCCATCATCAGCTAAGACACTCCGGTCACCGACATCCCGACGGCTACAAAATACACCGACCACACCATCCTCATCAATATCCTCAGTAGCACTCGGAGTTAGCCCTGCGTCCCACTTATTAAGGCTGGATAACTCCTGCACTCTAATTGATTCCTCTGAAGAAAGCGTTAGTCCCACTGCTGCTGCTGTTGCTGCTGCTGGGGGTGAATCGTTATCCCAGAGGCAGGTCAAGAAAATGAGCAGTCCTACATTTCAGAAATTAACTGTGCAACAATCATTTACTAGGGGAAGCAAATATGACAGCAGTCACCAAGTCACCAAGCGAATCACAGACGCCATGGTTGCAATGTTAGTGTTAGATCTGCGTCCAATCTCCACAATAAACGCAGCTGGTTTTTCACAGTTAATTGAGGTTTTGTGTCCTCGTTACAGAATTCCATCGCGACACCATTTTTCCCGTAAAGCTATTCCACAACTATACCAAAAAGTGTGTAAAAATGTAGAGATTGCGCTGAAAAATGCCATTCTGCCCACTGTCCACTTAACCACAGATATGTGGACAAGTGGAAGTGGCCAAACCAAAGACTATATGACTGACAGCCCACTGGGTTGGTCATTCACCTTCACCGGCAGGAACCGCAGCAGCATGTACACCACTACGTAACATTTGTCACAGACAGACCACTCTTTGTATCACCGGCTTCACTAACAGGCATACAGCTGACAATTTGTTACGAAAATAAAGAGATGTGATTGATACATGGCTTATACCACTTGGACTCTCCCCAGGATATGTCATTTCTGAAAACGCCAACAATATAGTGCGAGCATTACAGCTGGGTGATTTCCAGCACATTCCCTGTTTTGCTCACACCATCAACTTGGTGGTGCAGAGCTTACTACAAAATAACTGTGAGATGCAGGAGATGCTTTCAGTGGCCCGTAAAATTTCAGGCCATTTCAGGCATTCAGCCACAGCATTTAGGAGATTACAGCAGCTCCAAGAACAGTTTAACTTGCCCTGCCACCAACTTAAGCAAGAGTTGGTAACTAGGTGGAATTCCACCCTGTACATGCTTCAGAGGATGGAGGAACAGCGCAAAACCATCCAAGCATATTGCACAAGCCATGACATTGGGAAAGGAGGGGGGAGGTATTTCAGTCTTGCACAGTGGGGAATCCTATGTCACTCACCGGACTGTGAGTGCCATTTCCCGTGTGTTCAGGAACCGTGGCCGTCCGCCTTCCTGAGGGTCTGCGCATGTGCAGCCCTTATCAAACCTTCAGTACCTGTTGCTTTTAATTGATTGGATGATCAGGCAACCCTCCCTATTTAAACCACCTGTAATCATTACCTGGTTGCCTGATCTTGGAGTCTCATTCCCCATGAGCCTCTGAAGGTGTTCCTGTGTTTCCTCGTGTATTCAGCTCCTGCTGATTCCTGTTTACTGCTATTGTGGTTTCCAGACCACTTCAACTCTCCTGTGTTCATCGTGCCTGCACTCAGCTGATTCCTATCTGCTACTACTACCGGACTCCAGTTCGTTTCTACTCTCCTGTGTTCATCGTGCCTGCACTCAGCTGATTCCTATCTGCTACTACTACCGGACTCCAGTTCGTCTCAACTCTCCTGTGTTCAGCGTGTCTGCTCTCCGCTGCCTCCGTTACTACTACAGAGTTCCAGATCGTCTCTACTCTCCTGTGTTTATCGTGTCAGCTCTCCGCTGCCTCCACCACTACTACTGGATACCAGACAGCCTCAACTCTCCCGTGTTCATCGTGTTTCCAGTTTCACTTACTACTGCTTCCTGAGTATTGCTTCGTTGATTCTGGATTACCTGCCGTGCGCTGCACCAACCTGATTACCGCTTCCTCCCTCCAGTGGTCTCACCTCCTGCCGGCCTTCAGCCGTTCAGGTATCCCTGCACGTCTCTCTGACAGCCTGCTCTCCTGAACCGCGGTATGCATACTTTCCATTGGCTTTGCTTTTGTATTGCATATCCATCTGGACTGAGTTGTGTTCTTCTCCGGAGCCTCCTATTCACTGAAGCTATTGTTACCATTGACTTTGTTTCCTATTGCCTGGATAGCTATTGTGACTTTGTATACTTCAAGCAGCGCTTGTCAGTTATTGTTGTATTGTGGATATCATCATGGGATCAAGTTCTGTGTGCCCCGTGTATACTCTGCTTTACATTCATCTCCTCGTGCCCCTCCTCACATATATATAGCAGTGGTACAACTTGCTGACGCAGACCACTGACTCCTGTTCCCTGTGACACCAGTTTCAAGTATCCTCTCACATAAGCAGTGGTACAACTTGCTATATGCAGACCACTGACTTCCCCGTTACTTACTTTCACCTGGATTCTATTTTCTTCACTATAGACAGCGGTACAACTTGCTATACGCAGACCGCTGACTCTCACTACCTCCTCGCTACTCCTGGACATTCCTCCTCACTATAGCAGTGGTACAACTTGCTACACGCAGACCACTGACTTTCCTCACGTTTACTTGTCCATCTGGTTCCTCGTGTATATACATCTACTCATTACCAGTTGCTGCTAGTCATAGACTTTCCTTGAGCATTCTCTCACCATCTGCTGAGTCTCCTGTTCCGTTGTCACCCTGCTACCAGAGAACCATAGTACCAGCTATATTACTCTGGTAAGTCCATCATCTGGTGATATCCTGGGCAAAGACTCCTAGTGCCCGTGACAGTAAGATCAGGCCATGACAGACCCAGGTGCGGAACCTACAGCTAAAGAGATGCTGCAGTATCTGGTTACCCGTTTTGAACAACAGGATGTTCGCCAACAACATTTGCTGCAATGTTGCCAGGCGTTAGCCTCCCAAAGAACATCTGTGCAAAATATCATAGCTACTGTTGATGCTCCTGTGCCTTCTTCCGTTTCCCCAGTGCCATCCCAGGTGTCTACTGCTTCCACGCTACACCTGCCTACTCCCTCAAAATATGATGGAGACCCCAAAACATGCAGGGGTTTTCTAAATCAATGCTCAGTTCATTTTGAGCTTCAACCTCACAATTTCTCTACCAATCGTTCCAGAGTGGCCTATCTCATTTCCTTGTTTTCCGAACAAGCTCTCGCATGGGCTTCCCCTCTGTGGGAAAGAAATGATCCATTATTACAGGATAGTGCCAAATTTATTTCCACGTTTCGAAGTGTATTTGATGAATCTGGTCGTGTTATTTCCGCTGCATCCAGCATCCTCCATCTACGTCAGGGTTCTCGTACTGTAGGCCAGTACTTCATTCAATTTCGGATATTAGCCTCTGAACTTCAGTGGAACACTGAAGCGTTAATTGCCGCCTTCTGGCAGGGGCTTTCTGATAAAATTAAAGATGCACTGACTACTCAAGAATTACCTACTTCTCTAGAAGATTTGATTTCTCTTTGCCACCGTGTAGACATGAGATTTCGTGAAAGAGATTCTGAAAAAACAACTTCATTTAAAGCACCTCTTCGCTCAAGCCCTCAAGTTCGCCCAGTTTCATCTCCGGTGATACCCATGGAGATAGGTCGCTCCAAATTAACTTCAGAGGAGAGGGACCGAAGAGAAAAAAATAGACTTTGTATCTATTGTGCTGATTCTACTCATATGCTCAATTCATGCCCTAAAAAATCGGGAAATGCCAGGCCCTAACCAGTTCTGGAGAGGTGAAGTTAGGGTCCCTGGAGTCCTCTCCATGTTCTACGAAATTAAAAGTTTGTGCTTTTGATGTTACAGTTTCCTTTGCTACCAAATCGTTTAAGTCCCAAGCACTTATTGACTCTGGAGCTGCAGGAAATTTTATTTCGAAATCCCTCGTGAACCAATGGTCCCTACCAGTGATTACTTTGAAAATACCTATTACTGTGACTGCTATCGATGGATCACGCATTATTAATGGTCTCATCACCCAGAGTACATCTCCAGTAACCCTTCAAATTGGTGTATTACACCAGGAAGAAATTTCATTTTTAATTCTTCCTGTTACTACCAGTCCGATTGTATTAGGCCTTCCATGGCTTCAACGTCACTCTCCCCAGATTGACTGGCACACTCCTCAAGTTACGTCTTGGGGGCCTGAATGTCATCACCGTTGCCTCTCTCAAGTCGTTCCTCTCAAAATACAGCAATCCTCCATTTCACCTTGTTCACCGGGACTTCCTCCTCAGTATGCTTCTTTTGCCGATGTATTTGATAAAACTCAGTCTGAACGTCTTCCTCCTCATCGTTCGTGGGACTGTCCGATTGATCTTCAACCTGGCAAGACTCCTCCCAGGGGACGTGTGTATCCACTTTCGTTACCTGAAACTCAAGCTACATCTGAGTACATCCAAGAGAATCTCCAGCGAGGATTTATTCGACCTTCTACCTCTCCCGCTGGAGCAGGGTTTTTCTTCGTAAAAAAGAAGGATGGGTCATTACGCTCCTGCATAGATTTCAGTGTACTTAACGCCATAGCTATCAAATATCGGTATCCCATTCCATTAATTACTGAGTTATTTGATCGTATCAAGGGAGCCCGGATCTTTACCAAGTTGGATCTTCGTGGTGTCTACAATTTAATTCGAATCAGGTCCGGTGACGAATGGAAGACAGCTTTCAACACCAGAGACGGGCATTATGAATATTTAGTAATGCCCTTCGGGTTATGTAACGCCCCCGCTGTTTTCCAGGGTTTCATTAATGAGATCTTCCGGGACTTGTTATATGTTTGTGTCGTCGTCTATCTGGACGACATATTGATCTTTTCGCAGGACCTGCCTTCTCATCATCAACATGTGGAAGAGGTCCTTTCCAGACTCCGGAAAAATTCATTATTCTGCAAGTTAGAAAAATGTTCATTCGAGTTGCCCCAGATTCCATTTCTGGGATATATTGTCTCCGGAGTTGGTCTTCAGATGGATCCAGAAAAGGTGAATGCTGTGTTACATTGGCCTCAGCCAACTACTCTTCGTGCAATTCAGCGTTTTTTTAAGTTTTGCCAATTACTATAGACGCTTCATTCAAGATTTTTCCTTGATTGCATCTCCTATTGTGGCCCTAACTCGTAAACGGGCCAATACTAAACAATGGTCCTCTGAGGCTCTTCAAGCCTTCCAGTTTCTCAAAGAGTCCTTCTCCTCTGCTCCTGTTCTTCGACAGCCTGATGTGACGCTTCCCTTCTTCCTAGAGGTAGATGCCTCTAATGTTGGTTTAGAAGCCATTCTCTCCCAAGGATCGGAGCAACAAAAATTCCATCCTTGTGCCTTTTACTCTCGGGGTCTTCTGCCTGCGGAGAAGAATTATACCATCGGGGACAAGGAGTTGCTGGCTATAAAAGTAGCATTAGAGGAATGGAGATATTTGTTGGAGGGAGCTCGTCATCCTGTGACAATTTTTACTGATCATAAAAATTTGTCATATTTACAGTCTGCTCAATGTTTGAATCCTCGTCAAGCAAGATGGTCTCTTTTCTTTTCTCGTTTTGAACTAATCATAACCTTCAAACCAGCTGCAAAAAATAAAAAAGCAGACGCCCTATCTCGAGCTTTTGTGACGTCCTCAGACGCTGAAGATGGTCCCAACCACTCTATATTAGACCCCAAATGTGTTTCTCTGGCTGCTTCTTCCACTAAGGTGCTACCATTTGGGAGAACCCTCGTGCCTCCTGCTCTTAGGAAGAAAATCCTTTCGTGGTTTCACTCTTCTCGTTTTTCTGGACACTCTGGTGAACGCAAGACCTTTGAAATTCTTTCTCGAAGTTACTGGTGGCCTTCTATGAGGAAAGATGTCAAAGATTTTCTGGCTGCGTGTCAATTGTGTTCCCAGTTTAAGACTCCCCGCAGAACTCCAGCGGGTTTGCTTCAACCACTACCCATTCCTTCCAAGCCGTGGACCCATATTAGTATGGACTTTGTTACTGATCTTCCTCCTAATAAAAACTGCAATACTATTTGGGTAGTGGTGGACAGATTTTCGAAGATGGCACATTTCGTTCCTTTAACCGGTTTACCTTCTTCATCTACTCTGGCTGATTATTTCATCAAAGAAATCTTCCGTATTCATGGATGTCCTTCCGAGATTGTTTCAGATAGAGGAGTACAATTCGTTTCCAGATTCTGGCGGGCCCTCTGTAAGACCTTCGGTATCCGATTAGCACTCTCATCTTCCTACCATCCTCAATCAAACGGACAAACCGAAAGGGTCAATCAAGATCTTGAGACTTTTATAAGGATGTTCTCTTCAGCCAACCAAGACAACTGGGTAGATTTGCTTCCATGGGCTGAATTCGCTCATAACAACATGTATCATGAGTCATCTTCTAAAACTCCATTCTTTGTGGTTTACGGTCACCATCCGTCTTTTCCGGAATTTCCTGCCCTCCCTCCCACCCAAGTTCCTGCTGTAGAGACTGTTTGTCAGACCTTCAAAATTATTTGGTCTCAGGTCAAAACCTGTTTAAAGAAAACATCTGCCAGATATAAGTCTTTTGCAGATAAAAAGAGACGGGCTATTCCACCACTGAAAATCGGAGATCGTGTTTGGTTATCAACCAAAAATATTCGTTTGAAGGTCCCATCTATGAAGTTCGCTCCTCGTTTTATTGGTCCGTATAGGATCATTCAAGTGATAAATCCAGTTTGTTTCAAACTTCTACTACCTAAGAACCTTCGTATTTCCAATGCCTTCCATGTGTCTTTGCTCAAACCTCTTATCATCAATCGTTTCTCGGTCCCTCCTTCAGCACCTCGGCCAGTTCAAATTTATCAAGAGGAGGACTTTGAGATTACTCACATATTGGATGCAAAATTTTCGCGAGGAGTTCTTCGTTTCCTTGTTCATTGGAAGGGCTTTGGTCCTGAAGAGCGGTCATGGATCAAAGCAGAAGATCTCAACGCTCCAGCTCTTCTTAAGAAGTTTTATTCCAAGTTTCCGGACAAACCCGGTTCTAGGTGTTCTGTGCCCACCTTTAAAAGGGGGGTTACTGTCACTCACCGGACTGTGAGTGCCATTTCCCGTGTGTTCAGGAACCGTGGCCGTCCACCTTCCTGAGGGTCTGCGCATGTGCAGCCCTTATCAAACCTTCAGTACCTGTTGCTTTTAATTGATTGGATGATCAGGCAACCCTCCCTATTTAAACCACCTGTAATCATTACCTGGTTGCCTGATCTTGGAGTCTCATTCCCCATGAGCCTCTGAAGGTGTTCCTGTGTTTCCTCGTGTATTCAGCTCCTGCTGATTCCTGTTTACTGCTATTGTGGTTTCCAGACCACTTCAACTTTCCTGTGTTCATCGTGCCTGCACTCAGCTGATTCCTATCTGCTACTACTACCGGACTCCAGTTCGTTTCTACTCTCCTGTGTTCATCGTGCCTGCACTCAGCTGATTCCTATCTGCTACTACTACCGGATTCCAGTTCGTCTCAACTCTCCTGTGTTCAGCGTGTCTGCTCTCCGCTGCCTCCGTTACTACTACAGAGTTCCAGATCGTCTCTACTCTCCTGTGTTTATCGTGTCAGCTCTCCGCTGCCTTCACCACTACTACTGGATACCAGACAGCCTCAACTCTCCCATGTTCATCATGTTTTCAGTTTCACTTACTACTGCTTCCTGAGTATTGCTTCGTTGATTCTGGATTACCTGCCGTGCGCTGCACCAACCTGATTACCGCTTCCTCCCTCCAGTGGTCTCACCTCCTGCCGACCTTCAGCCGTTCAGGTATCCCTGCACGTCTCTCTGACAGCCTGCTCTCCTGAACCGCGGTATGCATACTTTCCATTGACTTTGCTTTTGTATTGCATATCCATCTGGACTGAGTTGTGTTCTTCTCCGGAGCCTCCAATTCACTGAAGCTATTGTTACCATTGACTTTGTTTCCTATTGCCTGGATAGCTATTGTGACTTTGTATACTTCAAGCAGCGCTTGTCAGTTATTGTTGTATTGTGGATATCATTGTGGTATCAAGTTCTGTGTGCCCCGTGTATACTCTGCTTTACATTCATCTCCTCGTGCCCCTCCTCACATATATATAGCAGTGGTACAACTTGCTGATGCAGACCACTGACTCCTGTTCCCTGTGACACCAGTTTCAAGTATCCTCTCACATAAGCAGTGGTACAACTTGCTATATGCAGACCACTGACTTCCCCGTTACCTACTTTCACCTGGATTCCATTTCCTTCACTATAGACAGCGGTACAACTTGCTATACGCAGACCGCTGACTCTCACTACCTCCTCGCTACTCCTGGACATTCCTCCTCACTATAGCAGTGGTACAACTTGCTACACGCAGACCACTGACTTTCCTCACGTTTACTTGTCCATCTGGTTCCTCGTGTATATACATCTACTCATTACCAGTTGCTGCTAGTCATAGACATTCCTTGAGCATTCTCTCACCATCTGCTGAGTCTCCTGTTCCGTTGTCACCCTGCTACCAGAGAACCATAGTACCAGCTATATTACTCTGGTAAGTCCATCATCTGGTGATATCCTGGGCAAAGACTCCTAGTGCCCGTGACATCCTTTCAGTGCTGTGCAAGGTGCTGAAACCATTTGAAGTTGTGACGTGTGAGTGCAGACTCTGCTAGTTTGAGCCAAGTCATTCCTTTAATTAGACTATTGGAAATGCAGCTTGAGAAACTGAAGGAGGAGCTGAAAGCAAGCAATTCCGCAAAGTATGTTGGCCTTGTCGATCAAGTACTTCATTCGCTTCACACTGATCCTCAAATTATTAAGATCTTGAACTCTGATCAGTTTCTCAAACAGCTGCTGCTTGTAAAAATATGAATTTTCAAAAAAGAAGCAGGGAAGACGCAGAGGGCAGACCAGAACAGTTTAACATCTGGGCGGGTTTGAAGGATTTTTCTAAAAAATGTGTGACCTTGCCCATAACTCCATCCAATATGAGTATTAGCATGCAAAGAATGGTGGAGGATTATTTTCAAGAGGTAATTGATATGGAAATGTCAGACAGTCCCTTTCCTTACTGGGAGGAAAAGCAGGCCATTTGGAAACCCATGTACAAACTTTCTTTGCAATACCTAACCCTCTAGTGTGTACTCTGAACGAGTATTCAGTACAGCCGGGAACTTAGTCAGTGATCGCCGTAGATGTTACTTCCCAAAAATGTGGAGAAAATTATTTTAATAAAAATGAACTACATCTTCCACGAGGAAGGCCTTCACCATCAAAGACATCCAAGCACTGACTGTTCTCTAATGGCGGATTCAAGCGGCGATGAATTGATAGTCTGTGATGATGACGTACAAACTGATGAGGGTGAGGATGAAGATCTAGATGATGACGATAACATCTTTTTAAAACTTTCTATTTAAGTCTGGGGTTCAATCTACCCCCAAAGAGGAAAGGGACTTGGGGCATTTCCATATCATGTACCGTCTTGAAAGGTTGCTGTTTTGGCAATTTATCATTATGGGTAGGGTGTCATACACACACTGACCCCAAACTGCCTTTGTCCATTTCAAATAATATTGTACAGTCTATAACAGCTGATTTTTTTTGTGTTTTCTACAACTGGAGGGGGGTGTCACTCACCGGACCGTGAGTGCCTCTTCCCGGACATTTAGGAACCGTGGCCGTCCTCCATCCTGAGGGTCTGCGCATGCGCAGCCCTTTCATACCCTTCAGTGTATGTCCCTTTAACTTTATTGGCAGATCAGGCAACACTCCCTATATTAAGCACCTGTGGTCAACACCACGTGGCCTGATCTTGGAGTCTCATTCCCCATGAGTCTCTGAAGGTGTTCCTATGTTTCCTCGTGTATTCAGCACTGCTGATTCCTGTGGTTTCCCAACCACTTCTACCTCTGTGGTTTCCAAACCACTTCTACTACTGTGGTTTCCATACCACTTCTACCATCAACTGTATCATCGTGACTGTTTGCTGATTCCTATCCGCTGCCTCCGTGCACTACAGTCTTCTATACCACTTCAACGCTATCATATTCCATTGTGACTGTTTGCTGATTCCTATCCGCTGCCTCCGTGCACTACAGTCTTCTATACCACTTCAACGCTATCATATTCCATTGTGACTGTTTGCTGATTCCTACCCGCTGCCTCCGTGCACTACAGCCTTCTCTCCACATCCACTCACCTGTTCCTCATCAAGTCGGTGAGCTGATTCCTATCCGCTGCCTCCGTGCACTACAGTCTCCAGCTGGTAACTCGTCTGTGTTCATCATCGTGACTGTTAGCTGATTCCTATCCGCTGCCTCCGTGCACTACAGTCTCCAGCTTGCAACTCGCCTGTGTTCACCATCGTGACTGTTAGCTGATTCCTATCCGCTGCCTCCGTGCACTACAGCCTCCAGCTTGCAACTCGCCTGTGTTCACCATCGTGACTGTTAGCTGATTCCTATCCGCTGCTCCTGTGCACCTCAGCCTCATCTCATCTCTCCCGTGTTTCCTCGAGACTGCTGCTATTATGACCATCTGCTTCTCTTCGTGATCAACAGCTCCTGGTCTACTCTGCTCTCCCGTGTTCCATCGCTATTGGTACCTGTTGGTTGCTACTGGTTACCTCCGTGTGTCCGCAGAGCCCTGCTGCTGCTGTCAGCGCTATCGTCCACCCGCTGCTGATCCGCTCTCCACGCCTTCCTGTGTCCTGCTGGTCTCTACCCTCCTGTCAGCATTGGATTTGTATCTCATTAGCTACTCCTCTGCTAGATCATCTCCATTCTTCTGGGTCCTCCATGAGTCCAGTTCCACGTTCTACTGATTCCTGTGGATTCGTGTCCCTGTTGGTCTACTTACCTGTGCGCTGCACCTACTAGACTCTTCCTCCAGGGACTTCTCATCCTGCCGGCCTCCTGCCGCTCAGGTATCGCTGCACTCCTATCTGACTGCCTAATTCTGAACCACGGTATGCATACTTCTCATTGACTGTGCTGGTGTATTGCATACCTTGCTGGACTGTGTTGGTTCTCCTCTGGAGTCTGCTATCCGCTGAGTCTATTGCCATCATTGACTGTGTTATCTTGTGCTGGATTACTTCAAGAGACTTTCTATATTTGCAGACCTGTTCAGTCATTTATATATATTGTGCATATTATTGTGGATCGTGTTTTAGGTGCCCGTGTACATCCTGTGTTGCAGTCTCTCCCCGTACACCTCCTCACATATATATTCAGTGGTACAACTTGCTGAAGGCAGACCACTGATCCCTGTTTCCTGTATCACCTGTTCCAGTATCCTCTCACATAGCAGTGGTACAACTTGCTATCGCAGACCACTGACTACCCGGATACCTCCACTTGGATTCCATTCCTTCACTCAGACAGCGGTACAACTTGCTCTCCACAGACCGCTGACTCTCATCACCTCCTCGTTGCTGTTGGACATTCCTCCTCACTATAGCAGTGGTACAACTTGCTATCGCAGACCACTGACTACCTTCACGTGTCCTTGTCCATACAGTTCCTCGTGTATTAATACCTCCATATTACCAGTGCTGCTAATCATAGACTTTCCTGAGCATCTCATCATCTACCATTGCCTGTTCCGTGATCACCCTGCTACCAGAGTACTCTATTACCATCTACGTTGCTCTGGTAAGCCTACCACCTGGTGATCCCTGGGTAAAGACTCCTAGTGCCCGTGACAGTAAGATCAGGCCATGACAGACCCAGATACGGAACCTACAGCCAAAGAGATGCTGCGGCATCTGGTTACCCGTATTGAGCAACAGGAAGTTCGCCAACGGCATTTACTGCGGTGTTACCAGGCGTTAGCTTCCCAAAGAACGTCCGTGCAAGATGCCACAACTACTGTTGATGCTCCTGTGCCTTCCTCCGTTTCCCCAGTGCCATCCCAGGTGTTTACGGCTTCCACGCTTCACCTGCCTACTCCGTCAAAATACGATGGAGACCCCAAAACTTGTAGGGGTTTTCTTACTCAATGCTCAGTTCATTTTGAGCTCCAGCCTCAAAATTTTTCTACCCATCGTTCCAGAGTGGCCTATCTTATTTCATTGTTTTCTGGACAAGCTCTCGCATGGGCTTCCCCTCTGTGGGAAAGAAACGATCCATTGTTACAGGATAGTGCCGAATTTATTTCCACGTTCCGAAGTGTATTCGATGAACCAGGTCGTGTTATTTCCGCTGCATCCAGCATTCTCCGTCTTCGCCAAGGATCTCGCACTGTGGCTCAGTACGTCATTCAATTTAGGATCTTAGCCTCTGAACTTCAATGGAACACTGAAGCATTAATTGCCGCCTTCTGGCAGGGGCTTTCCGATAAAATTAAAAACGCACTGACTTCACAAGAACTACCCTCCTCTTTAGAAGATTTGATCTCTCTTTGCCATCGTGTAGACCTGAGGTTTCGTGAAAGAGAACCTGAGAAAACAACTTCGGTCAAAACACCTCTTCTCTCAAATCCTCAATTTCACCCAGCTTCATCTCCGGTGATACCCATGGAGATAGGTCGCTCCAAATTAACTTTAGAGGAGAGGGACCGAAGAATAAAGAATAGACTTTGTATCTATTGTGCCGATTCTACGCATA
Source organism: Mixophyes fleayi (assembly GCF_038048845.1). Lineage (NCBI taxonomy): Eukaryota > Metazoa > Chordata > Amphibia > Anura > Limnodynastidae > Mixophyes > Mixophyes fleayi. The sequence continues at coordinate 172,488,154 of NC_134402.1, forward strand.
TGCTCAATTCTTGTCCCAGGAAATGCCGGGCTCTAACCAATACTGGGGAGATAAGGTTAGGGTTCCTGGAGTCCTCTCCATCGTCTATGAAATCTAAACTCTGCGCTTTTGATGTTACGATTTCCTTTGCTACCAAATCCTTTGAGTCACAGGCATTGATTGATTCCGGAGCAGCAGGAAATTTCATTTCTAAATCACTAGTGAATCAATGGTCCCTACCAGTGATTACTTTAAAAACACCCATTACTGTGACGGCTATAGATGGATCACGTCTCATCAATGGTCTCATCACCCAGAGTACGTCTCCAGTAACTCTTCAGATTGGTGTACTACACCATGAAGAAATTTCGTTTTTAATTCTTCCTGTTACGACAAGTCCGATTGTCTTAGGCCTTCCATGGCTTCAATGTCATTCTCCCCAGATTGACTGGCGCACTTCTCAAGTTACATCGTGGAGAGCTGAATGTCGTCATCGTTGTCTCTCTCAAGTGGTTTCATTCAAAAGACAGCATTCGTCTATTCCACCAGGTCCTCCTCCACAGGATCCTTTATCTACGGATCTGTGCGATAAGGTTCAGTCTGAACGCCTTCCTCCTCATCGGCTTCGTGACGTCATCGGACGTTGAAGATGGATCTCAGGAGTCATCTTCAAAAAGTCAAGGGCTGGTGGTTCACGGTCACCATCCGTCTTTTCCGGAATTTCCTGCCCTCCCTCCCACCCAAGTTCCTGCTGTGGAGACTGCTTGTCAGACCTTCAAAAATATCTGGTCTCAGGTCAAAACCTGTTCAAAGAAGACATCTAACAAATATAAGTCTTTCGCAGATAAGAAGAGGCGGGCTATTCCACCACTAAAAATTGGAGATCGTGTCTGGTTATCTACCAAAAATATTCGTTTGAAGGTCCCATCTATGAAATTCGCCCCTCGTTTTATTGGTCCATATAGGATCATTCAAATAATCAATCCAGTATGTGTTAAACTTCTTCTTCCTAAGAATCTTCGGATTTCCAATGCCTTCCATGTGTCTTTACTCAAACCTCTTATCATCAACCGTTTCTCAACTCCTCCCTCAGCTCCGCAGCCAGTTCAAGTTCATCAGGAGGAGGATTTCGAGATTACTGAGGTATTGGATGCAAAAATTTCGCGAGGAGTCCTCCGTTTCCTCGTTCATTGGAAGGGCTTTGGTCCTGAGGAGCGCTCTTGGATCAAAGCTGAAGATCTTAATGCTCCTGCCCTTTTGAAGAAGTTTTATTCCAAAAATCCGGACAAGCCCGGTTCCAGGCGTTCTGTGCCCACCTTTAAAAGGGGGGGTACTGTCACTCACCGGACCGTGAGTGCCTCTTCCCGGACATTTAGGAACCGTGGCCGTCCTCCATCCTGAGGGTCTGCGCATGCGCAGCCCTTTCCTACCCTTCAGTGTATGTCCCTTTAACTTAATTGGCAGATCAGGCAACACTCCCTATATTAAGCACCTGTGGTCAACACCACGTGGCCTGATCTTGGAGTCTCATTCCCCATGAGTCTCTGAAGGTGTTCCTATGTTTCCTCGTGTATTCAGCGCTGCTGATTCCTGTGGTTTCCAAACCACTTCTACCTCTGTGGTTTCCAAACCACTTCTACTACTGTGGTTTCCATACCACTTCTACCATCAACTGTATCATCGTGACTGTTTGCTGATTCCTATCCGCTGCCTCCGTGCACTACAGTCTTCTATACCACTTCAACGCTATCATATTCCATTGTGACTGTTTGCTGATTCCTATCCGCTGCCTCCGTGCACTACAGTCTTCTATACCACTTCAACGCTATCATATTCCATTGTGACTGTTTGCTGATTCCTACCCGCTGCCTCCGTGCACTACAGCCTTCTCTCCACATCCACTCACCTGTTCCTCATCAAGTCGGTGAGCTGATTCCTATCCGCTGCCTCCGTGCACTACAGTCTCCAGCTGGTAACTCGTCTGTGTTCATCATCGTGACTGTTAGCTGATTCCTATCCGCTGCCTCCGTGCACTACAGTCTCCAGCTTGCAACTCGCCTGTGTTCACCATCGTGACTGTTAGCTGATTCCTATCCGCTGCCTCCGTGCACTACAGCCTCCAGCTTGTAACTCGCCTGTGTTCACCATCGTGACTGTTAGCTGATTCCTATCCGCTGCTCCTGTGCACCTCAGCCTCATCTCATCTCTCCCGTGTTTCCTCGAGACTGCTGCTATTATGACCATCTGATTCTCTTCGTGATCAACAGCTCCTGGTCTACTCTGCTCTCCCGTGTTCCATCGCTATTGGTACCTGTTGGTTGCTACTGGTTACCTCCGTGTGTCCGCAGAGCCCTGCTGCTGCTGTCAGCGCTATCGTCCACCCGCTGCTGATCCGCTCTCCACGCCTTCCTGTGTCCTGCTGGTCTCTACCCTCCTGTCAGCATTGGATTCGTATCTCATTAGCTACTCCTCTGCTAGATCATCTCCATTCTTCTGGGTCCTCCATGAGTCCAGTTCCACGTTCTACTGATTCCTGTGGATTCGTGTCCCTGTTGGTCTACTTACCTGTGCGCTGCACCTACTAGACTCTTCCTCCAGGGACTTCTCATCCTGCCGGCCTCCTGCCGCTCAGGTATCGCTGCACTCCTATCTGACTGCCTACTTCTGAACCACGGTATGCATACTTCTCATTGACTGTGCTGGTGTATTGCATACCTTGCTGGACTGTGTTGGTTCTCCTCTGGAGTCTGCTATCCGCTGAGTCTATTGCCATCATTGACTGTGTTATCTTGTGCTGGATTACTTCAAGAGACTTTCTATATTTGCAGACCTGTTCAGTCATTTATATATATTGTGCATATTATTGTGGATCGTGTTTTAGGTGCCCGTGTACATCCTGTGTTGCAGTCTCTCCCCGTACACCTCCTCACATATATATTCAGTGGTACAACTTGCTGAAGGCAGACCACTGATCCCTGTTTCCTGTATCACCTGTTCCAGTATCCTCTCACATAGCAGTGGTACAACTTGCTATCGCAGACCACTGACTACCCGGATACCTCCACTTGGATTCCATTCCTTCACTCAGACAGCGGTACAACTTGCTCTCCGCAGACCGCTGACTCTCATCACCTCCTCGTTGCTGTTGGACATTCCTCCTCACTATAGCAGTGGTACAACTTGCTATCGCAGACCACTGACTACCTTCACGTGTCCTTGTCCATACAGTTCCTCGTGTATTAATACCTCCATATTACCAGTGCTGCTAGTCATAGACTTTCCTGAGCATCTCATCATCTACCATTGCCTGTTCCGTGATCACCCTGCTACCAGAGTACTCTATTACCATCTACGTTGCTCTGGTAAGCCTACCACCTGGTGATCCCTGGGTAAAGACTCCTAGTGCCCGTGACAGGAGGCCTATAGAGACAGAAACCAAACTGCCTTTCTCCATTTCTTTACATATTTAACTGTAGGGTGTAATATACACCCAAAGATGATGGCTGCATTACCAATATGCATAGATGGAGAGGAAGACAATCTGGTTTGTGTGTAGAATTAATGAAGGCCTACCTACCAGGAATTAAACTGTTTTTTGGATAATTTATTAGCTTTACAATTACATTACTTATCCAAGAAACAGGTGGAGCACTACATTTTTTTTATTGTAGGCCCAAAAACATTGATTTTCCAACAAAACAGCAAAACAAAATTAAACAAAACCAAAACACGCAATGGCGGTTTTGCAAAACCAAAACACGACGGTAATCCAGATCCAAAACCGAATACAAAACCAAAACACGGGGGTCAGTGACCATCTCTAGTTCTAGGTAACCTTGGGTATCTCTCCCTACTGTATCTGGTAGAATCCCTGCAATTCGTTACCCTTATCCCTCTTTTCTAGACTAAGTTTCACACAGAAGTCTATATTGCCAGCTAGATCAACATTCTCTTGACGTAAATACAAAAGATGTTCCTGGCTCTCTGGGAAACACATGCTCCCATCTGCATTAGTATGGATAACAGCGTTTCAAAAGTTCTGAATAAATCTGCTGACAAATGTTATTAATTAAATGTACATTTTGAATTTTGAATCATTGAAGCTTGCGCAAATTATGAATTTGTGAGCAGATCAATGTTCATGGATTAATGTGGTTTGATAAGGATGCCAATTTATTTTGTTGGTTTGAAAAATAAATCAACAATAATTGTAAAGTAATTAATCCATCTGCAAATCAAGTAACAGTAGGTCCTTGTACACTGTGGGGCTCATGTAGAGTTGAGCATAAGTCCATTTTTGCATAAAATACACATTTCTGTACTGCGTATGTGCACAAAAAGAGTACGCATACATCCCTATGTGACTCCTTATGCTTACTAAGGCTGAACAGGAACAAGTAGGAGCATTGAAGCTTAGGCCACGTACTGTAAGGATGTGTTCACACATTTGCAGTATATTCCTAGGAGGAAGCAAGAAAAAAGTGATACCAGCAGCATAGGTCCCCTAGAAATATCGGCTACCAGGATTAGCCTATGACAGGCTGGGCTGGTGACCCTATGACAGGGAAGCCTACAGCATGCAATCCCCTTTCATAATGTCACACAGCTGCAGTACTGGGCTGAATTCCCTAGTGGAAACAGCCTCATGTTGAAATCACTGGGGCTCATTCCAACTGTTTTTTTCCTATATTACTACTGTTCCCAGCAAGCCCTGGCAGCAAGCAAGCACTAACTTTACATACTGCATTCTTTTTCTGAACGCTATATTTAAGATATTTCATCACATAGGTTTTTTTGTGGTTACTTATTAAGATTGTTAACAAAAGGGTATTTTCTGCTAGTATTTTTTTAGCTTATCTGTGATGCAACTTGCAGAGTGTGATATTTTCTTTTGTGAAAAATGGAAGTAAATTTCCTACTGAGTAGGAAAGATGTAAGCATTACAAAAAAAGCAATTAAATTGATTTTGTAACAACAAAAAAGCTAAATAATCTTTCAGGGGGAAAAAAATAAACAAAACCAGAATTTTTTTTTGTAATTTATGGCTACATTTTCCTTTGTATGCCTCATCATTTTTTAACATATTTTACATTTACACATTTATCAGGCCTGGCAGAGCACATATGTTTAATAGATTAGCCTACCAGACCTCCTCCTAACTTATTTGCCTCTGCTATCACCTTCACTCCCCCACTCTGTGCCACCTTATTTGTATCTTTCCCTTCCTTTTAGGATGTGAAATTTCAAGAACAGGTCTCTTTCCTTGTGTTCTCCTTCTACTATTCCATCAATCTCTGTACCTCTAGACCTACTTCATTAGACCGGTTCTCTTATGCCCAGGCCTAATTCATGTTGGGCATTACCATCACTGTCACTTACTGTCCTGTAAATAACTTTCATTACCATCTATGTGTAATATGTTAATTAGTAGATGTCTGGTCTTTGTGTAATTATATTTAGTTGAAGAATTATTATTATATTATTTAATATATTATGGATCCTTGCTGTCTGTGTCTAATGGTAATTACTTCTACCTTATTTGCACCAGTGTCACAGCTGTATTAAGAAAGTGTATTTTTATTTCTAATGATAATTACTTCTACCTTATTTGCACCAGTGTGAGAGCTGTATTAAGAAAGTGCACTTTTATTTCTAATGTAATGCTGTCCTTTCACTGTTTGTTTGCTTAAAAGTTGTATTGCTAGTGTTTGCTAGGGGAGTTTATTGAGGGCCTGAATGAAGAACACTAATCACATGTGTTTGTTAACCATAAATATTCATTGTAGAATGGCTGCAAAGCTAGTAGAGTGTATAGTTACACATATAAAAAATTTAAATAGCATAATTTGCAGTTATACCGGACTTAAACAGGAGAAGAACATTCTACCTATTACCAAACTACACAAGGACAACAGTCAGTATTCACCTGAAACTCCAAATTCTACTTCTGATGTTTTTATTTCTCCCTGGCTAGAAGCTTCAGACAACATGAAGACTGTTTTGGACTCTGATCTTATTTTCTACTCAGCTCATGAAAGTTTGTTTTATCTGTCAGTTTATTTTCCCTGCAACATCCCTTCTGTTTAATCAGCCTGCTGTACTATTTGTTCATCTACTCCATACTCATGCTACAGCTACTTCAGTCCTCTATCTCATCATTTTACTTTCAATTCTACTCAATGCTTTGTGTGCCACCACAAGTATGAAGAAATGAAACTGAGTTTTAACCACTTTCCTCTCTTATGAGTGCAATAACTCAGCTACTCCATCACCTGTGCCTTATTACTCTCCATTCAACACTTCTACCTTCTCCCCCACATGGCTCACCACATCATTACTCCATGCTATCCAGGAATAAACTATATCTACTGCAGCCTCACTCTGCGCTACTTCTCTGATTGCACAGGACATTGCAATTGGGTACTTCTTTTAATTCCCTAATTTTTGGTTATTTTTAGAGATGGGCGGGCTTGGTTCCCTGAGATCCAAATTCATCCGAATTCAGCCTATCCGAGTACCGAGCCGAGCATGCTCGGTACTCTCCCGCCCCCTTCGGAATCGAAATCGAGGCAAAACGTCATTGTGACGTATTTGTATTTCTGAGCTTGGTTCTCGCGAGATTTGAAAAGCATAAATACCAGCCTCCACAGTAATCCATCGCCATGTGACAGAGGGAAAAAGCAGGGTTAGGTCACACTGGTGTCGAAGTCAGCAAATTGGATAAAGTCATTTCAATTAAAGTCTAGCAAACTTGGTTGTCTTTGTCTGAAAAGATGCGTACGGTACGCTATGACGTACAAGGGCACGCTACGGCGTGAAAGGGCGTACGCATCCACTACACGTGGCAGCAACAGTAATCGGTCTTTTACCGTACATTCGCACAAACACGCATACTTATAAAATAGTACACATTAATGGTAGTTGCAACACATAGTCAGTTATGTCGAAATATAGTAGTATTTATATGATATATCAGAGTTACATGCATATTAGTGAAATACACGGAATGGGTTAAAGGAATAACATCATGAGTGGTATCATAATGAACCTTATTACATATCCTACTGTTTGGTTCACTCTGCGAGGGAATCGCAGAGTGCATACGCAAGTTATGAATGATAGGAAATTATGAAGTACTTAAGACTAAGGAATCCGGGCGGGAAGAGCAGAGCATACCCCCTGCAGAGATGACCCCCTCCTTTGGATTCCTTAGGATGAACCAGCCAATGATTGACGACCCCTTGGACATTCCTGAGACCCGGACCAATAGATGCAAGCTATACCATCTTCATTGTATTACTGTATTTGATTGTGTATATAAGCAGCAGCTTGTGATCCAGAGTGCAGACATCTTGTCCCCAGACTTCAGGATTGAATGACTGCACTGGATCCAGAGCGCCTGCGATAAGTAACGGCTGTATTTACTATTACTTCGCTTGAGCATATTTTTCCACTTATTGCGAATAAATCTTTGTGCTTTGGAAACACAAATCGAGGTTCGACAATCGTTATTGGTTAGCGATAAAACGCACATAACAATTTGGGGGCTCGTGAGCTTTGGAGGTTTCGTTGCCGATGATACGCAAGACCAACGGATTTCGGTTCCTCAACAAAGGGTGGAGACGCGTCATAAACGGGTAAGAACGCATTGTGTTCAAAACCTGAATTTTACTCTGTGTTGTGAAACCGAATGTCCGTTTTGCATTATCTAGGGCACGCTAACTAGAACCTAGGGACAAAAGAGAAAACTTTCTTTTTTCTGTCATTGTGCGTTTTAACTGTATTGCATTGCTTAGCGTATGTGTATTTCCTGCTGTGCGTACGCGAACTTCCGGTAGACTTGCCACGTGGTTAAACAATCGTTTTGATAGTTATTGTACGTGTATAGTATAATTACTTGTGAAAGCCTCTGAGGTATTATTACTGTTGTTGGGAACTTTTGATTTTCTGCGCAGAAAAGGTGTATAGTGTGTGATGTTGTAACGTAGATACACTGTTTTGTTGTGGATTGTGCTCAGTTGCTGTCTGACGAGGCGGATTGCCCAACTGAAGGACGGTATACAGGGCAGGTATACCGAATGCGAAAACCGGGTTTTCGCAAAGCGCTACCAATAGATCGCAAGGTTTGCTAATAATTAGTATTGGTAGGCAGTGCGATCCGATCGCACCGTTAGTGCGAATTGGTGAAGCAGCTAGGAGGAATTATACTGGAAAGGCAGGTTGATTGTATTAACTTGCGCTCCCAGCGATAATAAACTCAGCAGATTTTTGTGGTTGAGCCAGGGTATCGAGGAGCTGATAGCCCTTGGGGCCCACAGTGATATTTCTGTATTAGGGATCCTCGCCAGGGGCGAGAAAAGCGAGTGAACGTGGCTAAAGGAAATACGTTCACCGAGTATTATAGATCTCTAGCGGTGAGTATAGCAACAGAGTTGAAATTATTAGGTGGAAAGAACAGAGCATTGAGGTGTGTCTGTGTTTCACATTTGGCCGGAAGGAACAGAGCATTGCGGTGTGTCTGTGTTCCGGGTAGAAGGTATATTGTTCAACATGGGTGCTAAGCATACGCTAGAGATGGTCAGTGTACTGCCTAAGGAAGGCCCTATTGGTTCAGCGAGGTTTCTCATGTGTAAGAAATATGGTGCATATGCAACTGTGTATTGTGACACGTGGGTCGGGATGACCAAAGACTGTGATAGGCCTTTCCCAACAATAGGGAGTTTTAATGCAGAGGTACTGAATACTGTAAAAGATAAAATATGGTTGATCAAGTCAACGAAAAAGAGAAATAGACATAATGATTGTTTAAAATTGTGGCAAATGGAAGGTAACACGTGGCAGAGCAGCGAATGCAAACCGGAAATAGGCGTGGCGAAAAGCGCGCGCAAGGCAGATGTAACCGTTGAGAAGCGTGGCGAACTCAGCGCAAGCGCGCCCCCGCCACCTTATGTGGCGGGAGGGGTAAGTACAGCCGTTGTTAAAACTGAAAATAGAAAAATTGCTAAGTTGTATCCTGTTTTAAACCAGTTTAAATCAAGTGTATCTGAAAGTGAAGATGAACCCACTGTGATTTCGGCCATTGCCCATGCCGTTAGTGTACTAGAGGCTCAGCGCAAGTATGAGAAAATGGCTGAGATAGGTGAGAGTAGCGTGATCACTAGGAGTGAAAGCGTTCTAAATCTAGGACCAGTAAATCCTGTAGTGTCTCCTGAAGTCAGTGTACCAGAGGGTGCGTTCCCGGTCCGCACAATATCAGTTCCCAATGGGAAACCGGATAAGGATGGTGTAGTTCCTTTAAGAAATGTTACAATGCATTGTCCCTGGACTAGATCAGAATTACGTTCCATTATGACTGAATTCCCAGATCCTAGAAAAGAGTTAGCTAAATGTCAGAAATTTGTTAAAGATTTAGGAAATGCTCACGAACCAACCAGTAAGGATTGGCGGGTAGTATTGAGGGCGTGTCTTCCTCCCAATACTAACATACAAAAATTTATTGAAGATTGTTTGTTGGAGGAAGATGAAACCTTGACTGATGAGATTAACCAACGGAATATAGAACAAATTGTCAAACACTTAGCCATCTGTTTTACAGTAGTAGTAAATTGGAGTAAGATTTTCACCATTAAACAAAAGGATAGTGAAACTGCCTCAGATTACTTTGCTAGAGCTATAACAGCGATCGCACGATTTACTGGGATATCCAACATAAGTGAGGACCCACATCACAGAGAGGTAGCTGTAGGAGTACTGATGGATGGCCTTAGAGAAAATTTAAAGACGAGAGTACAAACCACATTACCTAATTGGAGAGGCGTCACGGTAGACTCTCTTAGGGAGTCTGCTGTGGAGCATGACAAAAACCTTTTTAGAAAAAGGGAGGAGAAAAGTGATAGGTTAATGATGGTAAGTATACAGGCTCTAGAAAAGGTGCATACACGACCACCAGCATACAACCCATATAACAAGAAACCTAAAGTGATCAGGTGTTTTAACTGTAACGAGGAAGGACATTACGCTAGAGAGTGTAAAAAGGAAAGACTCAATACACAGAGAGGTGTGTCACATAGATATCCTCCAAGGAGGGATTCACATAGACTAGAAGACTCACATCTACCCGCGTATATTACGGCAGCAAATGCTGCGCGGGAAATCAATAGTCAGCGGTAGGGGTCAGGTCATACCTGTAGTCTACAGCCAGTGAGGTTAACTGAGAGTCAGAGTGAAGAACCAACAATGATAGTTGACATAGCTGGTAGGAAACAAACTTTTCTTGTAGATACAGGGGCGGCCCGATCTGTGATAACCTCTCCTTTCAACCTACAGGTGACCAGCAAAACTATTCCAGCTATGGGGGTGACGGGAAAAGTGTTACATTATCCTCTAACTAAACCCGCCGAAGTTACTATCGGGCCTCTGCATACTAAGCATTCGTTTCTCTTGGCTGCAGCGGCTCCTACTAACTTGCTAGGGAGAGACTTGTTATGTAAAATGGGATGTGTCATATACTGTACTTCAGATGGTGTGTTCCTAGATATACCCGAGAAGGTTGCACATGAGGTACAGGACATATTGGACACCCCTCAAAGGTTAATGTTACACTCTCCTGTTATAGAACAAAGTCCATCTCAAGTAAAGGGGATGTTGCTGGAAATACCAGGTTCCCTATGGACCAGAGATGGACAGGACACTGGACTGATGGCAAACGTAGCCCCTGTCATGGTCAATCTAAAAAGTGGTAGGATAGCTCCAAAAATCCCACAGTATGCATTAAAACCGGAGGTGGAACTAGGGGTATATCCTGTTATTGAGAGGCTGTTACAACAAGGGATTTTAATTTGTACAGCCAGTACAGCAAATAGTCCCATTTTCCCTGTGAAGAAGAGTGGGAGGAGGGGCTATAGATTAGTCCAGGACTTAAGGGGAATTAACAAAGTTGTTGAGAGCCAATTCCCCGTAGTGCCGAATCCAGCTGTCATCCTCATGCAGATTCCACCGTCTGCCAGTCATTTTACTGTCATTGATCTATGTTCTGCTTTCTTCTCAGTCCCTCTTCACCCTGACTGCCAATACATTTTTGCATTCTCCTACAGGGGAGTGCAATACACATGGACCAGACTACCCCAGGGGTTCATTGACAGCACCAGTATTTTCTCCCAAGCCTTACATGACTGTTTGCAATCCTTTCAACCCCACAATGGGTCTGTTCTAATTCAATATGTGGACGATTTGTTGTTGTGCTCTGATTCTTTTATGTCATGTTTACATGATACTAAATTGTTGTTGCTTCATCTTTCACAAACAGGGCACAAGGTGGCAAAGAATAAATTACAGCCATGTCAGACTAAGGTCAAATACTTAGGACACTGCCTCACTAAGGGGCTAAGACACCTGACAACTGACAGAATTGAGGCCATACAACACATGACCCTGCCACAGAGCCAGAAGCAGATTCGTACTTTCTTGGGGATGTGTGGATAGTGTAGGTCATGGATCCCAGGTTTTTCTATTCTGGCATTACCATTGCAGGAGCTAGTCTCTTCCTCAAAACCAGAACGTGTCGTACACACAGAAGAGTCAGAGCAAGCGTTCTTTAATCTTAAAGATAGTCTGACAATAGCACCTGCATTGGGAATACCTGATTATGAAAGGCCTTTTGAGCTATATTGTACAGAAGCTGATGGCTGTGCAGCAGGTGTCCTCGCACAGAAACATGGTGACGCTAGCAGACTGGTAGCATACTACAGTGCACAATTAGACAATGTGGCAAGATCACTCCCAACATGTCTCAGAAGTGTAGCAGCAACGGCCCTTCTAGTAAGTAAGAGCGAGGATGTAGTATTAGGACATAATTCAACCATCTATACACCCCATGCTGTATCAGCTCTGTTAAATTCAGCCCAGACCAGACATGTTTCTTCAGCTAGATTCACAAAGTGGGAACTAGCCCTGATGGCACCCTCAAACATCACCATCAAACGATGTAGCACCCTAAATCCAGCTACATACCTTCCGTATGTGTCTCAAGAGACACAAAGGGTGGGAGGTGAGGAGACCCTGGTTGATGATGAGTTAGGCAAGAATACTGACACGCATGACTGTATGGAACACCTGAATCAGACCTTTACTGCAAGGCCCGACATACGTGACACCCCCTTAGAAAATGTAGATTTTACGTTTTATACAGACGGAAGTTGCCATAGACAGACAGAGACAGGAGAGCTATGTACTGGTTACGCTGTTGTAGACGATCAGGATGTGGTAGAAGCTGAACCCCTTGGTCCACCTCACTCAGCCCAGGTGGCGGAACTAGTAGCACTAAAGAGAGCGTGTGAACTGGCAGAGGGTAAATCAGCCAATATATATACTGACTCTAGGTACGCCTTCGGGGTAGTGCACGATTTTGGGGCCCTTTGGCGTCTTAGAAACTTTACGACAGCAGCAGGTACACCAGTGGCACACTCACAACACATAAAAGGACTTCTGACAGCGATACAGTTACCCAGAACAGTAGCCGTCATAAAGTGCAAAGCCCATACCTTTGAAGAAGACCCAGTGTCATTGGGCAACAACAGGGCAGACGAAGCTGCTAAATGGGCAGCAGGGCAACCTATGACTGTATCGACCGAGACTATGATGGTTTTTCAGACATTAGACACGCAGAAATTAATTGAAATGCAAGATTTGTGTTCCCTGCAGGAGAAGGCGGTCTGGAAGGTGAAGGGATGTGGTCAAGAGTCCTCAGGACTCTGGAGGGATGGACAAGGTAAGCCTGTAGCTCCCCGAACATACTATCCAAGCCTGGCTGAAGCAGCACACGGCCTGACTCACCTGGGTAAAGAAGGTATGTGCAAACTGGTGAGAGCATACTGGTGTGCTCCCGGATTTTCCTCTCAAGCTGGTAAGAAAGCAATGTCATGTCTTACTTGTTTGAGGAAAAATGTTGGGAAAACTATTCCAACTGAGCCATCCCACATCCCTCCTACAGACGGACCTTTTCAGGTAATACAAATTGACTATATCCAATTACCACCGTGCAGGAATCTAAAGTATGTGTTAGTGTGTATTGATGTGTTTTCCGGTTGGGTAGAAGCATATCCGGCAGCCACTAACACTGCTGTGTTCACTGCAAAGAAAATTGTACAAGACTTTGTGTGTAGGTTCGGTATCCCTAGAATCATTGAAAGTGATAGGGGTACCCATTTTACTGGTGAGGTCTTCCAAAATATGTGTAAACTCATGGGAATCAGTAGCAGACTTCACACCCCTTACCGACCACAAGCCAGTGGTAAGGTGGAGAGAGTAAACGGTACTATCAAGAACAAACTAGGTAAGATAATGGCTGAAACTGGGTTGGCATGGCCTGAGGCTTTGCCGTTGGTCCTCCACAGCATTCGAACCACTCCTAGACCTCCTCTTAATCTGTCCCCCTTTGAGATACTGTTCGGACGACAACCTCATTTGATCGTGAGTCCACAAGACGACTTAAAGTGTAATAATGAAGTGACTGTACAATATCTTATAAGAATGAGTAGACAGCTGAAACAACAACAACAAAAACTAAAAATGCTGTCACCTGGTATGCCAGAGACGAACTGTCATGATGTTGAACCTGGAGACTATGTTATGATCCGCAATTTCTTACGTTCAGGTTGTTTAACAGACCGTTGGGAAGGCCCGTACCAAGTGCTGCTGACCAGTACCACATCACTGAAGGTTGCAGAGAGAGACACTTGGGTCCATTCCACCCACTGCAGGTGAGTCCATAATCCGGAGAAAGTGCAAGACAAGACTCAGACCGACGACATAGAGCTGTCACTTGTGAGCCTGTTCCGGGAGACCTAAAGCCTGCAGTTGAGACACCTGAACCAGAGACGTTGCCTCAGAACTATCTTTCCAGCAATGGAGTGGCGGTTTTTGTTTTTCTTTTGTTCCAGGATTTTCCTTGTTTTTACTTTTTCTAGGACATTCTATTTTTGTGAAGGAGAATGGAGGATGGAGGAGAGTTCTGGGAGTGATACGGATGAAATGGAGGCCGAAGAAAAGTTAATAGGATATCCTGAGCAGCCCATTATCAAACTTGGTCCAGGGGTTATGAAAAGTTCTGCTAGCTCAGGAACTCGGAGGCAGTGTGAGGGGCTATTGTCTGATGAGTATTGTATCTGCAAGTTCTGCAACTCCCTAGTTGACGAGAGATGCATCCAACGATGCCAGTCCCCCAGTACTCTGAATATAGGCGGGCATCCTTTGGAGGATTATCACTCCCTGGTGGGTAAGGTGCTAAACCAAACCGAGTGTTGGGTGTGCTCTCACGTGCCTCAAGGGCAGCATAACATAGGACTAGTGCCATTCCCGCTAAACATATCCGAAGTACTCGAATTAAGGGGTGGGAGGCCCATAGAAGGGAGGTACAATAACACTAGGTCCCCTAGTCTGACGCTTCGACAATACTCCATAGGCAGATCTTTGCTGTGCCTAAACATATCTCATGCAAAGCGCCTGGAGAATTGGGAGGCTGACCTATCAGATCAGACAATGGCTCGCCACACTCATTTTAGAGAGAGACTCACAAGGTCACTACTAGGCAGGAATGCTGATGGAAGTCACAAGTTAGGGCGTATAACCAAACATAAGAAGGTATCTATTGGAAAAGTCTCTACAGATAAATGTGAAAATATCATTAATGCCGACACGTGTCTAGAGCAGATGGAGACACTAGGCATGGGTAGTTTTATCAAAACTCTGTGTGATATAATTCATGGGCATACTGCTCCTTATGTTCTCCCTGATGATGTGTATTTTGTTTGTGGAAGGAAAGCTTATTCCTGGGTGACTCCGAGTTCCAAGGGCTTGTGTTTCATAGCTAAACTGGTTCCTGAAATCATGACTATTACTCATGAAGAAATGGTAGATATTCACAAGACTACATCACCACCATACATACACACACAGTATGAACACCGTGGCAAGAGAAATATGATTCCTGGTGAGGAACCCATAGCTACAAAATTGATTAGTGAAACTGCTGGTTTCCAAGTTATGGTTGCTCTAGATCTCACCAGGACCGCTCGGGGAACATTAAACTTTAAATATATCCAAGACCTAGCTAAATTAATAGATAATATCACCGAGATGTATGATGACACTTTCAGGTATACTGGAAGGGAGCTACAAGCGTACAAGAAGGAGTTGGTGCAACATAGACTGGTACTAAATTATCTCACCTCTATTACTGGTGGGTACTGTGTGACACTGGCCACCCAGTTCGGTGTCAAATGTTGCACGTACATTACTAATAATACGGAAGACCGTAAAAGAGGTTATAGACCGGAAGATGGATGAAATTTTGCAGCTGAAATGGGAATTTTGAAAGAGCCATAATTCTTCGTTATATGAGGTCGGGGAAAAGGTGGCGGGTTGGTTCTCATGGTTGAACCCAGCAAAATGGTTCTCCGGTCTGGGGGAGTGGGTACAGGAAATGATTGCGAGTGTAGGTAAGCTCCTTCTCCTTATACTGGGTGTCATCTTAGCAATTGGTTTAGTTGTCAAATGTGTTCCTACTGTGTTGAAGTGTGGAAAACGGTCTCATGGGAGTAACACTGAGAAAGAGACTGAAAGGGTGGTACCAGATACTGAGATCATGGTCTGTGAAGAAGTATTGTATAATCCTGAACTTGAAACGGTGATTGGGTGATAGTTTATTACACTATCAAAGGGTGGAACTGTCGAAGTCAGCAAATTGGATAAAGTCATTTCAATTAAAGTCTAGCAAACTTGGTTGTCTTTGTCTGAAAAGATGCGTACGGTACGCTATGACGTACAAGGGCACGCTACGGCGTGAAAGGGCGTACGCATCCACTACACGTGGCAGCAACAGTAATCGGTCTTTTACCGTACATTCGCACAAACACGCATACTTATAAAATAGTACACATTAATGGTAGTTGCAACACATAGTCAGTTATGTCGAAATATAGTAGTATTTATATGATATATCAGAGTTACATGCATATTAGTGAAATACACGGAATGGGTTAAAGGAATAACATCATGAGTGGTATCATAATGAACCTTATTACATATCCTACTGTTTGGTTCACTCTGCGAGGGAATCGCAGAGTGCATACGCAAGTTATGAATGATAGGAAATTATGAAGTACTTAAGACTAAGGAATCCGGGCGGGAAGAGCAGAGCATACCCCCTGCAGAGATGACCCCCTCCTTTGGATTCCTTAGGATGAACCAGCCAATGATTGACGACCCCTTGGACATTCCTGAGACCCGGACCAATAGATGCAAGCTATACCATCTTCATTGTATTACTGTATTTGATTGTGTATATAAGCAGCAGCTTGTGATCCAGAGTGCAGACATCTTGTCCCCAGACTTCAGGATTGAATGACTGCACTGGATCCAGAGCGCCTGCGATAAGTAACGGCTGTATTTACTATTACTTCGCTTGAGCATATTTTTCCACTTATTGCGAATAAATCTTTGTGCTTTGGAAACACAAATCGAGGTTCGACAATCGTTATTGGTTAGCGATAAAACGCACATAACACTGGCTATATCAGCGCAGGGACAGAGCAGTAATTTGACACATTATTGTTTCTATTCAATACCATTCTAATCTTAATACCAGTTGTTACAGCAGTAAGAGGAGGATAGAGAAGGGTTTTTGTTCAATTTCTGGCACTCCAAGTGCTTTTGGGGTGTTCCCCATTCTTTTGCATTCATTTTTCTGGCTGTCAAAGGTCCTATTTGTCAGCAGTCTAAAAAAAAAATATTTAGCACTCCAAGTGCTTTTGGGGTGTTCCCCATTCTTTTGCATTCATTTTTCTGGCTGTCAAAAGTCCTATTTGTCAGTAGTCTAAAAAAATAATATTTAGCACTCCAACTGCTTTTGGGGTGTTCCCCATTCTTTTGCATTACTGTAATTTTTCTGGCTGTCCAAAGTAATATTTCTCAGCAGTATAAAAAACAATTTGTAGCACTACAAGTGCTTTGGCCTCATTATAATGGATTCAAAGCCGTCCACATATGAGCAGAATCAGCAACCAGGTTCTGTTACCAGTTCTGATGGTAGTGTTTCCCAGTACGTCATCTTTTGAAATCAGGCAAAAAAACACACACCCCCAAAAAATTTACAGTGTTGAAACCAAAAAGAAGTGTAACTGAGGAAAAGTTAAATGCCGATAAAAAAAAATTGCCAACATGCCATTCTACACACGCAGTGGCAAAGAAAGAATGAGGCCTTCGCCTTTCTCTATTACTGCCTGATCTAAAAATATTACTGAGCCTTCTTCTTGTAAGGTCACTCGTGAGCAAGCAAGACCAAGTAATTTGCAGTCTAAAAGTGGTGCACAACTACTGTTACGCGGAAAGCCGCGCTGCAAGAAAACAGTAAGGCATTAGAGGATAATGTATGCTCTGAATCAGAAATAATACCAATCCCTGTGGAGAGTCCATCCACCAGTGGTATGTCTAATCGTGAGCTTTCTGATAATGTACCCATAAAGAAGGGCCCTTTCAGCAGTTCTGCTGATGTGTGCCTGAACAGCCCGAGTGTAGCCGGTGATACACCAATTGAGGATGCCACTTTGGAATTAGAAGAGGATGAGGGGGAGATTTGTGGAGGCGACGAGGGCGCTAATGAGGATGTTGATGATTATGATGCAGACAGATACCAAATTGCCTTTCTAAATTTTTATATTCTAGATTATATAATGGCTGAATAGTTTTCTATTTTACTCCTAGTGGAGAGGGGATCTGATACAGACAGATACCAATCTGCCTTTGTCCATTTCTTTTTATATTCTAATTCTACAGTCTATGCAGGCTGCTTTTTTTCTATTCAACTACAAATGGAGGGTGGGGGTTCACAGACAGCAACCAAACTACCTTGGTCCATTTATCTTTTATATTGTTCAGTCTATCCAGGCTGCTTTTTTTCTATTCAACTACAAGTGGAGGGTGGGGGGGGGGGGGGGGGGTCACACAGACAGCCACCAAACTACCTTGGTCCATTTATTTTTTATATTGTTCAGTCTATTCAGTCTGCTTTCTTTCTATTCAACTACAAGTGGAGGGCAGGGGGGTCACAGACAGCCACCAAACTACCTTGGTCCATTTATTTTTTATATTGTTCAGTCTATCCAGGCTGCTTTTTTTCTATTCAACTACAAGTGGAGGGGAGGGGGCTATAGAGACAGAAACCAAACTGCCTTTGTCCATTTCTTTAGATATTTAACTATAAGTGTAGGGTGTAATATACACCCAAAGACGATGGCTGCATTGCCAATATGCATATATGGAGAGGAAGACAATCTGGTTTGTGTGTAGAATTAATGAAGGCGTATCAGGAATTAAACTGTTTTTTGGATAATTTATTAGCTTTACAATTACATTACTTATCCAAGAAACAGGTGGAGCACTAAATTTGGTTATTTTATGCACAAAAACATTGATTTTTGAACAAAATAGCAAAACAAAAGCAAAACACGCAATGGCGGTTTGGCAAAACCAAAACCAAAACACGACAGTAATCCAGATCCAAAACCAAAACCAAAACAAGGGGGTCAGTGAGCATCTCTAGTTATTTTACTCATAACTCCCAATATTTACCAAATTATTTTTCTTCCTCTCCTTTCAAGGCATTATCTATAGGAATATACCATCCCTCACCCATCCTGCAACACACACCTCTGTCCACATTGCACCTTCATTACTTTACTCACCGCTATTTAACACTCATGAACTCTTTTCCTATATAATTTCAATAACTTTAACAGCCTCACCCTGTCGCCAGAAACTGAAAGGACACACATCTTACAATCATCTTTCCTACCTTTCTTCCTCTCTGCTTCTATTAACTGGTCATATAGCACCTAATCCAGGTCCCCCTCACTTCTCACACACACATATATCTGAATGCTACAGACATCCGGCAAACCACAAATACATCACCTGTGACCCTTCTCTTCCAAAGTCCTTTAATTATGCCCTTTGGAATGCACACTCTGCTTGTAACAAACTTACCTCCGTAGACGATCTCTTCCTTTCAAACAACCTCAACCTTCTGGCAATAACAGAAACATGGCTCACGCAATCAGATACTGCCTCATCTGCAGGCCTTTCACATGGTGGTCTCCATTTCACCCACACCCTCAGACCTGGAAGCAGACAAGGAGGTGGGATTGGACTACTTCTCTCCCCACAGTGCCCATTAACAGTTCAACCAAATGTTCCATCACTCACGTTCACATCTTTTGATGTACATACTGTTAGGATTTTTAACCCATACTCTACCTCCAGTCCTCTTGATCCCATACCCTTACAAATTGGTAGGTCCCTGTCTCCTGTGCTCATTCCACCTCTAACTAAAATCTGTAATCTCTCTCATCCTACTGGTTTTTTTCCATCACTTTCAAACATGCAGTGATTACTCCTATTCTGAAAAATAAAACAAAAAAATACAAAATTCTGACTCAAACTCGTTCTCCAATTACCGCCCCATCGTCTCAACTCCCATGCCCCTCCAAGCTTCTCGAGAGATTTGCCTACACCTGCCTCACACACTTTCTTACAGCAAACAACTTACTGGATTCTCTTCAGTCAGGCTTTCGCTCTCAACACTCCACAGAGACTGCACTGACCAAAGTTGTCAATGATTTGATCACAGCAAAAACTGAAGGCCATTACTCTCTTCTAATTATCTTGAATCTTACTACTGCATTTGATACTGTTGGCCACTCTTTCCTCATACAAACGCTACAATCCTTAGGTCTTGAAGGCACTGTCCTATCCTGGTTCTCATCCTACCTATCTAATTGCTCTTTCAGTGTTAGTTTCTCTGGATCCGACTCTGCTCTGTTTCCTTTTTCAGTTGGAGTACTACAAGGCTCAGTCCTAGGTCCTCTGCTATTCTCTATCTACACCACTTCTCTTGGAAAACTAATAAACTCCTTTGGATTTCAGTATCATCTCTATGCGGATGATACACAAATCTATCCATCCTCTCCCTCTCCTGATCTCTCACCATCTGTGTTGTCTCTCATTACTGACTGTCTTTTTCCCATTTCATCTTGGATGTCTTCTCGTCAACTCAAACTCAATCTTTCAAAAATGGAATTAATAATATTCCCACCCAAAAACAGAAGCTTCCTGCCTGACATTTCTATTTCTGTTGATAACATGACCATAAATCCCACCCCGCAAGCTCGCTGCCTAGGTGTAATCCTTGACTCACAACTATCCTTTCTTCCCCACATTGACTCTATATACCAAGTCATGTTACATACATCTAAAGAACATTTCCATAATACGCACATATCTCACAAAAGACACTGCAAAAACCTTAATTCATGCACTCATCATCTCTAACATAGACTATTGCAATTCCCTCCTTACTGGTCTTCACAAAATCAGACTTGAACCCCTACAATCTATTTTGCACGCAGTAGCTAGATTGATTTTCCATGCAAACCATTCTTCCTCTGCTGAGCAACTCTGTCAGTCTCTGCATTGGTTGCCGGTTTTTTAACGAATCCCATATAAAATTCTTCTACTAACCTACGAGGCCATCAACAAAATTGCACCGACATACATCTCCTCAGTTGTCTCAAAATATCTCCCAACTTGACACCTCCGTTCTGCACAAGATCTGCATCTCTCTTCCACTCTCATCACATCCTCCCATTCCCGGTTACAGGACTTTGTTCTGGCTGCACCCACTTTGTGAAATTCCCTCCCTTGCACAATAAGACTTTTCTCTAGTCTTCAAGTGCTCTCTGAAAACCCACCTCTTCAGAGAAGCTTATAATATTCCTCAACCAGCATCTTAATCTCCCTAGGTTACCCTATTACCACCCTCTTCATAGCTCACACAAGACAATAACCCTCTGACCAACATTGCTGTGTGACTGATCACACAGCCCACTCTATACTTTTTTAACTTTGCATTCTAGCTGAACCAATGTGCAATATGATGTAACACGTGCCCTTGTGTTTCAAACTCCCATTTTCCCATAGATTGTAAGCTTGCGGCCAGGACCCTCTTACCTCTCTGTCTATATGTATTACCCAGTATTGTTTTATTAATGTTTGTTGCCAATTGTAAAGCGCTATGGAATTTGCTTGTGCTATATGAATAAATGATGATGATGATGATATATTGTATACTATTGTAAAGTTTATATACGGTCCTGGAGTATTTTTGTAGCACCTTGTAAATAAAAAGATAATAATAATAATTGAAAGATAACATCTTTAATATAGATTTAACAAGCCACATGAGTAGTTATACCACTGATCATAACATGATCTATAAAAAGCACATATACTAGGTGAATCCAAAACGGGGAGGTGAACATAGTAGGGGTCTCAGTTAAAGTTCTCTTTTTATGTGGCATAGATATACGCATTGCCCTGCTTTGCATGTGTACCACAATGCATCTCTAAATAGAATTGAGCGTGTCTTAGACTTAGCCCCTTATGGTTGGTCAGGCAGTACTGGGGCTGGTAAGTGTAAGTATCAGTGGCCTGCTGTAAACATATGTAATGAAAATGATAACACGCGCAGCAGTATTTAGCTTCTAATTATCTGTGTGCATTTTGATCCTTCCAATTGATAGCATTGACAGGTCAGTTTTCAGCTTTCTGTTTTCATTTCTTATTTGTCATTTCCCTTTGGACTACTGTAGGAAAGAAATTAGGGATTTTATTCTTAATCACAATCCAATGAACACAACATACATTAAAACTACCATACCATTAAAGTCACAACTTCTACAATAGATTGTATATAAAATACACAACAAAGTAAGTAATTTTCTCAAAATCTAGGACCCGTATTACACCTACCACAATACACTTCCTGGCACCTCTTGAACAATTTGTAACTTCTGAAACACCCACCACCGACTCTCCCTTACTTGTTTCTATTCCATAACCTGACCTCCCACCCATCTGTATCACAGCACTCTACTACCATACCTACAGTACACAAGCTCCATAAAAATCAATATGCCACTCTTCTGAATACATACTAACATATATTTTATACCAGCAGCATAGGTCCAGGGCCGGATTTACCGCTAGGCAACCTAGGCAACAGCCTAGGGCCCAGCGGTACCCAGGGGGCCCTGCCAGAGCCGACGGTGAGCGGGGTAGGCAAGGCAGAGGGGAGCTCCCCTCCGCCTGCCATCCCCCTCTGGCCTCCGGTATAATACACAAGAATTGGCAGAAAATAGATTTAAGAAAAAAAAAAAAGTCAGCTGACTCTCCTCCTCTCAGTGTCTCAGTGATAGAGAGAGAGGAGGAGAGACTGCCGGGACCCGACGAGCGATCACGTGACTCTTTTTTTAATTTTTTTAATCTGTTTGGACTAACCGAGGAGGAGTAGCGCGCCGGAGAAGAAAGGCAATAGAAAGGTAAGTAAAACAACGGAGGGACAGAGGTGGTGATGGTGAAGGGGCACAGAGGTGGTGATGGTGAAGAGGCACAGAGGTGGTGATGGTGAAGAGGCACAGAGGTGGTGATGGTGAAGAGGCACAGAGGTGGTGATGGTGAAGGGGCACAGAAGTGGTGATGGTGATGGGCACAGAGGTGGTGATGGTGATGGGCACAGAGGTGGTGATGGTGAAGAGGTGCAGAGGTGGTGATGGTGAAAGGGCACAAAAGTGGTGATGGTGATTGGCACAGAGGTGGTGATGGTGATTGGCACAGAGGTGGTGATGGTGAAGGGCACAGAAGTGGTGATGGTGAAGAGGCACAGAGGTGGTGATGGTGAAGGGGCACAGAGGTGGTGATGGTGATGGGCACATAGGTGGTGATGGTGAAGGGGCACAGAGGTGGTGATTTTGATGGGTACATAGGTGGTGATGGTGAAGAGGCACAGAGGTGGTGATGGTGAAAGGGCACAAAAGTGGTGATGGTGATTGGCACAGAGGTGGTGATGGTGATTGGCACAGAAGTGGTGATGGTGGTGGGCACAGAGGTGGTGATGGTGAAGGGGCACAGAGGTGGTTAAGGTGAGGGGGCACAGAGGTTGTGATGGTGAAGGGGCACAGAAGTAGTGATGGTGATTGGCACAGAGGTGGTGATGGTGAAGGGCACAGAAGTGTTGATGGTGGTGGGCACAGAGGTGGTGATGGTGAAGGGGCACAGAGGTGGTGATGGTGAGGGGGCACAGAGGTTGTGATGGTGAAGGGGCACAGAAGTAGTGATGGTGATTGGCACAGAGGTGGTGATGGTGAAGGGCACAGAGGTGGTGATGGTGATTGGCACAGAGGTGGTGATGGTTATTGGCACAGAGGTGGTGATGGTGAAGAGGCACAGAAGTGGTGATGGTGATTGGCACAGAGGTGGTGATGGTGATGGGCACAGAGGTGGTGATGGTGATTGGCACAGAAGTGGTGATGGTGAAGGGCACAGAGGTGGTGATGGTAAAGGGCACAGAGGTGGTGATGGTAATGGGCACAGAGGTGGTGATAGTGAAGAGGCACAGAGGTGGTGATGGTGAAGGGGCACAGAAGTGGTGATGGTGATTGGCACAGAGGTGGTGATGTCAAAGAGGCACAGAGGTGGTGATGGTGAAGGGGCACAGAAGTGGTGATGGTGATTGGCACAGAGGTGGTGATGTCAAAGAGGCACAGAGGTGGTGATGGTGAAGGGGCACAGAAGTGGTGATGGTGATGGGCACAGAGGTGGTGATGGTGAAGGGGCACAGAGGTGGTGATTTTGATGGGCACATAGGTGGTGATGGTGAAGAGGCACAGAGGTGGTGATGGTGAAAGGGCACAGAAGTGTTGATGGTGGTGGGCACAGAGGTGGTGATGGTGAAGGGGCACAGAGGTGGTGATGGTGAGGGGGCACAGAGGTTGTGATGGTGAAGGGGCACAGAAGTAGTGATGGTGATTGGCACAGAGGTGGTGATGGTGAAGGGCACAGAAGTGTTGATGGTGGTGGGCACAGAGGTGGTGATGGTGAAGGGGCACAGAGGTGGTGATGGTGAAGAGGCACAGAGGTGGTGATGGTGAAGGGGCACAGAAGTGGTGATGGGCACAGAGGTGGTGATGGTGAAGGGCACAGAAGTGTTGATGGTGGTGGGCACAGAGGTGGTGATGGTGAAGGGGCACAGAGGTGGTGATGGTGAGGGGGCACAGAGGTTGTGATGGTGAAGGGGCACAGAAGTAGTGATGGTGATTGGCACAGAGGTGGTGATGGTGAAGGGCACAGAGGTGGTGATGGTGATTGGCACAGAGGTGGTGATGGTTATTGGCACAGAGGTGGTGATGGTGAAGAGGCACAGAAGTGGTGATGGTGATTGGCACAGAGGTGGTGATGGTGATGGGCACAGAGGTGGTGATGGTGATTGGCACAGAAGTGGTGATGGTGAAGGGCACAGAGGTGGTGATGGTAAAGGGCACAGAGGTGGTGATGGTAATGGGCACAGAGGTGGTGATAGTGAAGAGGCACAGAGGTGGTGATGGTGAAGGGGCACAGAAGTGGTGATGGTGATTGGCACAGAGGTGGTGATGTCAAAGAGGCACAGAGGTGGTGATGGTGAAGGGGCACAGAAGTGGTGATGGTGATGGGCACAGAGGTGGTGATGGTGAAGGGGCACAGAGGTGGTGATTTTGATGGGCACATAGGTGGTGATGGTGAAGAGGCACAGAGGTGGTGATGGTGAAAGGGCACAAAAGTGGTGATGGTGATTGGCACAGAGGTGGTGATGGTGATTGGCACAGAAGTGGTGATGGTGAAGAGGCACAGAGGTGGTGATGGTGAAGGGGCACAGAAGTGTTGATGGTGGTGGGCACAGAGGTGGTGATGGTGAAGGGGCACAGAGGTGGTGATGGTGAGGGGGCACAGAGGTTGTGATGGTGAAGGGGCACAGAAGTAGTGATGGTGATTGGCACAGAGGTGGTGATGGTGAAGGGCACAGAGGTGGTGATGGTGATTGGCACAGAGGTGGTGATGGTGATTGGCACAGAGGTGGTGATGGTGAAGAGGCACAGAGGTGGTGATGGTGAAGGGGCACAGAAGTGGTGATGGTGATGGGCACAGAGGTGGTGATGGTGATTGGCACAGAAGTGGTGATGGTGAAGGGCACAGAGGTGGTGATGGTAAAGGGCACAGAGGTGGTGATGGTCATGGGCACAGAGGTGGTGATAGTGAAGAGGCACAGAGGTGGTGATGGTGAAGGGGCACAGAAGTGGTGATGGCAAAGAGGCACAGAGGTGGTGATGGTGAAGGGGCACAGAAGTGATGATGGGCACAGAGGCGGTGATGGTGGTTGGCACAGAGGTGGTGATGGTGAAGGGCACAGAGGTGGTGATGGTGAAGAGGCACAGAGGTGGTGATGGTGAAAGGGCACAGAAGTGGTGATGGTGATTGGCACAGAGGTGGTGATGGTGATGGGCACAGAGGTGGTGATGGTGATTGGCACAGAGGTGGTGATGGTGAAGGGCACAGAGGTGGTGATGGTGAAGAGGCACAGAGGTGGTGAAGGTGAAGGGGCACAGAGGTGGTCATGGGCACAGAGGTGGTGATGGTGATGGGCACAGAGGTGATGGTTAAAGGGCACATGTGATATTGTGAAGGGGCAAAAGTGACAATGAAGGGGCACAGTGTTATGATAGAGGGACAAAAGTGACAAGAGCACATACTTGGATTTATGCATATTATTTTTGCAAACAACTTAAGAATTTCTGCCCTGACTTCAATATTTATTAAGTTGTTTTGACCCAACTACTTAAAAAAACGGGACTGCTCAGTAATTATTTAGGGGTGCCTTTTTCTGCAGCAGGGTGGCCTTGCTCTTTTCACATGGTAGGTACACCCCCAAAGATGCAAGCCACGCCCCCCACCTCCTTTGGCGGCGTGCCATCCTTTCACATCTACTTAACTATAGAGGTATATGGTAGGCATGCGGCGGCACATGCTTTCACATCTACTTAACTATAGAGGTATATGGTAGGCATGCGGCGGCACATGCTTTCACTTCTACGTAACTATAGGGGTATATGGTAGGCTGCAAAAATAAAGTGCTATGGATTGTTTCAGGGAGGGGGCCCAAAAACAGTATCCTGCCTAGGGCCCTATGAGGTCTAAATCCGGCTCTGCATAGGTCCCCTAGAAAAACTCGCTACCAGGATTAGCCTAGGCTGTGCTGGTGACCCTATGACAGGGAAACCTACAGCGTGCGATCCCCCTTTCATAATGTCACACAGCTGCAGTACTGGGCTGAATTCCCTAGTTGAAACAGCTTCATGTTGAAATCACTGGGGCTCCTTCCAACACCCCAGCCAGTGGGTGTTGGTGTAATAAATGGTTAAATTAGATGAATCAGTTTTTTCCCTATATTACTACTGTTCCCAGCAAGCCCTGGCAGCAAGCACTAACTCTACATACTGCATTCTTTTTCTTAACGCTATATTTAATATATTTCATCATGTAGGTTTTTGTGGTTACTTAATAAGATTGTTAACAAAAGGGTATTTTCTACTAGTGTCTTAATTTTTTTTAAGCTTGTCTGTGATGCAACTTGCTGAGTGTGATATTTTTTTTTAATGAAAAATGGAAGTACATTTTCTATTGAGTAGGATGCATTACAAAAAAAGTAATTAATTTGAATTCGTAACAACAAAAAAAGCTAAATAATCTTTCAGGGGGAAAAACCAAACAAAACCAGTGCTTTTTTGTGCAATTTATGGCTACATTTTCCTTTATATATATCAAATATAATGCGCTCAATTGCCTAGAGCACAATAAACATGCAAATGATTCTTGTACAATTGAAATTAATATATAGCATAAATAGTGCAGACAATGTAGTAAAACCAATACATTTAATTGCCCAAAGATCAACCAAAAAATGGTAGATAAATAAATGATACAATGACCAAACAATGATTAAAATTCCGATATAAAAGGTACTCAAAGAGTATTGATATTCAACAATGAGGGTTGTGTGGACAATACTCTTTGAGTACCTTTTATATCGGAATTTTAATCATTGTTTGGTCATTGTATGATTTATTTATCTACCATTTTTTGGTTGATCTTTGGGCAATTAAATGTATTGTTTTTACTACATTGTCAGCACTATTTATGCTATATATTAATTTCAATTGTACAAGAATCATTTGCATGTTTGTTGTGCTCTAGGCAATTGAGCGCATTATATTTGATATACATTGATTGTTACACAGGAAGGGATTCCTGATTTTTTGCTGCTCTTGCCGTTTGGGAGTTGAGCGCAGTTCCTCTTTTTTCTTTGAGTATTTTCCTTTATAGGCATTTAACGGGCCTTGTAGAGCAAATATTTTTAATAGATTAGCCTACCAGACCTCCTCCTAACTTATTTGCCTCTGCTATCACCTTCACTCTCCCACTCTGTGCCACCTTATTTGTATCTTCTCCTTCCTTTTAGGATGTAAAGTTTCAAGAGCAGGTCTCTTTCTTAGTGTTCTCCTTCTACTATTCCATCACCCTCTGTACCTCTAGACCTACTTCATTAGCCCGGTTCTCTTATGCCCAGGCCTAATTCATGTTGGGCATTACCATCACTCTCACTCACTCTCACTCACTGTCCTGTAAATAACTTTCATTACCATCTATGTGTAATATGTTAATTAGTAGATGTCTGGTCTTTGTATAATTATATTTAGTTTAAGAATTATTATTATATTATTTAATATATTATGGATCCTAGCTGTCTGTGTCTAATGGCAATTACTTCTACCTTATTTGCACCAGTGTCAGAGCTGTATTAAGAAAGTGCACTTTTATTTCGAATGGGATGCTGTCCTTTCACTGTTTGTTTATTTGTTTAAAAGTTTTATTGCTAGTGTTTGTTGAGGGAGTTTATTGAGGGCCTGAATGAAGAACACTAATCACATGTGTTTGTTAACCATAAATATTCATTGTAGAATGGCTGAAAAGCTAGTAGTGTGTATAGTTACAAGTGTAAAATTTTTAAATAGCATAATTTGTAGGTTTACCGTACTTAAACAGGACAAGAACATTCTACCTATTACCAAACTATACAAGGACAACAGTCAGTATTCACCTGAAACTCCATATTCTACTTCTGATGTTTCTATCTCTCCCTGACTACAAGCTTCACACAACATGAAGACTGTTTTGGACTCTGATCTTATTTTCTACTCAGCTCATGAAAGTTTGTTTTATCTGTCAGTTTATTTTCCCTGCAACATCCCTTCTGTTTAATCAGCCTGCTGTACTATTTGCTCATCCACTCCCTACCCATACTACAGCTACTTCAGTCCTCTATCTCATCATTTTAGTTTCAATTCTACTCAATGCTTTGTGTGCCACCACAAGTATGAAGAAATTAGGGATGAGCGCACTCGGATTTATGAAATCCGAGCCCACCCGAACATTGCGGATCCGAGTCGGATCCGAGACAGATCCGGGTATTGGCGCCAAATTCAAATGTGAAACTGAGGCTCTGATTTATAATCCCGTTGTCGGATCTCGCGATACTCGGATCCTATAAATTCCCCGCTAGTCGCCGCCATCTTCACTCGGGCATTGATCAGGGTAGAGGGAGGGTGTGTTAGGTGGTCCTCTGTCCTGGTAGATCTCGTGCTGTGCTGTTTAGTTCTGTGCTGTGCTGTTTAGTTCTGTGCTGTGCTGTGCTGTGCTGTGTTCTGCAGTATCAGTCCAGTGGTGCTGTGTGCTGTGCTCTGTCCTTCTGAGGTCAGTGGTGCTGCTGGGTCCTGTGCTGTGTCCTGTTCAGTCCAGTGGTGCTGTGTCCTGTGCTCTGTGCTTCTAAGGGCATAGTTATTTCCCCAATATTCCCCTGTGTTTAAAAAAATAAAAAAAAGTTTTTTTAAAAAATACCAAAAACTACTTTAATTTTTTTTAATTACCACAAAATTTGCACAACCAATCCTGCAGTATAAGCCCATTGGTACTGCAATATTACCAAGTTCACACATTCAGCAGTAAAAGTCCAGTGGTACTGCAATATTACAAAGTTTACACATTCTGCAGTATCAGTCCAGTGGTGCTGTGTCCTGTGCTTTGTCCTGCTGAGTTCCGTAGTGCTGCTGGGTCCTGTGCCGTGTCCTGTTCAGTCCAGTGGTGCTGTGTCCTGTGCTCTGTGCTTCTAAGGGCATAGTTATTTCCCCATTATTCCCAAGTTTTTTAAAAAAAAAAAAAAAAGTAAAAAAAAATAAAAAATTTAAAAAAAAAAAAATATATATAATAATTATAACCAAATTTGCAAAACAAATCCAGCAGTATAAGTCCATTGGTACTGCAATATTACAAAGTTCACACATTCTGCAGTATCAGTCCAGTGGTGCTGTGTCCTGTGCTCTGTCCTGCTGAGGTCCGTAGTGCTGCTGGGTCCTGTGCCGTGTCCCGTTCAGTCCAGTGGTGCTGTGTCCTGTGCTCTGTGCTTCTAAGGGCATAGTTATTTCCCCACTATTCCCAAGTTTTTAAAAAATAAAAAAAAGTAAAAAAAAATAAAAAATTTAAAAAAAAATAAATAAATATAATAATTATAACCAAATTTGCAAAACCAATCCAGCAGTATAAGTCCAGTGGTACTGCAATATTACAAAGTTCACACATTCTGCAGTATCAGTCCAGTGGTGCTGTGTCCTGTGCTCTGTCCTGCTGAGTTCCGTAGTGCTGCTGGGTCCTGTGCCGTGTCCTGTTCAGTCCAGTGGTGCTGTGTCCTGTGCTCTGTGCTTCTAAGGGCATAGTTATTTCCCCACTATTCCCAAGTTTTTAAAAAAAAAAAAAAAAGTAAAAAAAAATAAAAAATTTAAAAAAAAAAAAATATATATAATAATTATAACCAAATTTGCAAAACAAATCCAGCAGTATAAGTCCATTGGTACTGCAATATTACAAAGTTCACACATTCTGCAGTATCAGTCCAGTGGTGCTGTGTCCTGTGCTCTGTCCTGCTGAGGTCCGTAGTGCTGCTGGGTCCTGTGCCGTGTCCCGTTCAGTCCAGTGGTGCTGTGTCCTGTGCTCTGTGCTTCTAAGGGCATAGTTATTTCCCCACTATTCCCAAGTTTTTAAAAAATAAAAAAAAGTAAAAAAAAATAAAAAATTTAAAAAAAAATAAATAAATATAATAATTATAACCAAATTTGCAAAACCAATCCAGCAGTATAAGTCCAGTGGTACTGCAATATTACAAAGTTCACACATTCTGTAGTATCAGTCCAGTGGTGCTGTGTCCTGTGCTCTGTCCTGCTGAGTTCCGTAGTGCTGCTGGGTCCTGTGCCGTGTCCTGTTCAGTCCAGTGGTGCTGTGTCCTGTGCTCTGTGCTTCTAAGGGCATAGTTATTTCCCCACTATTCCCAAGTTTTTTAAAAAAAAAAAAAGTAAAAAAAAATAAAAAATTTTAAAAAAAAAAAATATATAATAATTATAACCAAATTTGCAAAACCAATCCAGCAGTATAAGTCCAGTGGTACTGCAATATTACAAAGTTCACACATTCTGCAGTATCAGTCCAGTGGTGCTGTGTCCTGTGCTCTGTCCTGCTGAGTTCCGTAGTGCTGCTGGGTCCTGTGCCGTGTCCTGTTCAGTCCAGTGGTGCTGTGTCCTGTGCTCTGTGCTTCTAAGGGCATAGTTATTTCCCCACTATTCCCAAGTTTTTTTAAAAAAAAAAAAAAGTAAAAAAAAATAAAAAATTTAAAAAAAAAAATATATATATAATAATTATAACCAAATTTGCAAAACAAATCCAGCAGTATAAGTCCATTGGTACTGCAATATTACAAAGTTCACACATTCTGCAGTATCAGTCCAGTGGTGCTGTGTCCTGTGCTCTGTCCTGCTGAGGTCCGTAGTGCTGCTGGGTCCTGTGCCGTGTCCCGTTCAGTCCAGTGGTGCTGTGTCCTGTGCTCTGTGCTTCTAAGGGCATAGTTATTTCCCCACTATTCCCAAGTTTTTAAAAAATAAAAAAAAGTAAAAAAAAATAAAAAATTTAAAAAAAAATAAATAAATATAATAATTATAACCAAATTTGCAAAACCAATCCAGCAGTATAAGTCCAGTGGTACTGCAATATTACAAAGTTCACACATTCTGCAGTATCAGTCCAGTGGTGCTGTGTCCTGTGCTCTGTCCTGCTGAGTTCCGTAGTGCTGCTGGGTCCTGTGCCGTGTCCTGTTCAGTCCAGTGGTGCTGTGTCCTGTGCTCTGTGCTTCTAAGGGCATAGTTATTTCCCCACTATTCCCAAGTTTTTTAAAAAAAAAAAAAAGTAAAAAAAAATAAAAAATTTAAAAAAAAAAAAATATATAATAATTATAACCAAATTTGCAAAACCAATCCAGCAGTATAAGTCCATTGGTACTGCAATATTACCAAGTTCACACATTCTGCTGTATCTTGTGCTACATATAATGGAGACCAAAAATTTGGAGGATAAAGTAGGGAAAGATCAAGACCCACTTCCTCCTAATGCTGAAGCTGCTGCCACTAGTCATGACATAGACGATGAAATGCCATCAACGTCGTCTTCCAAGCCCGATGCCCAATCTCGTAGTACCGGGCATGTAAAATCCAAAAAGCCCAAGTTAAGAAAAAGTAGCAAAAAGAGAAACTTAAAATCATCTGAGGAGAAACGTAAAGTTGCCAATATGCCATTTACGACACGGAGTGGCAAGGAACGGCTTAGGCCCTGGCCCGTGTTCATGACTAGTGGTTCAGCTTCACCCACGGATCTTAGCCCTCCTCCTCCTCCCCCCCCCTACAAAAAATTGAAGAGAGTTATGCTGTCAGCAACAAAACAGCAAACAACTCTGCCTTCTAAAGAGAAATTATCACAAATCCACAAGGCGAGTCCAAGGATGTTGGTGGTTGTCAAGCCTGACCTTCCCATCACTGTACGGGAAGAGGTGGCTCGGGAGGAGGCTATTGATGATGTAGCTGGCGCTGTGGAGGAACTTGATGATGAGGATGGTGATGTGGTTATTGTAAATGAGGCACCAGGGGGAAAAACAGCTGATGTCCATGGGATGAAAAAGCCCATCGTCATGCCTGGTCAGAAGACCAAAAAATGCACCTCTTCGGTCTGGAGTTATTTTTATCCAAATCCAGACAACCAATGTATGGCCATATGTAGCTTATGTAAAGCTCAAATAAGCAGGGGTAAGGATCTTGCCCACCTAGGAACATCCTCCCTTATACGTCACCTGAATAACCTTCATAGTTCAGTGGTTAGTTCAGGAACTGGGGCTAGGACCCTCATCGGTACAGGGACACCTAAATCCCGTGGTCCAGTTGGATACACACCAGCAACACCCTCCTCGTCAACTTCCTCCACAATCTCCATCAGATTCAGTCCTGCAGCCCAAGTCAGCAGCCAGACTGAGTCCTCCTCAATACGGGATTCATCCGAGGAATCCTGCAGCGGTACGCCTACTACTGCCACTGCTGCTGTTGCTGCTGTTAGTCGGTCATCTTCCCAGAGGGGAAGTCGTAAGACCGCTAAGTCTTTCACAAAACAATTGACCGTCCAACAGTCGTTTGCCATGACCACAAAATACGATAGTAGTCACCCTATTGCAAAGCGTATAACTGCGGCTGTAACTGCAATGTTGGTGTTAGACGTGCGCCCGGTGTCCGCCATCAGTGGAGTGGGATTTAGAGGGTTGATGGAGGTATTGTGTCCCCGGTACCAAATCCCCTCGAGATTCCACTTCACTAGGCAGGCGATACCAAAAATGTACAGAGAAGTACGAAAAAGTGTCCTCAGTGCTCTTAAAAATGCGGTTGTACCCACTGTCCACTTAACCACGGACATGTGGACAAGTGGTTCTGGGCAAACGAAGGACTATATGACTGTGACAGCCCACTGGGTAGATGCATCCCCTTCCGCAGCAACAGCAACAGCTGCATCAGTAGCAGCATCTACAAAATGGCTGCTCATGCAAAGGCAGGCAACATTGTGTATTACAGGCTTTAATAAGAGGCACAACGCTGACAACATATTAGAGAAAATGAGGGAAATTATCTCCCAGTGGCTTACCCCACTTAGACTCTCATGGGGATTTGTGGTGTCAGACAATGCCAGTAACATTGTGCGGGCATTAAATATGGGCAATTTCCAGCACGTCCCATGTTTTGCCCACACCATTAATTTGGTGGTGCAGCATTACCGCAAGAGTGACAGGGGTGTGCAGGAGATGCTTGCGGTGGCGCGCAAAATTGCTGGACACTTTCGGCATTCAGCCAGTGCCTACCGCAGACTAGAGGCACATCAAAAAAGCATGAACCTGCCCTGCCATCTCCTCAAACGCGCTGGAACTCCACCCTCTATATGCTGCAGAGGATGGAGGAGCAGCAAAAGGCCATTCAGGCCTACACAGCCACCTACGACATAGGCAAAGGAGTGGGGATGCGCCTCAGTCAAGCGCAGTGGAGACTGATTTCCGTGTTGTGCAAGGTTCTGCAGCCAT
Source organism: Mixophyes fleayi (assembly GCF_038048845.1). Classification (NCBI taxonomy): domain Eukaryota; kingdom Metazoa; phylum Chordata; class Amphibia; order Anura; family Limnodynastidae; genus Mixophyes; species Mixophyes fleayi. Next base: position 172,521,593 of record NC_134402.1, read on the forward strand.
TTGAACTTGCCACACGAGAAGTCAGTTCCGACACTGCCAGCTTGAGTCAGGTCATTCCCCTGATCAGGCTGTTGCAGAAGCAGCTGGAGAAAGTGAGGGAGGAGCTGGTAAGCCATTGCGATTACACCAAGCATGTAGCTCTTGTGGATGTAGCCCTTCGTACGCTTTGCCAGGATCCGAGGGTGGTCACTCTTTTAAAGTCAGAGGAATACATTCTGGCCACCATGCTCGATCCTCGGTTTAAAGCGTATGTTGTGTCTCTGTTTCCGGCGGACACAAGTCTACAGCGGTGCAAAGACCTGCTGGTCAGGAGATTGTCCTCTGAAGAGGACCGTGACATGCCAACAGCTCCACCCTCATTTTCTTCCACATCTATGGCTGCGAGGAAAAAGCTCAGTTTTCCCAAAAGAGGCACTGGCGGGGATGCTGATAACATCTGGTCCGGACTGAAGGACCTGCCAACCATTGCAGACATGTCTACTCTCGCTGCATTGGATGCTGTCACAATAGAAAAAATTGTGGATGATTACTTTGCTGACACCATCCAAGTAGACATGTCAGACAGTCCATATTGTTACTGGCAGGAAAAAAAGGCAGTTTGGAAGCCCCTGTACAAACTGGCTCTATTTTACCTGAGTTGTCCCCCCTCCAGTGTGTACTCGGAAAGAGTTTTTAGTGCAGCGAGGAACCTGGTCAGTGAGCGGCGAAGGAGGTTGCTTCCTCACAACGTTGAAAAAATGATGTTTATAAAAATGAATAATCAATTCCTCAATGAAGTACAGCACTGCCCTCCAGATACTACAGAGGGACCTGTGGTTGTGGAGTCCAGCTGGGACGAATTGATAATGTGTGATGAGGAGGAAGTACACACTGTAGGGGGAGAGGAATCAGAGGTTGAGGATGAGGACGACATCTTGCCTCAGTAGAGCCTGTTTAGTCTGTACAGGGAGAGATGAATAGCTTTTTTGGTGTGGGGGCCCAAACAAACCAATCATTTCAGCCAAAGTTGTTTGGTAGGCCCTGTCGCTGAAATGATTGGTTTGTTAAAGTGTGCATGTCCTATTTCAACAACATAAGGGTGGGTGTGAGGGCCCAAGGACAATTCCATCTTGGAACTTTTTTTTTGGCATTATATGACCAATCAACAGTCGTTTGCCATGTTCAAAAAGTAAAACCAAATTTTAAAAAATTCAAGAAATTAAACCAAAAGTAAAATGCCGTGTCATAATTTAAAACAAGAGGTATTGACGTGCTCTAAAACTACTGTATTGTTGTTTATATTTTATAAACACTACACTTGAAAGCTTGAGTCTTTCAATAAAAAAGTAACTGTCCATTGCACGAATATTTGCAACAGGGACAATTTTAGGGTTAAGAAAGCCAACTAATAACACTTCGACGCTGTCTGTCTTTATAAACACTACACTTGGAAGTTGGAGGAGGTATTGTGGCCCCGGCACCAAATTTACTACCGGGGCCACTCCACTGTGCAGTCCATATTTAGGTGTATCAGATATTAAACAACGGTGACAGTTGATGCCCAATTTTTTAATTATATTGTGGCCTCGGTACCAAATTGTGTACCGGGGCCACCACACTACGCAGTCCAGATACTTGTTTGGTGGAATTCAGACCAGTTGAGGGTTTTATTATTATATTGTGGGGACCACTCTATCTATACCACACTACAACTCTATACCACTCTATTTCATACTTTAATTCTATTTAATACTTTAATTCTATTTCATACTTTAATTCTATTTAATACTTTAATTCTATTTCATACATTAATTCTATTTAATACTTTAATTCTATTACTAATTACCATAAAGAGGAACTGCCGCTTCTATTTAATACTTTAATTCTATTAGTAGTTACCATAAAGAGGAACAAAATAAACCAATTTTACCAAAAGTATAATATGACTTAGACTTACAAACACTACACTTGAAAGATGGTGCCTTTAAATGAAAAAGTCAGTCTTCATTGCACGACTATGTGCAACAGGGACAGTTTTTTGGTTTACAAAGTCAACCAATAACACTTGGACCCTGTCTGTCTTTAACATACTTGATGGGATCTCAATGATGAATTGTCTGTACCATGTTTGGAGGAGGTATTGTGGCCCCGGTATCAAATTGGGTACCGGGGCCACCCCACTACGCAGTCCAGATACTTGTTTGGTGGAATTCTGACACGTGGAGGGTTTTTTAATTATATTGTGGCCTCGGTACCAAATTGTGTACCGGGGCCACCACACTACGCAGTCAAGATAGATAGATGCGTATCATAGATAAAGTACATTCAGTGGTGTGGGGCAAATTGAAAAATATTCAAAATGCACTGACATTATCAAAAACAAGAGGTTGTCACACGCTAAAACTCCAACATGTATATGATGGAGAGGATGGAGGAGCAGCCGTATGTGTAGTGTAATGCAGACCTGTTGAAGGTTTTTTATATATTTTATTGTGGTGACCAGTGCCCACTCCTCTAGGCAGTCCAGGTACATTTATTGGTGCGATTCATAAAAGTTCAGGGTTTTTAATATATTGTGGTGACCCACTCCTCTACGCAGTCCAGGTACATTTATTGGTGCGAATCAAACAAGTTGATGGTTTTCTTATTATATATATTGTGGTGACCCACTCCTCTAGGCAGTCCAGGTACATTTATTGGTGCGATTCATAAAAGTTCAGGGTTTTTAATATATTGTGGTGACCCACTCCTCTACGCAGTCCAGGTACATTTATTGGTGCGATTCATAAAAGTTCAGGGTTTTTAATATATTGTGGTGACCCACTCCTCTACGCAGTCCAGGTACATTTATTGGTGCGAATCAAACAAGTTGATGGTTTTCTTATTATATATATTGTGGTGACCCACTCCTCTACGCAGTCCAGGTACATTTATTGGTGCGATTCATAAAAGTTCAGGGTTTTTAATATATTGTGGTGACCCACTCCTCTACGCAGTCCAGGTACATTTATTGGTGCGATTCATAAAAGTTCAGGGTTTTTAATATATTGTGGTGACCCACTCCTCTACGCAGTCCAGGTACATTTATTGGTGCGAATCAAACAAGTTGATGGTTTTCTTATTATATATATTGTGGTGACCCACTCCTCTACGCAGTCCAGGTACATTTATTGGTGTGATTCATAAAAGTTCAGGGTTTTTAATATATTGTGGTGACCCACTCCTCTACGCAGTCCAGGTACATTTATTGGTGCGAATCAAACAAGTTGATGGTTTTCTTATTATATATATTGTGGTGACCCACTCCTCTACGCAGTCCAGGTACATTTATTGGTGCGATTCATAAAAGTTCAGGGTTTTCTTATTATATATATTGTGGTGACCCACTCCTCTACGCAGTCCAGGTACATTTATTGGTGCGATTCATAAAAGTTCAGGGTTTTTAATATATTGTGGTGACCCACTCCTCTACGCAGTCCAGGTACATTTAATGGTGCGAATCAAACAAGTTGATGGTTTTCTTATTATATATATTGTGGTGACCCACTCCTCTACGCAGTCCAGGTACATTTATTGGTGCGATTCATAAAAGTTCAGGGTTTTTAATATATATTGTGGTGACCCACTCCTCTACGCAGTCCAGGTACATTTATTGGTGCGAATCATAAAAGTTCAGGGTTTTTAATATATATTGTGGTGACCCACTCCTCTACGCAGTCCAGAAAGATACCTTGTTGCAACATTTTGGACTAATAACTATATTGTGAGGTGTTCAGAATACACTGTAAATTAGTGGAAATGCTTGTTATTGAATGTTATTGAGGTTAATAATAGCCTAGGAGTGAAAATAAGCCCAAAAACTTGATTTTTAAACTTTTTATGTTTTTTTCAAAAAAAATCCGAATCCAAAACCTTAAATCCGAACCGAGACCTTTCGTCAAGTGTTTTGCGAGACAAATCCGAACCCCAAAAATAACGAAAATCCGGATCCAAAACACAAAACACGAGACCTCAAAAGTCGCCGGTGCACATCCCTAGAAGAAATGAAACTGAGTTTTAACCACTCTCCTCTCTTATGACTGCAATAACTCAGCTACTCCATCACCTGTGCCTTATTACTCTCCATTTAACACTTCCGCCTTCTCCCCCACATGGGTCACAACATCATTACTCCATGCAATCCAGGAATATACTTCATCTACTGCAGCCTCACTCTGCACTACTCCTCTGATTGCACAGGGCATTGCAACTGGGTAATTCTTTTAATTCCCTCATTTTTGGAAATTTTACTCATAAATCCCAATATTTGCCAAATTACTTTTCTTCCTCTCCTTTCAAGGCATTATCTTTAGGACTATACCATCCCTCACCCATCCTGCAACACACACCTCTGTCCACATTGCACCTTCATTACGTCACTCACCGCTAGTTAACACTCATGAACTCTTTTCCTATTTAAATTCAATAACTTTAACAGCCTCACCTTGTCACCAGAAATTAAAAGGACACACATCTTACAATCATCTTTTCTACCTTTCTTCCTCCCTGCTTCTATTAACTGGTGATATATCACATAATTCAGGTCACCCTCACTTCTCCCACACACATATATCTGAATGCTACAGAAATCTGGCTGTCACGAAATCTGGAGAATTTAATGAGTCCAGTATACCTGCAGATGATAGACGCTCGAACTGGGGCGTGGAGTCTAATGGTAGGTGCTTTTCACCATGACCCTAGGAGGTCGCGGTTCCCAGAATGAGTGATGCAGGAATATAGATGGAGCCAGATATGAAAGGAATATGACAATAACAGGTAAAGTTCACTGAGGACAATAAAAATGAGGAGGTTGGTTGATACATAGCGAAGTGCAATCGAATGGAAACAGTATCGATGAAGAACCAGATCCGTTCAGGGTAACTCAGAGCAACAACAGTAGAACAACTGATACAGCGGCAGTTCAATAGAAACAAATGTGATGAAGAACAAGCTGATTCATTAAGATGGTAACTCAGAGCAACGGCAGATGAATTACTGATACAGCGACAGTTCAATAGAAACAAATGTGATGAAGAACAAGCTGATCCATTTAGATGGTAACTCAGAGCATCAGCAGATGAATTACTCATACAGCGACAGTTCAATAGAAACAAATGTGATGGAGAACAAGCTGATCCGTTTAGATGGTAACTCAGAGCAACAGCAGATGAATTACCGATACAGCAACAGTTCAATAGAAACAAATGTAATGAAGAACAAGCTGATCCATTTAGATGGTAACCCAGAGCAACCGCAGATGAGTTACTGGTACAACAACAGTTCAATAGAGTCAAATGAGATGAAGAGCAAGCTCATCCGTTTAGATGGTATCCCAGAGCAACCGCAGATGAGTTACTGGTACAGCAGCAGTTCAATAGACGTAATGAAGGTGCAATGTGGACAGAGGTGTGTGTTGCAGGATAGGTGAGGGATGGTATAGTCCTATAGATAATGCCTTGAAAGGAGAGGAAGAAAAATAATTTGGTAAATATTGGGATTTATGAGTAAAATAACCAAAAATGAGGGAATTAAAAGAATTACCTTGTTGCAATGCCCTGTGCAATCAGAGAAGTAGTGCAGAGTGAGGCTGCAGTAGATGAAGTATATTCCTGGATTGCATGGAGTAATGATGTGTTGAGTCATGTGGGGGAGAAGGCGGAAGTGTTAAATGGAGAGGAATATGTTGAAGACCTAGTTGATCCCTTTAAATGGTAACTCAGAAGTACGGTAGTAGAATAGCTGGTACGGCAACAGTTCAGTAGAAACGGAAATGATAAAAGAGTTAGCTGATCCGTTAAAATGATGACTCAAGCAACCACAGCTGAATTGCAGCAACAGTTCAGTAGAAACAGCAATAATGAAAGGCTTGATTCATCTATTTAAGTGGTAACACACGTGACAGCAATTGAGTACTGATACAGCCACAGTTCAGTGAAACAGCAATAATGAAGACTTAGCTAATCTGTTTAAAGAGTAACTCAGGTTACAGTAGTTGATATACTGATACGACAACAGTTCAGTAGAAACAGCAATAATGAAGACTTAGCTGATCCATTTAGCTGTTAGTTCAGTGCAGCATGTGTAGGAGGTTCCTAGTGAAGTTTGGAGTTACAATATTGAAGTGGAGAAGTCCAAATGAATAAAGCTGTAGAGGAGACACTGAATGCAGCAGATTTTGAAGCAATGATGCACAGCAACCACGGGTAATTCACACAAGGAGAGCCCAATCCTGACAAGAGTAAGTAACTTAAAGAACAGGATCCATAGAGCAGGAACTGGGAGGTTTAAATAGTGTTCCAAAAGCATCAAAGTCAATAGGAGCGAGTGGGAGGTAATGAGAGAATAATTGATACCTGTGAGAGTAGAGAACTAAATCTAAGACACTGGATCCAATATACCGTGGTCACCGTTTTTGAGACAGAGGCAACAACGCCGGTACTCGTCCATGGGGCCAGTGTGTAACACCGGTAAACCTCAAATGCATCACCTGTTACCCCTCTCTTCCAAAGTCCTTTAATTATGCCCTTTGTAATGCACACTCTGCTTGTAACAAACTTACTTCCGTACACGATCTCTTCCTCTCAAACAACCTCAACTTTTTTGCAAAAACAGATACATGGCTCACGCAATCAGATACTGCGTCACCTGCAGGCCTTTCACATGATGGTCTCCATTTCACCCACACCCCCAGACCTGGAAGCAAACAAGGAGGTGGGGTTGGACTACTTCTCTCCCTGTCTCCTGTGCTCATTCCACTTCTAACTAAAATCTGTAATCTCTCTCATCCTACTGGTATTTTTCCATCACTTTCAAGCATGCAGTGATTACTCCTATTCTGAAAAATACAAAATTCTGACTCAAACTCGTTCTCCAATTACCGCCCCATCGTCTCAGCTCCCATGCCCCTCCAAGCTTCTCGAGAGATTTGCCTTCACTAGCCTCCCACACTTTCTTACAGCAAACAACTTACTGGATTATCTTTAGTCAGGCTTTCACTTTCAACACTCCACAGAGACTGCACTGACCAAGGTTGTCAATGATTTGATCACAGAAAAAACTGAAGGCCATTACTCTCTTCTAATTCTCTTGGATCTCACTGCTGAATTTGATACTGTTGGCCACTCTTTCCTCATACAAACGCTACAATCCTTAGGTCTTGAAGGCACTGTCCTATCCTGGTTCTCATCATTCCTATCTAATTGCTCTTTCAGTGTTATTTTCTCTGGATCCACCTCTGCTCCATTTCCTTTTACAGTTGGAGTACCACAAGGCTCAGTCCTAGGTCCTCTGCTATACTCTATCTAAACCACTTCTCTTGGAAAACTAATAAACTCCTTTGGATTTCAGTATCATCTCTATACGGATGATGCAGAAATCTATCTATCCTCTCCCTCTCCTGATCGCTCACCATCTGTGTTGTCTCTCATTACTGACTGTCTTTCTGCCATTTCATCTTGGATGACTTCTCGCCAACTCAAACTCCATCTTTCAAAATCGGAATTAATAATATTCCCACCCAAAAACAGAAGCTTCCTGCCTGACATTTCTATTTCTGTTGATAACATGACCATAAATCCCACCCCGCAAGCTCGCTGCCTAGGTGTAATCCTTGACTTACAACTATCCTTTCTTCCCCGCATCGACTCTATTTCTAAATCATGTTACATACATTTAAAGAACATTTCCAGAATACACACATATCTCACAAAAGACACTGCAAAAACCTTAATTCATGCACTCATCATCTCTAACATAGACTATTGCAATTCCCTCCTTACTGGTCTTCACAAAATCAGACTTGAACCCCTACAATCTATTTTGCACGCAGCGGCTAGATTAATTAACCATGCAAACCATTCTTCCTCTGCTGAGCCACTCTGTCAGTCTCTACATTGGTTGCCAGTTTTTCAACGAATCCAATATAAAATGCTTCTACTAACCTACAAGGCCATCAACAAAATTGCACCGACATACATCTTCTCAGTTGTCTCAAAATATCTCCTAACTTAACACCTCCGTTCTGCACAAGATCTGCATCTCTTTTCCACTCTCATCACATCCTCCCATTCCCGGTTACAGGACTTTGTACTGGCTGCACCCACTTTGTGAAATTCCCTACTTTGCACAATAAGACTTTTCTCTAGTCTTCAAGTGATCTCTGAAAACCCACCTCTTCAGAGAAGCTTATAATATTCATCAACCAGCATCTTAATCTCCCTAGGTTGCCCTATTACCACCCTCTACATAGCTCACACAAGACAATAACCCTCTGACCAAATTTGCTGTGTGACTGATCACACAGCCCACTGAATACTTTTTACCATTGCATTGTAGCTGAACCAGTGTGCAATATGATGTAACACATGCTCTTGTGTTTCAAACTCCCATTGTCCCATAGATTGTAAGCTTGCAAGCAGGGCCCTCTTACCTCTCTGTCTATATGTATTACCCAGTATTGTTTTATTAATGTTTGTTGCTGTCAGGTGCCGTCTTGTTTCTGCCTCTAGACGGGCGCCTGTCTCCTTGCAGAATTGGTGTCCTGCTGCTTAGATACGCTTGCTGTTCTATTCGCATGTGTACCCCGAGCTTGTCAACCATTACATAGCAACGTGACCCTGTTCCTGTTTGCCATCAGTACGCATGCGCAAGACACCACAGTCCATCGCCCTGCGACTAGCCAGCGATTGGTTGCGGTTTTCCCGCCAATTGATGCACCTCTCAGGGATCCCTCTCCTCTATTTAAGGAACTCACTGAGGCCATTTGCTTGCCAGAGTATTTGGTCTTCAGCCTTGCTCCAGCATTTGTTCCTGTGATACTGTTTATTAAATTCTGACCCCGGCTTGTTCCTGACTTCTCCTTTGGTTCCTGATTTTGGGTTAGAGTGATTATTGGTACTGACCCGGCTTCCTGACCATTCTCCTGCTTCTGATTTGGCTATATCCGTATCTCTGGTTCTGACCCGGCATGCTGACTATTCTTCCATCCTGCATTCTGGTGGGCCGTCACTGCTGCCTCAATTGTTACCTCACCAGCTGACTGATACTGAGGGCCGCGACTTGCACGTCCTTTGCAGCGAAGTCCATACCTCTTTGTGGGGGTCCCTGATGAAAACCAGGGTCGTGTTGGACTCCACGCTTCAGTACTCAGTAGCGCTCACTGCTGGCATGTATCACCAACTCCACCTTGTGATTCTGACAGAATACTCTGGTCATGTGAAATGCCGAAGGCACCGGTGACCTCTCTGCCAATGACCTCCTGCAGCACCTGACTCGCCAAATTGATCAACAAGAGGTTAACCAGACTCAGCCCCTGCAGTGTCTTCAGGGACTGGCTACACGCATTAATACCCTCCAGAGAACCCAGTCTCCTCCCGGAGTATCTGCTGCTTCCGCACCCCCCGTTGTCAGCTCTTCTGCTTCAGCTGCACCCAATCCCACTAGACAGATTTGCATTCCACCTCCCGACAAATTTGGTGGTGATCCTAGAAAATGCAGAGGGTTTCTCAACCAATGTGCTATTCAGTTCGAGTTATCACCAGGGAATTTTTCTTCAGAATGAGCGAAAGTGGCATATATTATTTCGTTACTCACGGATCAAGCGCTTGCCTGGGCCTCTGCTCTCTGGGAGCGTGATGACCCCCTGTTACAGAATTCATCTTCCTTCATTCAAACCTTCAGAAAAGTGTTCGATGAGCCTGGTCGGGTTGCTTGGACAGTTTCCAGCATTCTGAAGCTATGCCAGGGAAGCCTCCCCGTTGGTCAGTATTCTGTTCATTTCAGAACCCTCGCCTCAGAACTGAACTGGAATAATGAGACCCTTGTAGCAACCTTCTGGCAGGGGCTGACAGATCGGATCAAGGACGAGTTGGTCTCCAGGGATTTACCGGCCACCCTTGATGATCTTATCTCCTTATGAATCAAGATCGATATTCGGTATTTGGAGCGAAATCAGGAATGGGAACAGTCTCTCCGGGCTATTTCACACTTGGCACCCACTTTTCAAAACCCACCAATTCTGCCTGAGGAGCCCATGCAGATCGGGCGTTCTCGTCTAACTGTGGAGGAGCGTGAAAAAAGGTTTAGAACCCATCTATGCCTCTACTGCGCTGATCCTACTCACATTCTATCAGAGTGCCTCAAGAGATCGGGAAACGCAAGGTCCTAGTCGGTGTCGGGAAGGCCGGTCTAGGGCTGAGAACATCTTCCCCCTAATCCCAAGATAAAACTGACTTTTTTATGCCTATTATCATCATCCATGGTTCCAAGGGTCCGGTCTCTCTCCAGGCCTTCATGGATTCAAGGGCATCAGGAAACTTTATCTCTGCATCCTTAGCACCTAACCTTCGCCTACCTCTGGAATCATTATTGCAACCCCTGGATCTGACAGCAGTGGATGGCAACTGAGTGGCCAATGGATCTATCTCTCAGGCTACCCGAATGGATCTTGTTTCCAGTCCTTCCACAGACTGATAATCCTGTAATATTAGGATTATCCTGGTTAAGGGACCATTCACCCCAATTTGATTGGCAACATGCTCAGGTTACTTTCTGGGGTCCACTCTGCAGAGATCAATGTCTCAATACCCTATCTATTAGATGTCTAAGATCCAGTCTTGGGTTGCCCGCAGAATACGACACGTTCGAGGATGTCTTCAGTAAGACTGCCGCTGAGACTCTTCCCCCCCACCGCCCTTGGGATTGTTCCTTTGAACTTATTCCTGGAGGAAAGATTCCTCGTGGCAGAACTTACTCTCTTTCCCTTCCTGAAACACGAGCCATGACCGAATATGTATCTGAGAACCTCAAACGAGGATTTTTCTTTGTAAAAAAGAAGGATGGTTCTCTAAGACTATGCATCGACTACAGGCTACTCAATGCCATTACAGTGAAGAACACGTAACCTATACCCCTTGTTTCCGAGTTATTCAATCAGATCAAAGGTGCCACGGTATTCACCAAATTAGACCTCAAGGGCATCTATAATTTGATTACTAATCATGAGGGCGATGAATGGAAGACCGCTTTTAGCACTCGAGATGGCCACTATGAATATCTTGTGATGCCTTTTGGCCTGTGCAATGCCCCAGCGGTCTTCCAGGAGTTCATTAACGAGATCTTCCAAGACCTACTTTATCTCTCAGTCGTCATCTACCTTGATGACATCCTTATATTCTCCATTGGCATAGGAGCCATTCTTTCACAGAGAGATCCTAATGGAAAGTTTCATCCCTGTGGTTTCTGTTCCAGAAGATTTTCCTCCAGCGAACTAAATTACGGTATCGGAGATAAGGAATTATTGGCCATGTAAACAGTTCTAGAGAAGTGGAACATTTGCTAGAGGGGGCCGAGCATCCTGTTACTGTCTACACGGACCATAAGAACTTAACTTACTTGCAGACAGCTCCATGTCTGTTCAGACAAATTTTTGTAGCACCTTGTAAATAAAAAGATAATAATAATAATTGAAAGATAACTGTCAGGATCTGTCTGCAAGCCTTGCATTGCATGCTGTTTTGCCTGGCAGCTCCTGCCTTTTGGACTTTATTATTCTGTTATATATATTTTGTGGCAGTGCCTCTATTCACCAGAGGTGCTGCTATTGTGCCTTCCTTGTATTAGGGGTTAACCTGCTCATTAATTATTCGCTTGCACCTGGCTGTGTCCCTTTTTATACCTGTCACTTCCAGCACACATTGCTGGTTATTGTTGTTACATTGTTGTTGCTTCCGTCTGCTGTGCTTCTGGTTTTCTTGCTGCTTGAGATCTCTTCATACCTCATGCTTACCTGCATCAGCCATGTACCTGGTATTTACTGCAAGCTCATTATTACTCCTTCTGTTTTGTACTCTTCAGCAAATAAACATTGTGTGTTTTTCACCATATTCGTGGCTCCTTAGCTATATTACTGCATTGAACCGTGAAAATAACATCTTTAATATAGATTTAATAAGCCACATGAGTAGTTATACCACTGATCATAATATGATCTATAAAAAGCACATATACTAGGTGAATCCAGAACGGGGAGGTGAACATAGTAGGTGTCTTAGTTAAAGTTCTCTTTTTATGTGGCATAAATATACGCATTGCCCTGCTTTGCATGTGTACCACAATGCATCTCTATATAGAATTCAGCGTGTCTTAGACTTGCCCCTTATGGTTGGGCAGACGGAACTGGGGCTGGTAAGTGTAAGTATCAGTGGCCTGGTGTAAAGATATGTAATGAAAATGATGACACGCAGCAGTATTTAGCTTCTAATTATCTGTGTGCATTTTGATCCTTCCAATTGATAGCGTTGACAGCTCAGTTTACAGCTTTCTGTTTTCATTTCTTATTTGTCAATTACCTTTGGACTACTGTAGGAAAGAAATGAAGGAAAAAAAATAAAAGATGTTTATATTCCATTAAATCTATTTACTGTATTCTTAATCACAATGCACTGTATTTAGGTGTGTTTGATATCAAAAGATGGACAAAGTCATAGGGGATTTATTAATGATAAAATTGGATCGATGTAACGCTCTACAGAAAAAATATATCACCTAATGGAAAATCAGGCAACATGTAAATGGTGATTGAAACAGTGTCCCAGGCCACAACCCCAAATTAGCATTAAACGCTGCCTCTGTGAAGACCATCCCATTTCATGTTGCTTAAAAAACTGTGTTCTAAAGGAACAATTTGTCAGACCTTGTGGGGAAATCAAGTTACATTGATAAGCTGTCCATCTTCCTAGCCAATTCCCCATGGCACAGATTATGCAACTCATGTAAGTGCTATTCTGAATGTAACCCTTTTTTTTTTAAACTGTTTTTGCTTGTTATGTCAATCTATTAATTGTTATTCATTATTTTTTTTATCTGTATGCCCTGTATTTTTGTATATTAAATCTATAATTTAATTGCGTCCTTGATACTCTAACCAATCCATTATCCTGTTTAGAAGAGGCAGATTGCTCGCCCAAGTTAACCCTTGGAATGCCAGTGTGTGATTTGTTGATACATTTGATTAACAAGCTGTGTGTGCTTGCATTTACATTTGTGTAACAGTCTGGAGGTGTGAAGAGTTAACCCTGTGTGTGCTGGTGTGGGTCTTGCTAGTTTGTGGATAACTAGAAGCCTTTTTGCCAGTGTGGGACAGTATATTGGGGTCCTTTTGCCTGTACTCATTAGGTGGTGGCAAAACCTGAAGTGTCTGGGGGTGTGAGAGCTCTGTGTTTGGGGGTGATTCCATAGGTCTATAACCTGTGTGATCGGTAGAGAGAGACTGCGGGCTGAAATCATGTGTGACCTCATACAGCGAACACCCGAAAGTCACGGCAGCTGGGAACATGTTCGTGACACCACTCAATATTTTTTACATTTGCATTCTAGCTCAACCAATATGCAATATGATGTAACACGTGCCCTTGTGTTTCAAACTTCCATTATCCCATAGATTGTAAGCATGCGAGCAGGGCCCTCTTACCTCTCTGTCTGTGTTACCCAGTATTGTTTTAGTAATGTTTGTTGCCAATTGTAAAGCGCTACGGAATTTGCTTGTGCTATATGAATAAATGATGATGATGATGATGATGATATATTGTATACTATTGTAAATTTTATATATGGTTCTGCAGAATTTTTGTAGCACCTTGTAAATAAAAAGATAATAATAATAATTGAAAGAAAATTGTCAGGATCTGCCTGCAAGCCTTGTATTGCATGCTGCTTTGCCTGGCAGCTCCTGCCTTTTGGACTTTATTATTCTGTTATATATATATTGTGCCAGTACCTCTATTCACCAGAGGTGCTGCTATTGTGCCTTCCTTGTGTGTAATAGGTGTTAACCTGCTCATTAATTATTCCCTTGCACCTGGGTGTGTTCCTTTTTATACCTGTCACTCCCAGCACACATTGCTGATTATTGTTGTTGCTTCCGTCTGCTGTACTTCTGGTTTTCTTGCTGCTTGGGATCTCTTCATACCTCCTGCTTACACCTGCATCAGCCATGTACCTGTTATTTACTGCAATCTCATTATACTTCCTGCTTTCCTGCATCAGCCATGTACCTGGTATTTACTGCAAGCTCATTATTACGCATTCTGTTTTGTACTCTTCAGCAAATAAACATTGAGTGTTTTTCACCATATTCGTGGCTCCTTAGCTGTATTCCTGCATTGAACCATGACAATAGCATCTTTAATATAGATTTAACAAGCCACATGAGTAGTTATACCACTGATCATAATATGATCTATAAAAAGCACATATACTAGGTGAATCCAGAATGGGGAGCTGAACATAGTAGGTGTCTTAGTTAAAGTTCTCTTTTTATGTGGCATAGATATACGCATTGCCCTGCTTTGCATGTGTACCACAATGCATCACTATATAGAATTGAGCATGTCTTAGACTTGGCCCCTTATGGTTGGGCAGGCGGAACTGGGGCTGGTAAGTGTAAGTATCAGTGGCCTGGTGTAAACATATGTAATGAAAATTATGACACGCAGCAGTATTTAGCTTCTAATTGTCTGTGTGCATTTTGATCCTTCCAATTGATAGCGTTGACAGGTCAGTTTACAGCTTTCTGTTTTCATTTCTTATTTGTCATTTCCCTTTGGTCTACTGGGAAAGAAATGGGGGATTTTATTCTTAATCACAATGCAATAAACACAACATACATTAAAACTACCATACCATTAAAGTCACAACTTCCACAATAGATTGTATATAAAATATATGTGAGTTCTGGATAAACATTCATTAAAAATGTATACAGAAGAGTGACATATTGATTTTTATGTATCTTGTGTACTGTCGGTATGTAGTAGAGTGCTGTGATACAGATGGGTGGAAGGTCAGGTTATGGAATGGGAACAAGTAAGGGAGAGTCGGTGGTGGGTGTTTCAGAAGTTACAAATTGTTCAAGAGGTGCCAGGAAATAAAGTATTGTGGTACGTGTAATACAGGTCCTAGATTTTGTGAAAATGACTTACTTTGTTGTTTTGAAGGCTGGTGATAGATCCCATTTTGAAAATGAACCAGATACAGTTTACAAAATCCTGCTGTGAGCAGGGTTGCGTTTTTCCAATTGCCAGCAATTTGGTATTTTTGCACTCTTCGATATGTGGGATGGGGTCACAGAGAAGCAGGTTAGTGACTGACAGTCTAACTGTGAGCCAAGTCATTTTCTCAATAAGGGTTTATATATATTGCTCCTGAAAGTAGTGATTATAGGACAGGACCACACTATGGGCCTGATTCATTAAGGCATGCAAAACTAACGAAATGTGCATTTTATTAAAACGCGTGTAAATCGGGCATACACACATCCGTATTCAACTAGAAGTGGATCTGAAGAAACGTCTCGTGTTGAATATGGTTTAAGTTACTCTATGCATATAAGCTTCTCAACATTGGTACGCCCTTACTGTACACTGCCTATGTGCATTCCTGTATAAAGTATTCATAGAAATTTCAATAAAAAGTGTCCCATTGAAAGCATAGGCCAAGATCCAATCGCCTCCACCTCCCAGGGTGTGTAATAATCAACATCTTTTGAGGTAGGAAAAAGGTTATGCAGCTTCCTGCTAAACGAGGAATGGCCATGTAAATGTGCCTTTCAACTTTTTAACTTAATTTAATATCTTGTTTTTGCATGTGATCGTAAGGCCTGGCACCTAGCAAGAGAGTCCCCGATCTTCCCAACCACTTCCATTACAAGATGCTACATTTTGCACAACCCAGCCTCTACCATGTTGACATGTAGATCTATGCTTTCTATGCCTCAATGGCGCAAAAACATCATCATTAAGGAACATAAATACCAATGCGAGTCGTATTTTGTGTAAAATCACTCTGTGCATTCACAGCAACAGACTATATGTCAGTGAATGTAAGAATATTCACTTCATCTATGAGCGCAAAGGACACTTCAAACAGCCTACGATTTCAGGGGTGGAACAGGGAGGGGTATGCGTATGCACATAGTCAATATACAGTAAGGGCGTGCCAACAGGGCCGCCGAGAGGGGAAGGGGCGGGTACTAATTACCCGGGCCGGGGCATGTCATTTTTTTTTAAAGCTTTTCTTTTTATTTGTAATATTTTGCGGCGGGTGGGGGGGGGCTCGGTCGTTGGTGGGGGGAGCAGAGTAGTTTAAATAAAAAACATACTCACGTGATCGCGGCACCGGCGTCCCTCCTCTCTGCTGCTTCGTGCTCCATTCAGACTGTCTGAATGCCGGGTGTGACGTCATCATGTCACGCCCAGCATTCAGTCAGTCTGGAGCAATGGAGCACAGAGCAGCAGAGAAGACCAAGAAAGAAGAGAGAAGAAAAGGTAAGTGAAGGGAGGAAAATTGGGGGGAGGCACAGAGGGGTTCAAAAACGATTGGGGGGCACAGAGCAAAGGGGTTAAAAAATGGGGGGGCACAGAGGGGTTAAAAAACGAGGGAAGCAGCATTACACAGAGGGGTTAAAAAACGAGGGGGCACTGAGGGGTTAAAAAACGGGGAGGGCAGCATGACACAGAGGGGTTAAAAAACAGGGGGCAGCATGGCATGGTAGAGTTAAAAAACGGGGGGACAGCATGGCACAGTGGGGTTAAAAAGGGGAGGGGAGCAGCATAGTATATTGTGATGAAGGGGAGCCAAGTGAAGGGGCCAAAAGCAGCATGGAGGGCGCAGTTTGATCATAAGGCATGGCGATGATGAAGGGGCACATTATTGTAATATTGGAGCTGGAGGAAGGCCTAATTATTAATCATGGGTGGTATTGATTTAACGCCAGGGTTGTTTGGAATTATCTAAATGTAGCCATTTTTTCCCAAATGGGGCCCCCAGCATTCCAGGATCCAGACAAGCCGCAACTAAAGAAACATGCAGCCACAGGTGGTGAGAAGTGAGAAGAACAGGTAGGAGAGAGCAGGGCAGTATGTGAAATGTTGTGATTCTAGTAGGGACAATGGCAATTTTTGGTGAGTGTTGTGCCCAATGTAAGGTGCAGGCCAAGACTGAACTCTTTGTGTACACACTGCATTCTCTGTATACTACACTGTGGTGCTAGATGTCCTGAAAGTCAGGAGTGCTTGGACATATGTGATGCTCCGGCGAATTGAGAGCCTAGTGATTTTGATGTGTGAGCCACGCCCCAATGGTGCATTTGCCACGCCCCCAAATGCATGACCACACCTCCGAAAAAGTTTGCACCGCCGTTTTTTAGCATACTCGACTATAAGGGGGCCCCATTAATTTGTTGTATCGGGGCCCTGAATTCCTCTTGGCAGCACTGCGTGCCAAGGTCAAGGCACATGCAACAACGCCCGATTTAAGCTTTAGGCATCTCAAATGTATCTGTTTTTCTGTCATATTACTTGCACCAGCTACAGGTCAGGTGTAAGTGAGGATTGATAGTGATGACCGTCGCGTATGCATGCTAGAACATGTGCTTGCAATCAGGAGCAACTTTAAAAATGCATTTTGCAGAAGACATTAATAACCTCATCATAAATGTATTTCCTGTATATTTCATGGGGGTTAAAAAAGAAGAACTTTTTTTTAAATGTCTATATTATTAACAGGTGACAATCATTGAATACTTTTTTTTTCCTCTACGTTCTGCTGGGACTTTATATTCCATATATGTATTGGATGTATCCTGCAGTGTACTGTGTCTGTTAGAGCAGGATGTACCTAGACCCTTATTCAACAAGAGATGTTTCTTCACATTCACTTATAGTTGAATATGGACGTGTATATACCTGAATTATGTGCATTTTAAAATTAGCGCAATTTGCGTTTCTTTTCCATGCCATAATGAATCAGGCACCAAATGTGCTGCTGGCCCACAATTTTACACGTTTGGAAATGATCATTTATATATTTTTGTGACAGCCACAGTCTTATGCCACCTTTGTTCCTCATTATATTATTTGCTATCCATACTCCTTTATTTGAGGTTTGGCTCCCTGTAAACTGAAAGGACAGTTCATTGGCATCTTAATGAATATTTATTAAAGTTTACAAAAAAAAAAAAGCAAATCCAATGTGTTCTAAAGGATTTGATTTTTTATTTAAATGTAAGTTCAGTAGATAAAGTTATCCATGGGAGACTCAAAAAACCTTTATATTAAAAAAAATGTTCTAAAGCAAGATTTATTTATTTCCATACTTAACTACAGAATTTGGTGTAATTTCATTATTGTAATCCGAGTTTATATAAACTGTAGAAAATAATAGGCAGTAGAAATCAGCTAAAAACTTAAAAGGGAAATAAGTCACATTTTCTACAAGTTCAATACATCAATAGCATAAAAAAAACTTACACCTTAAGGAATGAAGATGGTCATTTGTTTATAATCTGAATAGAGTTGCTGTAAATGTATGCAATTATTATAAGTCATTGTATAATATCCCTTTAGGGAATATTGGAATCTAAGTTAATATAGGGAATTTGTGTGGACCTTAATGAATAATTGAAAGTTGCTGAACATGAAGGTAGACGAAATTCAGACAGGACATACATCCAGGGCCAGCTGCAGGAAGGGCAAGGGAGACGCATGTTAGGGGGCCTGTGATCTCAGGGAGCTTGTGGTTATTATTGCAAGATCTTACAAGTAACTTTCAGTAAAGGGGGCTAAGCTCTAACTATTTGGTTGTTTGCTTTGCTATACCCAAAACATAATACAATTATTCTAAATTTAACTTTCATGAAATATATGTTGAGATATAAACTCAAACACAGGATGGCTATGGGGGGGCATAATTCTGTCTCTATACCTGTTCTTCCGCTCCATCTTTCCTGCATATGACTAGCTGGAGTTTCTGAAGTATTGGTACTTTTTGTTCATTGTTCTGTATTGTTTCACCCTGTATAGTCTACTGTTAGTACTGTGTGCGGCGCTGCGGATACCTTGTGGCGCCTAACAAATAAATGATAATAATAATAATAATAATGAGCAAACCGATAACAATGCCATGATAATGATTTACTTGATACCTTTCAAATGAGTCAGCTTCTAGGGTTTGGTGGCGTAAATTCCTTTGATCATTCTAATTGAGTATTTGAAGTTCTTGGGGAGCTTTTTTTTTACTTTCGTATGCTCTAATAATGTCAGCCCTACAGCATCTTTGAAACTATCCTACTCTATTTCAACAATTTTTCCCTAAGCAATGGCATTTACCAGGTGTCACAATTCAGGGGCTCCCACAGGATATTTGTCCACAATATCTGGAGAACAGTGAACCCAGAATTAACTGGCAACAACTCCAGTACCAAGTGAGCACTCACCACCCTACCTTTGAGCCTATCATTCACCTTCTTTACCATAGACCTGAGAAAGTATTTTCACATACTGGCAAATATCAGAAATAATAAGTTTATTTAACACTAGCCATCAACAACATCGCTATAATACTTTTATGAAAGGGTTAAAACAGTCATACTATAACATTGTAAAATAATAACAGACAGGGAAACAATACAATACATTCCATGTACCAGTTGTGACCAGTGGTACTCATCATCACCAGCAAAGAATGCCTGACAGTTGTATGCCCAACTTGAACAATCCCAAGGTGACATGGCCGATTGAACTATAATTGAACTATAATTTTGACTGTTAAAAAAAAAACAGTGACTATGTGACATCCCGGTACTAGTAAATGACGTCAGTGGAAAACGCGACACTACTATTACTGCTGTTAAGGGGGTATGCAAAAAATCGCCAGCTGTACAATGTAGAAGTCTTCAAAAAAATACATTTGTGCATGCACAGACCCTAATTCAAGATGGAGGCCGCCATTAGCGACCCGCGGCGCTTGCCGACGGGCAGTCAGCGAGTTCAGCGTATCACACTCTGCAGCTTAGGAGGAAGCCAGAAGCTGATACCCTAGATTTGACTACTAAGAGACTGGTAAAGTGATTTACTTCCACCCCTTGTTTGTGTTTTGTGCCATTCTCTATGTTCCCATGTCCACGGTAATGAGGGAGACTGAGGGTGGCTTGGTAAGAGCTCACCTGGTGGTACCTTTGCTGTGTACACTCTTTGCCAGTTGGCCAGGGTAAATATCCTGTTAGTGCCCCGGTCACATGAAACTAATCTCTGTAGCCAATGGGGTATCTACATCTGACACAATCAGGTGGTAGTAAGTCTCCACTCCCTCTTGCTTTCAGCAATGTTGTGGTCATGCTTCAATGTCACCCCACTTTTGAAGGGCATAGAGATCCACAAGACCTGCAATGAACAAAGATGAAGGAAGAAGATTGCTGGTACTCACTCTTGATCAGTCTAGCAGGAACTGTAACCCTTAGTCATTACTGACTTCCAGCTTCCACAATTTTCACCTTTGCATCTCCTTTCCAGTCTCCAGGCACATCCTGTCTTTTTTTCCTAAGTTTTAGGGTGGCGCTCCATCTGGTTCCCGGATTGACTTCTCTTATATCCCAGGGGTTGGAAGGAGAGTCAGGAGCTGCCCATCTTCTTGTGGGACACACTGCTGGCAGCGGCTCCCCAATGTCTTCAGATAATGGGTCCTTACGGTGGATCTCAACAAATTATTCTAATCACTGGAGTAATTAATGATGGCATCCTCCCTTTCTGTAGATTTGCAAGCTATGGTCTGACAAGCGCTGCTTTTGTAGTCTGGATGTCCTTTGGGGCATCTCTTCAGCTTGTTGGGCTAAGAAAAGTTTTTGCAGGATTGGCATCCCCCAGCGATACTACAGCTGTTTCAAATACATATTATATGGTACATATATTTTAAAAGACTATACATGCCATAATATATATAGAGAGAATGAGAGGAGCAGGACCCTGGCTGGCACCACCTTAATATAGCATGCCCAATACCCACCTCTCCTTAAACATAAGAATGGCTGGGGAATGTACAGTGGTAAAAACTACCCTGAACTCAGTCCACTTAATGTGGAAAATCAGGTAAAGCCATAGCAGTGTAGGTTAAGTCCTTGTTTCACCAAATCCAGGCATGTCTTCATGCCCCGCTTTTAATTATTTTTTGTATCAGGCTTTCCAGTCACATCTGAATCTCATGATTGGTCAGGTATGGGAAAATATATGTTTTTCTATTTCCAATTTTGCTTCCTAGGAGGTCAAAGTGCATCTTATACACTGAAAAGTCTTATGGTGCAAAATATATTATAACTCTCTCTATGCTCAAAATTACCAGTGCATCTGTAAAATATTCTAATTAGACTATAAGTTAAGGAAGCATTCTCACATCTCCAGAATGGAAAAACATTTGGGAAAATACTGCCAAATTTTCAATGTTTTTTAGATGTAGATAAAACATTTACTCAATTATATTTTAGTTCTTTACATTCTGCATTCTATGTATTCTAGAGTCTCTTCTCTGTGTTGTCTATGAAAAGTGTTATGTGCGTATTGTCGATAACCAATAACGATTGTCGAACCTCGAGTTGTGTTTCCAAAGCACAGAGATTTATTCGCAATAAGTAGAATAATATGCTCAAGCGAAGTAATAGTAAATACAGCCGTTACTTATCGCAGGCGCTCTGGATCCAGTGCAGTCATTCAATCCTGAAGTCTGTGGACAAGATGTCTGCACTCTGGATCACAAGCTTCAACACAGTAGGAACACATTTGACAACTAAACCAATTGCTAAGATGACACCCAGTATAAGGAGAAGGAGCTTACCTACACTCGCAATCATTTCCTGTACCCACTCCCCCAGACCGGAGAACCATTTTGCTGGGTTCAACCATGAGAAACAACCGCCACCTTTTCCCCGACCTCATATAACGAAGAATTATGGATCTTTCGAAATTCCCATTTCAGCTGCAAAATTTCATCCATCTTCCGGTCTATAACCTCTTTAGGGTCATCCGTATTATTAGTAATGTACGTGCAACATTTGACACCGAACTGGGTGGCCAGTGTCACACAGTACCCACCAGTAATAGAGGTGAGATAATTTAGTACCAGTCTATGTTGCACCAACTCTTTCTTGTACGCTTGTAGCTCCCTTCCAGTATACCTGAAAGTGTCATCATACATCTCGGTGATATTATCTATTAATTTGGCTAGGTCTTGGATATATTTAAAGTTTAATGTTCCCCGAGCGGTCCTGGTGAGATCTAGAGCAACCATAACTTGGAAACCAGCAGTTTCACTAATCAATTTTGTAGCTATGGGTTCCTCACCAGGAATCATATTTCTCTTGCCACGGTGTTCATACTGTGTGTGTATGTATGGTGGTGATGTAGTCTTGTGAATATCAACCATTTCTTCATGAGTAATAGTCATGATTTCAGGAACCAATTTAGCTAGGAAACACAAGCCCCTGGAACTCGGAGTCACCCAGGAATATGCTTTTCTTCCACAAACAAAATACACATCCTCAGGGAGAACATAAGGAACAGTATGCCCATGAATTATATCACTCAGAGTTTTAAAAAAATTACCCATGCCTAGTGTCTCCATCTGCTCTAGACACGTGTCGGCATTAATGACATTTTCACATTTAGTTGTAGAGACTTTTCCAATGGATACCTTCTTATGTTTGGTTATACGCCCTAACTTGTGACTTCCATCAACATTCCTGCCTAGTAGTGACCTTGTGAGTCTCCCTCTAAAATGAGTGTGGCGAGCCATTGTCTGATCTGATAGGTCAGCCTCCCATTCTCCAGGCGCTTTGCATGAGATATGTTTAGGCACAGCAAAGATCTGCCTATGGAGTATTGTCGAAGCGTCAGACTAGGGGACCTAGTGTTATTGTACCTCCCTTCTATGGGCCTCCCACCCCTTAAGTCGAGTACTTCGGATATGTTTAGAGGGAATGGCACTAGTCCTATGTTATGCTGCCCTTGAGGCACGTGAGAGCACACCCAACACTCGGTTTGGTTTAGCACCTTACCCACCAGGGAGTGATAATCCTCCAAAGGATGCCCGCCTATATTCAGAGTACTGGGGGACTGGCATCGTTGGATGCATCTCTCTTCAACTAGGGAGTCGCAGAACTTGCAGATACAATACTCATCAGACAATAGCCCCTCACACTGCCTCCGAGTTCTTGAGCTAGCAGACCTTTTCATAACCCCTGGACCAAGTTAGATAATGGGCTGCTCAGAGTATCCTATTAACTTTTCTTCGGCCTCCATTTCATCCGTATCACTCCCAGAACTCTCCTCCGTCCTCCATCCTCCTTCACAAAAATAGAATGTCCTAGAAAAAGTAAAAACAAGGATAATCCTGGAACAAAAGAAAAACAAAAACCGCCACTCCATCGCTGGAAAGATAGTTCTGAGGCAACGTCTCTGGTTCAGGTGTCTCAACTGCAGGCTTTAGGTCTCCCGGAAAAGGCTCACGAGTGACAGCTCTATGTCGTCGGTCTGAGTTTTGTCTTGCACTTTCTCCGGATTATGGACTCTCCTGCAGTGGGTGGAATGGACCCAAGTGTCTCTCTCTGCAACCTTCAGTGATGTAGTACTGGTCAGCAGCACTTGGTACGGGCCCTCCCAACGGTCTGTTAAACAACCTGAACGTAAGAAATTGCGGATCATAACATAGTCTCCAGGTTCAACATCATGACAGTTCGTCTCTGGCATACCAGGTGACAGCATTTTTAGTTTTTGTTGTTGTTGTTTCAGCTGTCTACTCATTCTTATAAGATATTGTACAGTCACTTCATTATTACACTTTAAGTCGTCTTGTGGACTCACGATCAAATGAGGTTGTCGTCCGAACAGTATCTCAAAGGGGGACAGATAAAGAGGAGGTCTAGGAGTGGTTCGAATGCTATGGAGGACCAACGGCAAAGCCTCAGGCCATGCCAACCCAGTTTCAGCCATTATCTTACCCAGTTTGTTCTTGATAGTACCGCTTACTCTCTCCACCTTACCACTGGCTTGTGGTCGGTAAGGGGTGTGAAGTCTGTTACTGATTCCCATGAGTTTACACATATTTTGGAAGCTATCACCAGTAAAATGGGTACCCCTATCACTTTCAATGATTCTAGGGATACCGAACCTACACACAAAGTCTTGTACAATTTTCTTTGCAGTGAACACATCAGTATTAGTGGCTGACGGATATGCTTCTACCCAACCGGAAAACACATCAATACACACTAACACATACTTTAGATTCCTGCACGGTGGTAATTGGATATAGTCAATTTGTATTACCTGAAAAGGTCCGTCTGTAGGAGGGATGTGGGATGGCTCAGTTGGAATAGTTTTCCCAACATTTTTCCTCAAACAAGTAAGACATGACATTGCTTTCTTACCAGCTTGAGAGGAAAATCCGGGAGCACACCAGTATGCTCTCACCAGTTTGCGCATACCTTCTTTACCCAGGTGAGTCAGGCCGTGTGCTGCTTCAGCCAGGCTTGGATAATATGTTCGGGGAGCTACAGGCTTACCTTGTCCATCCCTCCAGAGTCCTGAGGACTCTTGACCACATCCCTTCGCCTTCCATGACCGCCTTTTCCTGCAGGGAACACAAATCTTGCATTTCAATTAATTTCTGCATGTTTAATGTCTGAAAAACCATCATTGTCTCGGTCGATACAGTCATAGGTTGCCCTGCTGCCCATTTAGCAGCTTCGTCTGCCCTGTTGTTGCCCAATGACACTGGGTCTTCTTCAAAGGTATGGGCTTTGCACTTTAGGACGGCTACTGTTCTGGGTAACTGTATCGCTGTCAGAAGTCCTTTTATGTGTTGTGAGTGTGCCACTGGTGTACCTGCTGCTGTCGTAAAGTTTCTAAGACGCCAAAGGGCCCCAAAATCGTGCACTACCCAGAAGGCGTACCTAGAATCAGTATATATGTTGGCTGATTTACCCTCTGCCAATTCACACGCTCTCCTTAGTGCTACTAGTTCCGCCACCTGGGCTGAGTGAGGTGGACCAAGGGGTTCAGCTTCTACCACATCCTGATCGTCTACAACAGCGTAACCAGTACATAGCTCTCCTGTCTCTGTCTGTCTATGGCAACTTCCGTCTGTATAAAACGTAAAATCTACATTTTCTAAGGGAGTGTCACGTATGTCGGGCCTTGCAGTAAAGGTCTGATTCAGGTGTTCCATACAGTCATGCGTGTCAGTATTCTTGCCTAACTCATCATCAACCAGTGTCTCCTCATCTCCCACCCTTTGTGTCTATAGAGACACATACGGGAGGTATGTAGCTGGATTTTAGGTGCTACATCATTTGATGGTGATGTTTGAGGGTGCCATCAGGGCTAGTTCCCACTTTGTGAATCTAGCTGAGGAAACATGTCTGGTTTGGGCTGAATTTAACAGAGCTGATACAGCATGGGGTGTATAGATGGTTGAATTATGTCCTAATACTACGTCCTCGCTCTTACTCACCAGAAGAGCCGCTGCTGCTACACTTCTGAGACATGTTGGGAGTGATCTTGCCACATTGTCTAATTGTGCACTGTAGTATGCTACTGGTCTGCTAGCGTCACCATGTTTCTGTGCGAGGACACCTGCTGCACAGCCATCAGCTTCTGTACAAAATAGCTCAAAAGGCTTTTCATAATCAGGTATTCCCAATGCAGGTGCTCTAGTCAGACTATCTTTAAGATTAAAGAACGCTTGCTCTGACTCTTCTGTGTGTACAACACGTTCTGGTTTCGAGGAAGAGACTAGCTCCTGCAATGGTAATGCCAGAATAGAAAAACCTGGGATCCAGGATCTGCAGTATCCACACATCCCCAAGAAAGTACGAATCTGCTTCTGGCTCTGCGGCAGAGTCATGTGTTGTATGGCCTCAATTCTGTCGGTTGTCAGGTGTCTTAGCCCCTTAGTGAGGCAGTGTCCTAAGTATTTGACTTTAGTCTGACATGGCTGTAATTTATCCTTTGCCATCTTGTGCCCTGTTTGTGAAAGATGACGCAACAACAATTTAGTATCATGTAAACATGACATAAAAGAATCAGAGCACAACAACAAATTGTCCACATATTGAATTAGAACAGACCCATTGTGGGGTTGAAAGGATTGCAAACAGTCATGTAAGGCTTGGGAGAAAATACTGGGGCTGTCAATGAACCCCTGGGGTAGTCTGGTCCATGTGTATTGCACTCCACTGTAGGAGAATGCAAAAAGGTATTGGCAGTCAGGGTGAAGAGGGACTGAGAAGAAAGCAGAGGGACTGAGAAGAAAGCAGAACATAGATCAATGACAGTAAAATGACTGGCAGACGGTGGAATCTGCATGAGGATGACAGCTGGATTCGGCACTACGGGGAATTGGCTCTCAACAACTTTGTTAATTCCCCTGTCCAGTGTCCTGTCCATCTCTGGTCCATAGGGAACCTGGTATTTCCAGCAACATCCCCTTTACTTGAGATGGACTTTGTTCTATAACAGGAGAGTGTAACATTAACCTTTGAGGGGTGTCCAATATGTCCTGTACCTCATGTGCAACCTTCTCGGGTATATCTAGGAACACACCATCTGAAGTACAGTATATGACACATCCCATTTTACATAACAAGTCTCTCCCTAGTAAGTTAGTAGGAGCCGCTGCAGCTATGAGAATCGAATGCTTAGTATGCAGAGGGCCAATAGTAACTTCAGCGGGTTTAGTTAGAGGATAATGTAACACTTTTCCCGTCACCCCCATAGCTGGAATAGTTTTACTGGTCACCTGTAGATTGAAAGGAGAGGTTATCACAGATCGGGCCGCCCCTGTATCTACAAGAAAAGTTTGTTTCCTACCAGCTATGTCAACTATCATTTTTGGTTCTTCACTCTGACTCTCAGTTAACCTCACTGGCTGTAGACTACAGGTATGACCTGACCCCTAGCGCTGACTATTGATTTCCCATGCAGCATTTGCTGCTGTAATAAGCGCGGGTAGATGTGAGTCTTCTAGTCTATGTGAATCCCTCCTTGGAGGATATCTATGTGACCCACCTTTCTGTGTATTGAGTCTTTCCTTTTTACAATCTCTAGCGTAATGTCCTTCCTCATTACAGTTGAAACACCTGATCACTTTAGGTTTCTTGTTATATGGGTTGTATGCTGGTGGTCGTGTATGCACCCTTTCTAGAGCCTGTATACTTACCGTCATTAACCTATCACTTTTCTCCTCCCTTTTTCTAAAAAGGTTTTTGTCATGCTCCACAGCAGACTCCCTAAGAGAGTCTACCGTGACGCCTCTCCAATTAGGTAATGTGGTTTGTACTCTCATCTTTAAATTTTCTCTAAGGCCATCCATCAGTACCCCTACAGCTACCTCTCTGCTATGTGGGTCCTCACTTATGTTGGATATCCCAGTAAACCGTGTTATCGCTGCTATAGCTCTAGTGAAGTAATCTGCTGCTGTTTCACTATCCTTTTGTGTAATGGTGAAAATCTTACTCCAATTTACTACTACTGGAAAATAGATGGCTAAGTGTTTGACAATTTGTTCTATATTCTTTTGGTTAATTTCATCAGTCAAGGTGTCATCTTCCTCCAACAAACAATCTTCAATGAATTTTTGTATGTTAGTATTGGGAGGAAGACACGCCCTCAACACTACATGCCAATCCTTATTGGTTGGTTCGTGGGCATTCCCTAAGTCTTTAACAAATTTCTGACACTTAGCCAACTCTTTTCTAGGATCTGGGAATTCAGTCATAATGGAACGTAATTCTGATCTAGTCCAGGGACAATGCATTGTAACATTTCTTAAAGGAACTACACCATCCTTATTTCCCATTGGGAACTGATATTGTGCGGACTGGGAATGCACCCTCTGGTACACTAACTTCAGGGGACATTACAGGATTTGCTGGTTCTAGATTTAGAATGCTCTCACTCCTAGTAATCACACTACTCTCACCTATCTCAGCCATTTTCTCATACTTGCGCTGAGCCTCTAGTACACTAACAGCATGGGCAAGGGCTGAAATCACAGTGGGTTCATCTTCATTTTCAGGGTACAACTTAGCAATTTTTCTAGTTTCAGTTTTAACAACGGCTGTACCTACCCCTCCAGCCACATAAGGTGGCGGGGGCGCGCTTGCGCTGAGTTCGCCATGCTTTGCAACGGTTACATCCGCCTTGCGCGCGCTTTTCGTCACGCCTACTTCCGGTTTGCATTCGCTGCTCTGCCACGTGTTACCTTCCGTTTGCCACAATTTTAAACAATCATTATGTCTATTTCTCTTTTTCGTTGACTTGATCAACCATACTTTATCTTTTACAGTATTTAGTACCTCTGCATTAAAACTTCCTATTGTTGGGAAAGGCCTATCACAAGCTTTGGTCATCTCGACCCACGTGTCACAATACACAGTTGCGTATGCACCATATTTCTTACACATGAGAAACCTAGCTGAACCAAAAGGGCCTTCTTTAGGCAGTACACTGACCATCTCTAGCGTATGCTTAGCACCCATGTTGAACAATATACCAACTTTGTTGCTACAATCACAGCTAAAGATCTCTAATGCTCGGTGAACGTATTTCCTTTAGCCGCGTTCACTCGCTTTTCTCGCCCCTGGCGAGGATCCCTAATACAGAAATATCACTGTGGGCCCCAAGGGCTATCTGCTCCTCGATACCCTGGCTCAACCACAAAATCTGCTGAGTTTATTATAACTGGGAGAACAAAGTCAATACAATCAACCAGCCTTATTAATATAATTCCTCCTAGCTGCTTCACCAAATCGCACTAACGGTGCAGTTTGATCGCACTGCCTACCAATACTAATTATTAGCAAACCTTGCGATCTATTGGTAGCGCTTTGCGAAAACCCGGTTTTCGCATACGGTATACCTGCCCTGTATACCGTCCTTCAGTTGGGCAATCCGCTTCGTCAGACAGCAACTGAGCACAATGAATAATGAACAGTGTATCTACGTTACAACATCACACACTATACACCTTTTCTGCGCAGAAAATCAAAAGTTCCCAACAACAGTAATAATATCTCAGAAGCTTTCACAAGTAATTATACTATGCACATATAATAACTATCAAAACGATTGTTTAACCACGTGGCAAGTTTACCGGAAGTTCGCGTACGCACAGCAGGAAGTACACATACGCTATGCAATGCAATACAGTTAAAACGCACAATGACAGTAAAAAGAAACAGTTTTCTCTTTTGTCCCTAGGTTCTAGTTAGCGTGCCCTAGATAATGCAAAACGGACATTCGGTTTCGCAACACAGAGTAAAATTCAGGTTTTGAACACCATGCGTTCTTACCCGTTTATGACGCGTCTCCACCCTTTGTTGAGGAACCGAAATCCGTTGGTCTTGCGTATCATCGGCAACGAAACCTCCAAAGCTCACGAGCCCCCAAATTGTTATGTGCGTATTGTCGCTAACCAATAACGATTGTCGAACCTCGAGTTGTGTTTCCAAAGCACAGAGATTTATTCGCAATAAGTAGAATAATATGCTCAAGCGAAGTAATAGTAAATACAGCCGTTACTTATCGCAGGCGCTCTGGATCCAGTGCAGTCATTCAATCCTGAAGTCTGGGGACAAGATGTCTGCACTCTGGATCACAAGCTGCTGCTTATATACACAATCACATACAGTAATACAATGAAGATGGAATAGCTTGCATCTATTGGTCCAGGTCTAAGGAAGGTCCAAGGGGTCGTCATCATTGGCCAGTTCATACAAAGGAATCCAAAGGAGGGGGTCATCTCAGCAGGGGGTATGCTCTGCTTTTCCCGCCAAGATTCCTTAGTCTTAAGTAGTTCATAATTCCCTATCATTCATAACTTGTGTATGCACTCTGCGATTCCCTCGCAGAGTGAACCAAACAGTAGGATATGTAACAAGGTTCAGTATGATACCACTCATGATGTTATTCCTTCAACCCATTCCGTGTATTTCACTAATATGCATGTAACTCTGATATAACATATAAATACTACTATATTTCGACATAACTGACTATGTGTTGCAACTACCATTAATGTGTACTATTTTATAAGTATGCGTGTTTGTGCGAATGTATGGTAAAAGACCGATTACTGTTGCTGGCACGTGTAGTGGATGCGCACGCCCTTTCACGCTGTAGCGTGCCCTTGTACACCGTAGCGTACCGTACGCATCTTTTAAGACAAAGACAACCAAGTTTGCTAGACTTTAATTGAAATGACTTTATCCAATTTGCTGACTTCGACAAAAGAGTGGAGAGGCACTCTGTATCATATTTTGGTTTTGTCCATTATTGACTTCTCTCTGTTCAATGGTAGCTAATTATAATCAGAGTTTTAGAGAAGCATTTCCCCATTGTTTTTCTCTCGTGACTGGCCATCAACTATGGTTTTAATAAATATAAAGGAGATTATTAAATAACATTAGGCAGTGTCTCAGTGCTTAGACATGGTGTGGAAAAATTCTATGATAAATTAAGCCGGTCATCTCTATGGAAGACTTTAAGAAGAATAGAATATTTGCAAGCCAGCCTTAAAAAATAATTCAACCCAAAGTCAAGTGCGTTTCCCTTAACTTTGAATCGCTGGTTGAATATAATAAGGAATCTCTATCTTCTGAGCATTCATGCACTGAAGAGGTAGCACCACCAAGTAGGGGATTGTGCTCTGACACTGACTTCTGATTAGATAAATTAAATTATTTGTCTTTTACTGTTTATTATTTTTACTGCTTATTATTTTGTCCTTTATTTGCGTTGTATGAAACATGAATGAACAAGCACTATACTGGGAGGAAAATGTAAAAGATTTAATTAATGATGGGAGAGGGCTAAGACATACTTAGTCATAAAATTTTCAGTTCACCTTTCAAATCACAGAAATCATATGCACAGATGGATCATGACTGTGACCTGTGTGGGTATTAAATGGCCACTGGCTGGCTGCACACACAGTGAGGCTGCATGTGATATATTGGGTAATTGGCAAGATTACGCCATATGAGTGGCTGCAAAACCTTCTCAACACCTGATAATGATCCTTTCAAAAACGTTAGGATCATTATCGAACATGTAGGTAAATATTGTTGGAAGATGGCCACTATTCACCTGTGTGTACGGTCATCTTCCAACCGCACTATCAAGTCCATATGACGCTGGAAGTGACTAGGCCACTTGGCATGAGCACAAAACAGCTGAATCTCATCCAGTTTGTTCTGCTACATGTGTGGCCAAATTAGAAAGTGATTGTCACTCACCGGACTGTGAGTGCTACTTCTCGTGTGTTTAGGAACCGTAGCCGTCCGCCATCCTGAGGGTCTGCGCATGTGCAGCCCTTTCAAGCCTTCAGTATCTGTTGCTTTTCATTAATTGGCTGATCAGGCAACACTCCCTATTTAAAGCACCTGTGGTCAATACCTCGTTGCGTGATCTTGGAGTCTCATTCCCATGAGCCTCTGAAGGTGTTCCTGTGTTTCCTCGTGTATTCAGCTCCTGCTGATTCCTGTTATTTCTATTGTGGTTTCCAGACCACTTCAACTCTCCTGTGTTCATCGTGTCTACACCAGCTGATTCCTATCCGCTGCCTCCGTTGTTTCTACAGAGTTCCTACTTACTTCAAACTCTCCTGTGTTCATTGTGTCTGCACCAGCTGATTCCTATCCGCTGCCTCCGTTGTTTCTACAGAGTTCCTACTCACTTCAACTCTCCTGTGTTCATCGTGTCTGCAGCCAGCTGATTCCTATCCGCTGCCTCCGCTGCTTCTACAGAGTTCCTACTCACTTCAACTCCCCGGTGTTCATCGTGTCTGCAGCCAGCTGAGTCCTATCCGCTGCCTCCGTTGCTTCTACAGAGTTCCAGCTCACCTCAACTCTCCTGTGTTCATCGTGTCTGCACCAGCTGATTCCTATCCGCTGCCTCCGTTGCTTCTACAGAGTTCCTGCTCACCTCAACTCCCCGGTGTTCATCGTGTCTGCAGCCAGCTGAGTAATATCCGCTGCCTCCGTTGCTTCTACAGAGTTCCAGCTCATCTCAACTCTCCTGTGTTCATCGGGTCAGCGCTCCGCTACTTCCATCTCTGCTACTGGAATTCAGACCGCCTCAACTCTCCCGTGTTCTTCAAGTTCCAGTTCCATTTACTACTGCTTCCAGAGTATTGCCTCGTTCATGATGGTTTACCTACCGTGCGCTGCACCAACTTGATTACCGCTTCCACCTTCCAGTGATCTCTCCTTCTGCCGGCCTTCAGCCGTTCAGGTATCCCTGCACATCTCTCTGACAGCCTGCTCTCCTGAACCGCGGTATGCATACTTCTCATTGACTTTGCTTGTGTATTGCATATCTAGCTGGACTGAGTTGTGTTCTTCTCCGGAGTCCTCTATCCACGGAGACTATCGCTACCATTGACTTTGTCTCCTATTTGCCTGGATTGTTATTGTGACTTTGTATACTTTAGCAGTGCTACTCTGTTATCATTGTATTGTGATATCATCGTGGGATCAAGTTCTGTGTGCCCGTGTATACTCTGCATAGCATTCATCTCCTCGTGCCCTCCTCACATATATATTGCAGTGGTACAACTTGCTATACGCAGACCACTGACTTCCCTGTTATCTACCTTCACCTGGATGTCATTCCTTTACCTAGACAGCGGTACAACTTGCTATACGCTGACCGCTGACTCTCACTACCTCCTCGCTACCTCTGGACATTCCTCCTCACTATAGCAGTGGTACAACTTGCTATATGCAGACCACTGACTACCCTCACGTTTCCTTGTCCATCCTGTTCCTCGTGTTCAATTATATACTCACTACCAGTGCTGCTAGACATAGACTTTCCTCGAGCATTCTCTCACCATCGGCTGTTCCTCCAGTTCCGTTGTCACCCTGCTACCAGAGTACCTATTACCATCTATATTACTCTGGTAAGCCAACATCTGGTGATTTCCTGGGCAAAGACTCCTAGTGCCCGTGACAGTAAGATCAGGCCATGACAAACCCAGGATCGGAACCAACAGCTATTGAGATGCTGCGGTATCTGGTTACCCGTATGGAACAACAAGATGTTCGTCAACAACAGTTGCTGCAATGCTATCAGACTTTAGTCGCCCAAGTAACTTCTGTGCAATATGTAGCAACCACCGTTGATCCTCCTGTGTCGTCTTCTTCTTCCCCTTTGCCATCCCAGGTGTCTACTGCTTTCACGCTACACCTGCCTACTCCTTCAAAATATGATGGAGACCCCAAAACCTGTAGGGGCTTTCTTACCCAATGCTCCGTCCATTTTGAGCTCCAACCTCAAAATTTCTCTACTCATCGTTCCAGAGTGGCCTATGTCATTTCCTTGTTTTCCGGACAAGCTCTCGCATGGGCTTTCCCTCTGTGGGAAAGAAATGATCCATTATTACAGGATAGTGCCAAATTTATTTCCACGTTCCGAAGTGTATCTGATGAACCAGGTCGGGTTATTTCCGCTGCATCCAGCATCCTCCATCTACGCCAAGGATCTCGCACCGTAGCTCAGTACGTCATTCAATTTCGGATACTAGCCTCTGAACTTCAGTGGAACGCTGAGGCACTGATCGCCGCCTTCTGGCAGGGGCTTTCCGATAAAATTAAAAACGCACTGACCTCACAAGAAGTACCCTCCTCTTTGGATGATTTGATTTCCCTTTGCCTTCGTGTAGACATGAGGTTTCGTGAGAATGATTCTGAAAAAACAACTTCAGTTAAAGCACCTCTTCGCTCAAGTCCTCAACTTCGCCCAGCTTCATCTCCAGTAGTACCTATGGAGATAGGTCGCTCCAAATTAACTGCAGAGGAGAGAGAACGAAGAGTGATAAATAGACTCTGTATCTATTGCGCTGACTCTACTCACATGCTGAACTCATGTCCCAGGAAATGCCGGGCTCTAACCAATACTGGAGAGATAAGGTTAGGGTTTCTGGAGTCCTCTTCTTGTTCCTCGAAATTAAAAGTTTGTGCTTTTGATGTTACAGTTTCCTTTGCTACCAAATCCTTTAAGTCCCAAGCACTTATTGACTCTGGAGCTGCGGGAAACTTTATTTCCAAATCCCTCGTGAATCTATGGTCCCTACCAACGATTACTTTGAAGACACCTATTACTGTGACTGCTATCGATGGATCACGCATTATTAATGGTCTCATCACTCAGAGTACGTCTCCAGTAACCCTTCAAATTGGTGTATTACACCAAGAAGAAATTTCATTTTTAATTCTTCCTGTTACTACCAGTCCTATCATACTAGGCCTTCCATGGCTTCAACTTCATTCCCCTCAGATCAACTGGAACACTCCTCAAGTCACATCCTGGGGGTCTGAATGTCATCATCGTTGTCTCTCTCAAGTTATTCCACTTAAAATACAACAGTCGTCTATTCCACCAGGTCTTCCTCCACAGGATCCTTCATCTACGGATCTGTGCGATAAGGTTCTGTCAGAATGCCTTCCTCCTCATCGGGCGTTCGTGACGTCCTCGGACATTGAAGATGGTTATCATGAGTCATCTTCTAAAACTCCATTCGTTGTGGGTTACGGTCACCATCCGTCTTTTCCGGAATTTCCTGCCCTCCCTTCCACCCAAGTTCCTGCTGTAGAGACTATTTGCCAAACCTTCAAAAATATTTGGTCGCAGGTCAAAACCTGTTTAAAGAAGACTTCTGCCAGATATAAGTCTTTTGCAGATAAAAAGAGACGGGCTATTCCACCACTGAAAATCGGAGATCGTGTTTGGTTATCAACCAAAAATATTCGTTTGAAGGTCCCATCTATGAAGTTCGCTCCTCGTTTTATTGGTCCGTATAGGATCATTCAAGTGATAAATCCAGTTTGTTTCAAACTTCTACTTCCTAAGAACCTTCGTATTTCCAATGCCTTCCATGTGTCTTTGCTCAAACCTCTTATCATCAACCGTTTCTCGGTCCCTCCTTCAGCACCTCGGCCAGTTCAAATTCATCAAGAGGAGGACTTTGAGATTACTCACATATTAGATGCAAAAATTTCGCGAGGAGTTCTTCGTTTCCTCGTTCATTGGAAGGGCTTTGGTCCTGAGGAGCGTTCATGGATCAAAGCAGAAGATCTCAAAGCTCCAACTCTTCTTAAGAAGTTCTACTCCAAGTTTCCGGACAAACCCGGTTCCAGGTGTTCTGTGCCCACCTTTAAAAGGGGGGGTACTGTCACTCACCGGACTGTGAGTGCTACTTCTCGTGTGTTTAGGAACCGTGAGGAACCCATCCTGAGGGTCTGCGCATGTGCAGCCCTTTCAAGCCTTCAGTATCTGTTGCTTTTCATTAATTGGCTGATCAGGCAACACTCCCTATTTAAAGCACCTGTGGTCAATACCTCGTTGCGTGATCTTGGAGTCTCATTCCCATGAGCCTCTGAAGGTGTTCCTGTGTTTCCTCGTGTATTCAGCTCCTGCTGATTCCTGTTATTTCTATTGTGGTTTCCAGACCACTTCAACTCTCCTGTGTTCATCGTGTCTGCACCAGCTGATTCCTATCCGCTGCCTCCGTTGCTTCTACAGAGTTCCTGCTCACCTCAACTCCCCGGTGTTCATCGTGTCTGCAGCCAGCTGAGTAATATCCGCTGCCTCCGTTGCTTCTACAGAGTTCCAGCTCATCTTAACTCTCCTGTGTTCATCGGGTCAGCGCTCCGCTGCTTCCATCTCTGCTACTGGAGTTCAGACCGCCCCAACTCTCCCGTGTTCTTCAAGTTCCAGTTCCATTTACTACTGCTTCCAGAGTATTGCCTCGTTCATGATGGTTTACCTGCCGTGCGCTGCACCAACTTGATTACCGCTTCCACCTTCCAGTGATCTCTCCTCCTGCCGGCCTTCAGCCGTTCAGGTATCCCTGCACATCTCTCCGACAGCCTGCTCTCCTGAACCGCGGTATGCATACTTCTCATTGACTTTGCTTGTGTATTGCATATCTAGCTGGACTGAGTTGTGTTCTTCTCCGGAGTCCTCTATCCACAGAGACTATCGCTACCATTGACTTTGTCTCCTATTTGCCTGGATTGTTATTGTCACTTTGTATACTTTATCAGTGCTACTCTGTTATCATTGTATTGTGATATCATCGTGGGATCAAGTTCTGTGTGCCCGTGTATACTCTGCATAGCATTCATCTCCTCGTGCCCTCCTCACATATATATTGCAGTGGTACAACTTGCTATACGCAGACCACTGACTTCCCTGTTATCTACCTTCACCTGGATTCCATTACTTTACCTAGACAGCGGTACAACTTGCTATACGCAGACCGCTGACTCTCACTACCTCCTCGCTACCTCTGGACATTCCTCCTCACTATAGCAGTGGTACAACTTGCTATATGCAGACCACTGACTACCCTCAAGTTTCCTTGTCCATCCTGTTCCTCGTGTTCAATTATATACTCACTACCAGTGCTGCTAGTCATAGACTTTCCTCGAGCATTCTCTCACCATCGGCTGTTCCTCCAGTTCCGTTGTCACCCTGCTACCAGAGTACCTATTACCATCTATATTACTCTGGTAAGCCAACATCTGGTGATTTCCTGGGCAAAGACTCCTAGTGCCCGTGACAGTGATCCTCTATCTAAGGTATTATTTATTTATTTTTAGTTTAATTTAATCCCAGCCCTTCCTCCCTTCATAAAGTCCAGACATGCACATATTCATCATCCAGATAAGAGGTAGCATGCTGGTCATGTCTTTGTTTACTCTAGGATCAGATTGTATATAATGTATATAACTCTCTACTCTTTGCCTCCCCCATTATGGAAGAAAAAATACCTGATGTTTGCTGCATCTTCGACTGTTGAAGTGTCAATAAAACTGACCATTGATTTTAACAACTGCTTTTAGACTAGTGATGAAAGTACAGGGGGTGTGCCCACTATGGGGTTCGGAGGTAAGTGTGAGGCCTGGCAATGTCCCACCACCTCACAAGACCCGAGAGGAGGTTTGAGCTAGTGCATGTGCGCATATGTTGGACCACGCATGTGCAGAAGTGGCCCCTGCTCTGCCATTCTAAGAGCAGAGTGGGGGGCCTCAGAGACTATATTCTATAAACAATTGCCAATTTTTAGAGTTCAGTTGAATGCTTGTATTTTTACATAAGCAAAACAGATATATAGATTTTATTTTATTTTTATTTGATTGGTACATTTAGGCTATATCAGAATTCAGTCAGATTACTAAACTCCATGGATATTTATTGCCAAAAAGTGGTATATTTTTGGACTTATGTCATGTCTGATGAATCATAGGTTAAACCATAATAAAGTAGTACTGATTCATTGAGAAAATGTAAATATTGAAAATGCTAAAATGCTTTTTGTGTGCAAATTGAGGATTTGGGGGAAGTTATACATTTATAAATATATTCTCATATCTGTTATCCTGGCAAAAGTGGGAAGTGACAACAGAATCAAAAAACATTTTCAGTCAGACTGAAAGCTGTGGGTTACAGTCTGACTGAAAGTTCCTATATTCCTCAATATGTATTTTCTTAATCTTTGTTTTTATTTATAAGGATGTGGAAAGAAATATCTGTAATAAAGCACAGTGCAAAAACAATAGCTGCTAGTTCAAATAATGCTGAAAGACTTTCTGACCAAGGAGCATTGGATAAAGTGGGCACCATTATGGGTGTAGAAAAAGATTAAAGCTACATTTCTCAGAGTGATACTTTCGGGCAGCAGATGGTAGTCGAGTGTTGAAATAAGTCATTTAATATACTTTTATAGGTGCTTTACTGGAATAACTGTTGGTGAGTGGGTTGGGTGCAGGAAGGGGTCTCAAAAGAAGTCAGGGTACAACTAACATAAAAACACGGGCAGCACGGTTGCTTAGTGGTTAGCACTTCTGCCTCACAGCGCTGGGGTCATGAGTTCAATTCCCATCCATGGCCTTATCTGTGTGGAGTTTGTATGTTCTCCCTGTGTTTGCATGGGTTTTCTCTGGTGCTCCGGTTTCCTCTCACACTCCAAAAACATACTGGTAGGTTAATTGGCTGCTATCAAAATTGACCCCAGTCTCTCTCTTTCTCTCTCTCTCTGTCTGTTTGTACATTAGGAAATTTATACTGTAAGCTCCAATGGGGGCAGGGACTGATGTGAATGCAGCGCAGTGAAATCAGTGGCGCTATATAAAAAATGGTGATGATGCTAAATAGGCAAAGCAACAGTTTATGCAGAAATTTAAGGCATGTGAGGTTAATTTTAAATGTATGCTATGTAAATTTAGTCCCTCACTCTGTCCTTCAATTCTAGTAATACCTGGACAATTGCTGTGAATACTGTAAGAAACTGTAAACTTAACGCTATCACAATCTAATGTAAACAAATCAAAACACAATGAATAAATAATATACTCTGGCTTTGCTGGGTGACATGATCACTGGATCGACCCTTGTCCTAACATCAGTGCTTGGAGAAAATTGTTATTGAATACTTTCACCTATTGGGAGATTGTCTCTCATCATCATCATCATCATCAGTTATTTATATAGCGCCACTAATTCCGCAGCGCTGTACAGAGAACTTCAATGGGGTCCCTGCCCCATTGGAGCTTACAGTCTAAATTCCCTAACTTACACACACACACACACACACACACACACAGACAGACAGACTGACTAGGGTCAATTTTGATAGCAACCAATTAACCTACCAGTATGTTTTTGGAGTGTGGGAAGAAACCGGAGCACCCAGAGGAAACCCACGCAAACACAGGGAGAACATACAAACTCCACATAGATAAGGCCATGGTCAGGAATCAAACTCATTACTCCAGTGCTGTAATGCAGAAGTGCTAACCACTAGGCCACTGTGCTGCCCCTCTCTTTATTACATTCAGTGCCCTCTGTGTTGCTTTGACTATGAGGTTATATAAAATATAATATTTCATTTTAGGTCTTTGTCTCATGTACAATCATGAACAATGATTTCTTGATGTGATTGTATTTTTGGATAAAGAGTTCTCACCCTCTCACTTTAATATACACAGTAGTTAAATGGGGTGAATGAAAGTTAAATGGCCCAGAATATGTAGTGAAAATAAATATCTAGAGAGATCAACACATGCATTTATTTAACATATACTGTAGCCAAGTCATTTCCCAGAGAAGACTATCAGAATAGATAAGAGGAGGTCAACAGAGGTATTTTTATATGCTGGGAAAATTAGGTATAGACATTGTGACTGGATCACTATTAAATAACTTTTGGTAAAAATTAATTTAAAGCAAATAACGCAGGGCACTTACTTATGTAATTGCGCGTCCACTTATTTTGATATTGTGTGTGTATATTGTGAGATAGCAAAATTGTTATCTCTGAGACCAGGGTAGAAAAGTTGTTTTTTCTGTTTAACTTTGCTATAGGATATGTCTAGTTCTGATGTATATATTTGATACAATGAGCCTGTGTTTATCAAGCCTTTGATGTATTGTGATGTGGGGAAGTAGCTTGTTTTTTTTGTTGTTCTGTGGGAATGGCTATTCGGCGACTGTCTGACGTATTCATGTCAGTCAGACCTTTTGACTTGCTAGTGGGTCTACTCCTTCTGAAATAAGATCCAGGAAATCACAGCAAGGGTTTTAAGAATTCCATAGCTAAGTATAAATAGTAGTGGCTTTGCAATGCATGTAAATCTATGTTTGTGTAAATAGAGTATATTCTGATGCTAAAATTAGCATGTGTCTGAAAGGTATAAATGCACTGACTTGTACCCTGAAATGTATCATTCTGATGCTCCATCTGACCTGACCACTGATACCTTAAATCAGTGGCACTGTCCTTGTCAGGACACTTGAGTAATAAACATCACTCTGCTTATAAGACCTGCTTGACAACATCTTCAATATCGCTGTAATCCTGTGACCTGCCGATTAGACCCTAAATCTAATCCGTTCTCCGGCTGATTCTGAGGGTTGGACTCAAGTTTTTCCAGTACCACCGCTCTGCCTGCTACCTGCAGCTCTGGTCAGTGTGATAGGCCAGGGAGGATCCATCCACAGCAACCCGGATCCATAGTAAGAGGTCCGGAGTTACCAGCCCAAGTGTACCAGCACAGGAGTACACTAGCCGTGACAGTTAAACAGAAGGAACGTGGTTCTGACCTCATAAAGGAGTTCAGTTATGGCAGCATTATAAGCCCTTCCTACTGCGGCAAGAGGGCGCATTTGGGATAACGAAAGGGAACGGTGGCAAAGTAAGCCCAGCTGGTTCCCAGCAACAACAGACAAGGTGGCATAGGTGGTCCATCCTGTCACAGACATAAAATAAGGCATTTACAGTATAATGTTGTTTTTCTGTTTTGCTTACAGTATTCTGAGAGAAAGTAGAAGTAACAAGACAGGTGCAAAAATAAATTGGTAAGCTATAAATAAATAGATACAATATTGCCTAAAAGTAAATTAAGCAATTAATCACTCTCAGTCTACAAACACCATGTCAGTATAGTGTTTTCAAACTAAATTGAGGAATTGATTAATTTATATCCTTTTGATATTTTGTTTATTTATTTAGATATTACCGCTGTATTTTTTCATCGTAGTAGGAAGTTAAATTCCGAGCTGTGTCTCCAGAACAATCAGTGGAGACACATCGATGCGATGTTCAGGCAGAAATCTCTGCTCATTTTATCTTGTGCTCCATAGAGATAGTTAGCTATTCTGGTGATTCATTACTGAAGCAGCATATCGCTCCTAATTGAATCTTCCCCATAGTGTTTGTTTGTTGACTTAATTGGATACAGGCATTGAAACCTACACTACTCAGAGATTTTATATAGGATCTATATACTTGCTCTTTTGTTACAATAGCGCTAATTGTGTGTTATAATTTATCCCGTAAGTTTATTGTTTTATTTAAATCTGGTCTAATAATGTAACAGGCGATTTATATAATGTTATTTTCATTAGGTGCGTTTCTCTGAACTATTGTTGTTGGTGTTTCTCTTGTGTGTTGAAGACTATTTTCTTAGTATTATAGGAAATGTCTTTGTTTTGCTGATATTTCTTTTGTATGTTTGATTGCTTGTTGAATAATGTATTATATGTCTTTCTTTTTATATTACTATGTGTTGTTTGCAATAATGTTTGTGTCATGTACACAAGAGAGACTATTGTCTTGACAGTGTCATTAAAGATAATTACATACAAGCATAAAAACAAAATAGAAATATAAATTAAAATAAATAAAATACAAATGTATGTTGTTGTTTTTCTCCTTTAAAAATCACATGGGAATATTTTTTCTTGCAGCAGTCAAAATGGAAAAGTCATTTAAGTAATGCCGATAGAATATCATGTGTACAGTCAAAATGTAGTCAGCCAATCAAAAGTAGCTAACTTACGCTGTGATAGCCATTATCATTACTGTATATTGTAACACTCACACACTGACAAGAGATACACACCCTGACAGTCATATCTGCATCTGCAAGTCTTCTTGAGCCACAATTACGTGTTCATGCCCTTATTGTACTCAACCTAGGCTTGCCGACCCTTTCTCTACCCTATTTTGCCTCTCCAGGTTTAGTCAGTTGGTTCATATGCACAGTAAGGAAATACAAATCTTACGGCAAGAAACAAATATATGTCCAAATCTACATGGCCCCCAATGTGCCTAGCCATTTTCAGCTCACCTTACAGTAAAAGCCCTGGACAACTTCAAGAGGTCAATAAGAAAATACTAAACAAAGGATACATGTACACAACAAACAACCTAGCCACTATTATAGAGGTCTAAAATAGCAAAGTAGAGCTATAGTAAATCCTGCCTGAAAACTAAGGATGAGCGGGCTCGGATTTCTCTAATCCGAGCCCACCCGAACAGTGCGGATCCGACGGCATCCGAGCACTGTTCGGGTATTTCCGGCGCCAAAAGAAAATGAAACTGAGGCTCTGACGTCCGAGTCTCGCGTCGGATCTCGCGAGACTCGGATTGCATAAATTTCCCGCTCGCGCCCGGCATCTTCAGTCGGGCTCAGATCATTGAAGAGGGAGGTTATAGGTTTAGTGGTGCTCCGTCCTGTGTCCTGTCACTCTGTCCTGCTTAATATCCAGTGGTTACTTGGTCCTGTGCTCTGTCCTGCTGATCAGTCCAGTGGTTATTTTTTCCAGTGCTCTGTCCTGCTGAGTGCAGTGGTGCTTTTGTCCTGTGCTCTGCCCTGCTGAATCCAGTGGTGCTGTGTCCTGTGCTCTGTCCTGCTGAGTCCAGTGGTGCTGCCTGTGTCCTGTGCTCTGCTCTGCTAAGGGCATTGTCATTTATAAATTAAAATCAAAAGTTATAAAAAAAATTAAAAAAAAATTATAAAAAATTTATACAAAAATAATAAAAAAAAAGATAAAAAAATTAGTTAAAAAATACTAGGTACTGCTATTTCAAAGTCAAACTACGTTCACTGTTGCTGCTGTACCAAAAAATTATAGGTACTGCTATTTAAAAGTCAAACTACGTTCACTGTTGCTGCTGTACCAATAAATAATAGGTACTGCTATTTACTACTTATTTATTTATATACTGTTCATTATTTCTGTAGTTCCAAAAAATAGAACTGCCAGTTCTATTACTACGGTCATTGTTTGTGTAGTTCCCAAAAAATAGGAACTGCCAGTTCTATTACTACGGTCATTGTTTGTGTAGTTCCAAAAAATAGGAACTGCCAGTTCTATTACTACGGTCATTGTTTGTGTAGTTCCAAAAAATAGGAACTGGCAGTTCTATTACTACGTTCATTCTTTCTGTAGTTCCAAAAAATAGGAACTGCCAGTTCTATTACTACGTTCATTGTTTCTGTAGTTCCCAAAAAGAGGAACTGCCAGTTCTATTACTACGGTCATTTTTTGTGTAGTTCCCAAAAAGAGAAACTGCCATTTCTATTACTACGTTCATTATTTCTGTAGTTCCAAAAAATAGGAACTGCCAGTTCTATTACTACGGTCATTGTTTGTGTAGTTCCAAAAATAGGAACTGCCAGTTCTATTACTACGCTCATTCTTTCTGTAGTTCCCAAAAAATGGGAACTGCCAGTTCTATTACTACGTTCATTGTTTCTGTAGTTCCCAAAAAATAGGAACTGCCATTTCTATTACTATGTTCTTTGTTTTTATAGTTCCAAAAAAGAGGAACTGCCATTTCTAATACTATGTTCTTTGTTTTTATAGTTCCAAAAAAGAGGAACTGCCATTTCTAATACTATGTTCTTTGGTTTTAGTTGTGCAGTGGAATTCAGACCAGTTGAGGGTGATATATTGTGGCCCCAGTACCAAATTGGGTACCGGGGACACTCCACTACGCAGTCCAGATAGATGCGTATCAGCAGGGCCGGACTGGGACTAAAAATCAGCCCTGGCATT
Source organism: Mixophyes fleayi (assembly GCF_038048845.1). Lineage (NCBI taxonomy): Eukaryota > Metazoa > Chordata > Amphibia > Anura > Limnodynastidae > Mixophyes > Mixophyes fleayi. The sequence continues at coordinate 172,564,843 of NC_134402.1, forward strand.
TAAAGCACACAGGCCCCCGTGTTGTGGGCTCCATGCACTATATTATTGCACACTGGTGCTGGCGCAGTGCGCGTTGCTGGTGCACTACAACATGATGTAGTATGACTGTGTGTGTGTGTGTGTGGGGGGGTATTAAATAAATAACCCCCCACACACACTCATACTACATCGATACCCACCCACATTAGAGCAACCAGCATCACTCCCCACATTACAGCAACCAGAATCCCTCCCCACATTACAGCAACCAGCATCACCCCCACATTACAGCAACCTACATCAACCCTTACATTACAGCAATCAGCATCACCCCCACATTACAACGTCCGGCATCACCCCCACATTACAGCAACCAGCATCACCACTTACATTACAGCAATCAGCATCATCCACCACATTACAGTATCCAGCATCACCCCCATTCCAGCAACCAGCACCACCCCCACATTACAGCAACCGGCATCACCCCCCCCACACACACACATTACAGCAACCAGCATCACCCCCATTCCAGCAACCAGCACCACCCCCACATTACAGCAACCGGCATCATCCTCACATTACAGCAACCAGCATCACCCCCCACATTACAGCAATCAGCATCACCCCCACATTACAACGTCCAGCATCACCCCCACATTACAGCAACCAGCATCATCCACCACATTACAGTATCCAGCATCACCCCCATTCCAGCAACCAGCATCATCCCCATTCCAGCAACCAGCATCACCCCCATTCCAGCAACCAGCATCATCCCCCACATTACAGCAACCGGCATCACCCCCCCCCCACACACACACACACACACACACATTACAGCAACCAGCATCACCCCCATTCCAGCAACCAGCATCATCCCCATTCCAGCAACCAGCATCATCCCCATTCCAGCAACCAGCATCACCCCCATTCCAGCAACCAGCATCATCCCCCACATTACAGCAACCGGCATCACCCCCCTCCCCCCACACACACACACACATTACAGCAACCAGCATCACCCCCATTCCAGCAACCAGCATCATCCTCACATTACAGCAATACCCTATCATACTTATTAGCTATCCTAAGCCCCAAACACACTACAACATTGCCACCACCACGCCACCCCATACTACAGCAATACCACCAATTATACAGGCGCCACTGTAGGAAATCAATGTTTCGCTTTTTTCAAATCCCCCACAAAATAGCAACAACAGAATACTTACACACACATATAGATAACAGGAACCCTTTTACCTCAATTAAATAGTAATGGCAGAATGTTCATGTATCATTCCACATGAAATAAAACTCTAACAAATATATCAGAAAAACATAACTATTGAATGATCATTTGAACCCACACGGCCGCATTAAAAGTATTTCCATCTACAGAAAAATGTCAGAGAAAAATATTTTTTTATACTACAGTAACTGGTTATGCGTCCTTTCTATTTATTTTAAATAACACAGTATATAAATTAAGGGGGATAGAGGAGGTGGGTGAGAGATAATTGGATGTGATCCATCAGTTTGATTAGATAGGAAACATTTAGATTATTTACCTGGAGACATCTACCCCCTTGACTCATAAGCAGGGCTGACAAGAGGAATTTTGGGACGCAGTACGGCAACTTCTTTGGGCCCCCGTCATATTCAACAATGAACTTTGGCAGAAGTTCATATTATGCCACACCGTAGTGCCCCCAGTTCATATTATGCCACGCCGTAGTGCCCCCAGGTCATATTATGCCACATAATATTACCCTCAATTCATATTTGGCCATGCAGTAGTGCCCACAAATCATATACCATACAGTATTATGCCACAATAGTGCCCCCAAATAACATTATGCCATACAGTAGTGCCCCCAAATAACATTATGCCATACAGTAGTGCCCAGACAAAAAACTCATTCACAAATAAAAATTGGTACAGCATATCAGATACTAGAGTGTGAGTCCCAGGAGCAGCTTAATACACCATGCAAACAAAAATAGATATATTGACACAATCACAGATAAAATTTATGACAAGCAGTGTTTTTTCCGCTTAATTAAAAGTCTCTGTACAGATAAATATGCAAGAAAATTACAGCGCAATAATGAGCAATGCATAGTGTTTTAAACATCATTGGATACACAGTAGTGCCACCAGTTCAACAAAGGATGGTTAAAAACACATTGCACATGAGAAAATATATGAACCTACATGATTATGGCATCCTGTGTTCTGTTCTCCTACTGGGCGCGTTGGGCAATGAGGGATCTGCAGCTGTCAGCTCACACAGCCAGTCGGGAGCAGGGACCGAGGACAGTGGTCAAAGGGGAAATTTAGAAGTGGGGTTATGGAAAATATAAGTGAATGGAGTATGAAGGCTTGATTTTTTATTTTTTTTTAATACTTGTCCCCTCTGTGCATTCCCATTCTTCATTACTATTTGTGTTTTATGATGGCTGCTTGCCTGACATTCCCATTCTTAAGATGTCTCTCCCTTTACACTTTCTTTTACCTATGCCCCTGCACCATCTTCTCCTTCTCACTTTAGTCCCTGCAACCCCTTCCCCCCTGGCTCTCACCCCTCTTCCTGCACCCCCTTCCCCCCTGGCTCTCTCACCCCTATTCCAGCACCCCCTTCCCTCCTGGCTCTCACCCTCTTCCAGCACCCCCTTCCTCCCTGGTTCTCACCCTCTTCCAGCATCCCCTTTCACCATGGTTCTCACCCTCTTCCAGCAACTCCTTCCTCCATGGTTCTCACCCTCTTCCAGCACCCCCTTCCTCCATGGTTCTCACCCTCTTCCAGCACCCCCTTCCTTCATGGTTCTCACTCTCTTCCAACAACCCCCTCCTCCATGGTTCTCACCCTCTTCCAGCACCCCCTTCCTCCATAGTTCTCACCCTCTTCCAGCACCCCCTTCCTCCATGGTTCTCATCCTCTTCCAGCACCCCCTTCCTCCATGGTTCTCACCCTCTTCCAGCACCCCCTTCCTCCATGGTTCTCACCCTCTTCCAGCTCCTCCATGGTTCTCACCCTCTTCCAGCACCCGCTCCGCCCCCGGCTCTCCCACACTGGTGAAAATCCATACCCCCCATGCCCCCCCCGCGAGAATCGGGGCGACCCCCGTGCGAAAATCACGGCACCCCCCTCCCTGTGATCCCCTCCCTAGTCAGAAAAAAAAATAAAAACTGTAAAAACTGTGTCCACATTGCAGAGCACAGTGCACAAGATAAGGGGGAGGGAGCAGAGGAGCCCACGTCCGTCGTCGTGCAGAGGTGCAGTAATCCAAGAAGTGTCGGCCGGCCCATTTAGCCATCGGCCCTTCTGGCATTTGCCAGAAGTGCCAGATGGCCAGTCCGGCTGTGCGTATCAGATATTAAACTACATTCAGTGTTGGGGCCAAATCCAAAATTAATGAAAATGACCTGTCATCGTCAAAAACAAGAGTTATTGACGCGTTCGAACTACACCCTGTATATGCTGCAGAGGATGTAGGAGCAGCCATATGTGCAGTGAATTTAGAACAGTTGAGTGAGGTATTGTGGCCCCGGTACCAAATTGGGTACCGGGGCCACTCCACTACGCAGTCCAGATAGATGCGTATCAGATATTAAAAAACGTTGACTGTTGCTGCCAAATCCAAAATTAATGAAAATTACCTGTCATCGTCAAAAACAAGAGGTATTGACGCGCTCAAACTACACCCTGTATATGCTGCAGAGGATGTAGGAGCAGGCAGCTGTGCAGTGTAATTGAGACCATTTGAAGGCGGAGGTATTGTGGCCCCGGTACCAAATTGGGTACCGGGCCCACTCCACTACGCAGTCCAGAAAGCTACCTCGGTGCAACGTTTTGGACTAAAAACAATATTGTGAGGTGTGAGGTGTTCAGAATAGACTGGAAATTAGTGGAAATGATTGTTATTGAATGTTATTGAGGTTAATAATAGCGTAGGAGTGGAAAACAACCAAAAAACAGGATTTTAGCGCTTTTTATGCTTTTTAAAAAATAAATCAGAACCCAAAACCCGAAATCAGAACCAAAACCTTTTGTCAGGTGTTTTGACAAAACAAATCAGAACCCAAAACCTCAAGCTAATCAGAACCCAAAACCCTAAAAGTGCCCGGTGCACACCCCTACTGAAAACCACAAGTGATGTGTGGCGGTTTTCAAACTGAACACAGAATCGACTTTGATACATTTATCCTAATGGGTCTTGTACATCATGCTCAAAGTCCCACTAATGAGCATGACAATGGGGTTTCGAGATGCTGCTGGTCAGGAATTCCTCATTGAAGATTTTGTATTCACTAAGGGGCTGATTTTTTAAAAGACTAAAAGTCCTTTAATAAACCAATAGGGTTTTTTTCTCGCAAACCAATAGGGGTTTTTTCTCACTTTAAAGGATTACCTCTGGTATTAATGCTGCACTAATGGAGGTTACCGCTGACGGTAACCCACTTACATGGGTAAGCCTATTTAACTAGTATTAAAGTAATTCTATTGTTTTCCAATAAGCATTGTCTAAGCGATTTGTGTTTCCAAAGCACAAAATGATTTATTTAGCAGATGCAAAAGGTTTAGCAATTCAATACATAATTATAATACGGTACAGCCGATATCAAAGATACATACCTACCGCTGCGCTCACTTGTGCTAGCTGCGCTCCACTGGAACCATCTTACAGTACTTCACTCCAGAATACTGTGGTCAGAGAATGACTGACCAGTACCAGCAAAACAGTATTATATACACTCAATGTTACAGAGAAAATAATGCAGATGATGTGACTTGCTTCTATAAGTCCAGGCTTTAGGAGGGTCCAGTGTAGACAGGTCATAGGCTAGTTCAAACAACCCCATCCAAGGGTGAGGGTCAACATTCCAGATGATTCTCCCGCCCAGAAACCAGTTTAAGCTAGTCTATTCACAACACACAGTCAGTAACAGTTTAAACATTTATTACCTAACATTGCTAACTAGAGTATGCAATGTGCGATCTCTTCTGTGAATGAACCGGACAACTGCTGATGAATAGGGGATTAAAATGATACTAAACATGACATGTTTCCTGTAACCTGAACCTTAAATATCACTAAAGTGTACATATAACCTTAAAATATATATATATATATATATCTATAAACTAAATACCATCTGCTCATAAATCACTGGGGAATGGAACCATGCATGGAATGTGCATGTGTATTTTACCGCGTGATCGCGCCATGCCACACATTACGTGGCATACTGATCGCACGGTAAAACAATATTAACCAATATACTTTCATTCATCCAATTATACGACTTCAACACTAGTATTACTTGTACCACCACAATACCTATACTGTTGCCACCATCTCAGACATTGGTCCAGCTTACCACCATTGTGGCTAGGACTAAAAGTGTGCTAACCACGCCTACTTTGTGTTGTTCCGACCTACGTGAGACCACTTTCAGAATTTTTTTCAGGGCCACTAACAAGGCATGTCTGGGGGAATTCACTGCCCATTTTTTTAGGTAGAATCCTTCCTAAAATTATATCATGTTCAATAAAAATAAATAATTCCCCCTGATGATAAAAGAAACATGGTTGAAAAACACATAATTAAATAAGAAGGATAAAATAATGTATTTAGTAAAAGTTGCAGATGGGCTTTAACAAGTCATTAAGCTAACATATTAAGTTGGACTTCTCTTTAAAGAAAAGATCAATACAGTATTTTCTTAAACTACAAATTTTACTGTATGCTCTAACGTAATATTTTAAAAAAAAGTCACACAAGTGACATAAACATATATGGTCTCTTTGGATTTAAAGTTTGAAAATCACCAACATGGAGGATATAACAAATGTAAAAAATGCAATAAGTGTCTCCAAGGGCTGTAGTCTGCGTAAATCTGAGATCTTATGTGTCCTTATAAACACTGGGCTATACATTTACTGGACTGTTGCCTTCTAAATTGTGCTACGTTATATAATTTTTCAGTGCAATGTTGAGACTGAAATTGGTTAGAGGAAAAAAAATAAACTTTAATTGGTTGAAGGAATTAAAATAAAGTCACATTGTCTATGGAGATGACAATGCAGAGAGAGTGCATATGCTCCAAATTGTAACATTTAGTTTTGCTTTTACCAAAGGCAAATAGGGTGTGACCAATGAAGATTGGTTAGTGATTGGGCAGATCAAAGTAGCTGCTTGCTAGCTTAGTGAGGACAAAATGTCACAGTGCATGGACAAATGTGTACCAAATATCTAAATAGGAATGTTGGCAGATATGTGTGCAGGCCCAGCGCTCCCATAAGGCAAGGTTAGGCACTTGCCTAGGGCGCCGGGCTCTGGAGGGCGCCACAGAATACTAAATGACTTTAAAACTGTGCGGCGACCGCTGACCATACCTGTCACGGCCGCTGCACAGCATTCAGATGCACGGGGAGGGGGGAAGAGGCTATTTTGTCACCACCGCCGCCTCTCTGCTCCGTTTCCTCCCCTCCACTCATAGTGTCAGTGAGTGGAGGGAAGGAGACGGAGCAGAGAGGCGGCGGTGGTGAGACAAGGTAAGGAAAGACGGGGTGAGGGGGGAGGAGGGCGCCAATTTTTGCGGGGGGGGGGGGCGCCGATTTTGTAAAAATGCCTAGGGCGCCATGGACCCTAGCACCGGCCCTGTATGTGTGTAGTGTTACACTGTTACCAGTCACTAAATGTGTGCTGTGGGAGAGCCTGAATGTGCTCTATAAGTCATTGCAGAGCTTACCAACTGTGAAGAAGAATCCAAGACAATCACAAATTATCTATACAGGTTGAATTAATCACTGGTGTACAGTAAAGTTTCATATGCAGTGTCATGTGGTTCATACCTGACAGTCCACTGAGAAATCTTGACGCACATATCAATACTGCAGCTGGCATCTCATAACATAATAGTACAAGTACTTGATGTTTAAAGGAAAATTGTGCCTTTTTAGGAGTTAGACTACATTAGTGTATATGGTACTTATTGTACCTCTCCTGCAGCAAGGGCCATCTTTGGTGGACTATCTTCTAGGTACGGCTGACCACCATATCCACGTCATCTTGATGCCACCAACAGGTTACACAGAGTAGTGTAAAAAGCTATTCACGTTGATCTGCAGGATATGTGCATCTCTAAATACAGACGCAAGTTGTCCATACGCACAGTGCGTCAATTTTGTACCAACACATCTTTACATTGTACAAATGCACTAAATCGGGGTCCTTAATCCCTACTATAGAGGGTATCTAGTAAATTATTAAAGATAGGATATTTGTTATATTTGCAAAATCAAAATTTTTTGGTCTGTTGCACATCTAAGTGCTAGAATGCCCACAAAAGTTCTGCATTAGTTTCTACACAAGTCACTAACATCATGGAAATTATTACTACGAAGAGTCACCTGTATGGATTCTATAGATTGATTAACATTACATCAGGTAGTTTCTTTGCTCCATCTAGTGGCCATACTATAAAGTGTGTACATATATCTGTGCATATTAGAGATGGGCAGACTCGGTTCCCCGAGATCCGAATCCATCCAAATTTAGCCTTTCCGAGTACCGAGCCGAGCAGGCTCGTTAATTTCCCACCCATTCGAAATCGAAGCAAAACGTCATCGTGACGTATTCGTATTTCTGAGCTCGGTTCTCGCGAGATTTGAAAAGCATAAATACCAGCCTCCACAGCAATCCATCACCATTTGACAGAGGGAGAGAGCAGGGTTAGGTCACAGGCTATATTAGCGCAGGGACAGAGCAATTAGTGTACACATAACTGTTTCTATCCTAGAGCTAGATTTAATATGCTGCGGGTTTGAGAAAGTGGGGATGTTGCCTATAGCAACCAATCAGATTCTAGCTTTCATTTATTTAGTACCTTCTACAAAATGATAGCTAGAATCTGATTGGTTGCTATAGGCAACATCCCCACTTTTTCAAACCCGCAGCTTAGTAAATCTAGCCCCTAAGCTCTACAATTATACTATTAATACCATTTGCAATTATTAGAGGAGGATAGAGGAGGTTTTTTTTTCTTTTTTGGGCACTCCAAGTGCTTTTGGGGTGTCTGATATTCCCCAGTGTTTTACACTAAATTTTTCTGACTGTCAAAAAAAGTCATCTTTGTCAGCAATATCTATCTAATACAATATTTTGCACTAGAAGTGATGTGGGGTGTGCAATATTCCCCAGTGTTTTACACTACATTTTCTAGCTGTCCAAAAAAAATCATATTTGTCAGCAGTATCTATATAAGACAATTTTTGGCACTACAAGTGCTCTGGGCTCATTAAAATGGATTCAAAGCAGTCCACATATGAGCAGAATCAGCAACCAGGTTCTGTCCCCAGTCCTGATGGTAGTGTTCCCCGTACATCATCTGGGAAAGGCGATGTAAAAGTACATAGTCTTTTTAAATCTGGGAAAAAAACAAACACCAAAAAAATTTTACCGTGTTGAAGCGAAAAAGAAGTGTAACTGAGGAAAAGTTAACTGCCGATAAAAAAAAAATTGCCAACATGCCATTCTACACATGCAGTGGCAAAGAAAGAATGAGGCCTTCGCCTTTCTCTATTAGTGGCAGATCCAAAACTGTTAACGAGCCTTCTTCTTGTACGGTCACTCGTGACCAAGCAAGACCAAGTAATTTTGAGTCTGAAAGTGGTGCACAACTACTGTTACGCGTCAAAGCCGAGCTGCAAGAAAACAGTAAGGCATTAGAGGATAATGTATGCTCTGAATCAGAAATGACAACAATCCCTGTGGAGAGTCCATCCAACAGTGGTATGTCTAATCGTGAGCATTCTGTTAGTGTACCCATAAAGAAGGGCCCTTTCAGGAGTCCAGCTGATGTGTGCCTGAACAGCCCAAGTGTAGCCGGCAGAGCTGGATTAAGGCTTTGGGGGGCCCGGGGCAATTAAGACAGGGGGGCCCCTAAGATCTAAAATTAAGGCAGTGGTTCCCAAACTTTTGCAGTTTGCGGCACCCTTAGAGTCTCCATAATTTTTTCAAGGCACCCCTTCAAAATAATTACAGAGCAGTCCCGTTCTCTAAGTAGTTGGGTCAAAAAAAGGTCAGGACAGAAATACTTATTTAGCTGTATGCAAAATTAATACACATAAATCCAAGGGAAAATAATATTTTTATATATTTTTTTCAATTATATTTCTGTCAAAGAATAATTTACAGCTAACTCACACTGTGCCCCCTTCATCTCCACACACTCTGTGCCCCTGCATCGCCTCCACACATTGTGTGCCCCTGCATCATCTCCACACACTCTGTGCCCCTGCATCGCCTCCACACATTCTGTGCCCCTGCATCATCTCCACACATTCTGTGCCCCTGCATCACCTCCACACACTCTGTGTCCCTCTGTATCCACACATTCTGCCTCCTCTGCATCCTCACTCTGCCCCCTCCTTCATTCCTTTGCCCCTCCATTGTTGTTTCCTATCACCATTCCCCTCCATTTTTTTACTTACCATACTTGACCTTCTTTCTTCTATTTCTTCTGTCTTTTCTTCTTTCTTCTTACCAATTTGGCGTTGCCTGGGACCCAGCATCCTCTCTCCTGCCGCTGCTCACTGAATGTCGGGCGTGATATATATATATTAATATTAGTACAGGTACTTGTAAATTGTACAAGGACCTCTGTATAAAACTTATGTAAAATAACGCCATTGGGTATAAGGCTATAGGCATTGACACACCTACATCACCTACAGCCCACAGTAGGACACTTACAGCTCTCCCAGAGGGCTCACCTAGGTTGTCTGCACAAGACAAATCATTGCTTCAGCAAACTAAAATACTGTACATTAAAACAATCATCAAAAGGTCACATTAAAATGGGAATTGACACCACACATTAAAAATACCATTGATAACGTACACTAAAACTAGCAATGATACCGCACTTTAAAAATACAATTTATAATGCACATTAAAACTAGCAATGATACCGCACATTTAAACTTACATAAAAATTACCAATTTTGACTATATATGTCTATATTTATATATGTGTGTGTAGCTAGGCATATATGTGCATATCTATGTGTCTATATATATATATATATATATATATATATATATATATATATATATATATATATATAATGTGTAATAATCATGCAGGACACTCTATTTTATTAAACATTATTAAAGATATAATCGAAGCCTACCACTTATATTAAAGCTTTAATTAGATGACATAAATATGTGTATATATATATATATATATACATATATATATATATATATATATGTATATATATATATATATATATATATATATTTATATATAAATAAATATAAGTAGAAATTATACATAATGTACTGCAATTTCATTCAAACTTTAATATAACTATACGGCTTCAGTAATTACTTTACTAATGATTAATAAAATATAATCTGCCACTCAATTTGCTCTACCAGCCTAATATTAATGTGTAATATATATTTATTGAAACACTACTGATAAAATAAATAATCATATTTAAGAAGACGCCTCATAGCATGATTATTGCCTGATTGCTTGATTAAATATGTAAAATGTAGCCAGAATATAATATATATATATATATTGTACTGATATAGGTGGCTACATTTTACATATTTACACAAGAAATACACATGTTATTAAGGGTTTTCTATATATAGTTTTAGTATAATTTTTTGGTCACTCACCTACTCTCTCTCTCGAGTCTTCATGCAGAGGAGGAGCTGCAGCAGCTGCACATGCGCAGCAGCTCCATTTCGGACATTTTAGGTATTACAGCAGCCGCGGTGCTGCAAAGAAAAGAGTGGGCGCACATCGCGCATGCATCAGCTGTCAGATGGCCGCAGTTGCTGTCAGCAACTGACAGCTGGTTTGATACAGCAGAGGTAATGTGGGCGGCGGGGGCCCCCCCTGCCCGTGGAGACCGCGGAGAGAGGGATGTCTGGTGCGATTGCTGTCAGTTGCTGTCAGACAGCAACTGACAGCAGATGAAGTGATACTGGTGGCGGGGGGCCCTCAGAGAGAGGGGGGCCCGGGCACGTGCCCCCTGTGCCCCCCCCTTAATCCGGCTATGGTAGCCGGTGATACACCAATTGAGGATGCCACTTTGGAATTAGAAGAGGATGAGGGGGAGATTTGTGTAGGCGACGAGGGCGCTAATGAGGATGTTGATGAGAATGAGGTTGTTTGTGTAAGTCCTGCACCAGTGGCAGCAGTTCTGGCACGTGACACAAAAAAGGCCATTGTCATCATGCCTGGCCATAAAACAAATAATCCACTTCTTATGTGTGGAATTATTTCTACCCAAATCCAGACAACAATTGTAAAGCCATTTGTAGTGTATGTCAAGCCACAGTCAGTCGAGGGAGGGACCTTAACCATCTTGGAACCTCGTCTATGTTACGCCATTTAACGAGAGTTCATGGCAAAGTGTTGGGAAAATCTGAATGTTCTTCCAAAAAATTACAAGCACTCCATCATCAGCTAGGACCCTCCGGTCCTCGACATCCCGACGCCTACAAAATACACCCACCACACCATCCTCATCAATATCCTCAGTAGCGCTCGGAGTTAGCCCTGCATCCCACTTATTAAGGCTGGATGACTCCTGCACTATAATTGATTCCTCTGAAAAAAGCGTTAGTCCCACTGGTGCTGCTGTTGCTGCTACTGGGGGTGAATCGTCAGCCCAGAGGAAGGCCAAGAAAATGAGCAGTCCTACATTTCAACAATTAACTGTGAAACAATCATTTGCTAGTGGAAGCAAATATGACAGCAGTCACCCAGTCGCCAAGCGAATCACAGACGCCATGGCTGCCATGTTAGTGTTAGATCTGCGTCAAATCTCCACAATAAATGCAGCTGGTTTTTCACAGTTAATTGAGGTTTTGTGTCCGCGTTACAGAATTCCATCGCAACACCATTTTTCCCGTAAAGCTAATCCACAACTATACCAAAAAGTGTGTACAAATGTAGAGATTGCGCTAAAAAAATGCCATTCTGCCCACTGTGCACTTAACCACAGATATGTGGACAAGTGGAAGTGGTCAAACCAAACACTATATGACTGTGACAGCCCACTGGGTTGGTCATTCGCCTTCACCAGCAGGAACCGCAGCAGCATGTACACCACTACATAACATTTGTCACAGGCAGACCACTCTTTGTATCACCGGCTTCACTAACAGGCATACAGCTGACAATTTGTTGCGAAAACTAAGAGATGTGATTGATACATGGCTTATACCACTTGGACTCTCCCCAGGATATGTCATTTCTGATAATGCCAACAATATAGTGCGAGCATTACACCTGGGTGATTTCCAGCACATTTCCTGTTTTGCTCACACCATCAACTTGGTGGTGCAGAGCTTCCTACGAAATAACCATGAGGTGCAGGAGATGCTTTCGGTGGCCCGTAAAATTTCAGCCCATTTCAGGCATTCTGCCACAGCATGTAGGAAATTGCAGCAGCTCCAGGAACAGTTTAACTTGCCCTGCCACCAACTAGGTGGAATTCCACCCTGTACATGCTTCAGAGGATGGAGGAACAGCGTAAAGCCATCCAAGCGTATTGCACAAGCCATGACATTGGGAAAGGAGGGGGATGTATTTCACTCTGGCACAGTGGGGAGTCCTTTCAGTGCTGTGCAAGGTGCTGAAACTATTTGAAGTTGTGACGTGTGAAGTGAGTGCAGACTCTGCTAGTTTGAGCCAAGTCATTCCTTTAATTAGACTATTGGAAAAGCAGTTTGAGAAACTGAAGGAGGAGATGAAAGCAAGCAATTCCGCAAAGTATGTTGGCCTTGTCGATCAAGTACTTAATTCGCTTCACAATGATCCTCGCGTTATTAAGATCTGATTATGAACTCGGATCACTACATTTTGGCCACTGTGCTTGATCCAATGTTTAAGACCTACATTGAGTCTTTGCTTCAAAATGACCGAGATGTGAACTTTTGCAAGGAGCTATTGCTCTGCAAGTTGTCCGCTGAACTGGGCCTTGGCTTGACGACGTGTCCTCCCTCAGTTTCTCAAGCAGCTGCTGCTCGTAAAAAATTTAATTTTCCAAAAAGAAGCAGGGAAGACGCAGAGGGCAGACCAGAACAGTTTAACATCTGGGCTGGTTTGAAGGATTTTTCCAAAAAATGTGTGACCTTGCCCACAACTCCATTCAATATGAGTATTAACATGCAAAGGATGGTGGAGGATTATTTTCAAGAGGTAATTGATATGGAAATGTCAGACAGTCCCTTTCCTTACTGGGAAGAAAAGCAGGCCATTTGGAAACCCATGTACAAACTTGCATTGCAATACCTAAGCTGTCCACCCTCCAGTGTGTACTCTGAACGAGTGTTCAGCACAGCCGGGAACTTAGTCAGTGAACGCCGCAGAAGGTTACTTCCCAAAAATGTGGAGAAAATAATGTTTTTAAAAATGAACTACATCTTCCACGAGGAAGGCCTTCACCATCAAAGACATCCAAGCACTGACTGTTCTCTAATGGCGGATTCAAGCGGCGATGAATTGATAGTCTGTGATGATGACGTACACACTGATGAGGGTGAGGATGAAGCTCCAGATGATGACAATAACATGTTTTTAAAACTTTCTATTTAAGTGTAGGGTGCAATCTACACCCAAAGAGGATAGGGACTTGGGGCATTTCCATATCCATATCACGTACCGTCTTGAAAGGCTGCTGTAATTTCTCATTATGGGTAGGGTATCATACACACACTGAGCCCAAACTAGCTTTGTCCATTTCCATTAATATTGTACAGTCTGTAACAGCTGATTTTTTGGTGTTTTCTACAACTGGAGGGGCGCCTATAGAGACAGAAACCAAACTGCCTTTGTCCATTTCTTTACATAATTATCTATAATTGTAGGGTGTAATATACACTCAAAGACGATGGCTGCATTGCCAATATCCATAGATGGAGAGGAAGACAATCTGGTTTGTGTGTAGAATTAATGAAGGCATACCAGGAATTAAACAGTTTTTTTGATAATTTATTAGCTTTACAATTACATTACTTATTCAAGAAACAGGTGAAGCACTAAATTTGGTTATTTTATGTCCAAAAACATTGATTTTTCGACAAAATAGCAAAACAAAACCAAACAAAACCAAAACACACAATGGCGGTTTTGCAAAACCAAAACATGACGGTAATCCAGATCCAAAACCAAAAACAAAACCAAAACACAGGGGTCAGTGAGCATCTCTAGTGCATATAAACCAATATATTTAAAATGTTAGGGATATTACTAGTACACATGGGGCTCATTCCTTATAGTTCAATAAGCTGGATAGGGTATATTGGAATAAGTGGTTAGTACAATAATGTGTTTTTTTCATTTAATATAAATAAAGAGGGATCCTTCCTGTCAAATTTGAACTAGGCACAGTAAGCATGGGTTATACAGTCAAGTCCATAAATATTGGGACATCGATACAATTCTCATATTTTGTGCTCTGTACACCACCACAATGGATTTGAAATGAAACAAGCAAGATGTGCTTTAACTGCAGACTTTTAGCTTTAATTTGAGGGAATTTACATGCAAATCAGGTGAACAGTCAGGGGCGCACGGAGGATTTTTTTTTTGGGGGGGGGGGGTTTCCTCCACCCCCGTAAAAAAAAAAATCCTAGAGACCTGCCGCTCCGTTTCGGCTGCATTGTAGTATACAGCAGCCGTGGCGCTGTCAAAGAAGCGTCCGCGGCGGTGCTGTACACAATACAGCACCGCCGTGTACGCTTCTTAGACAGCGCCGCGGCTGCTGTATACTACAGTGCCGATATGTAGGGCACTTTTTAGTGGAGGGGGGGGGACCCAGAAACCCCCCCTGTGTGCACCACTGACAGTGTAGGAATTACAACGGTTTCTATATGTGCCTCCCACTTTTTAAAGGACCAAAAGTAATGGGACAAACTAAACAGTCCTACATCAGACTTTCACTTTTTAATACTTTGTTGCAAATCCTTTGATGTCAATTACAGCCTGAAGTCTGGAACACATAGACATCACCAGATGCTGGGTTTCATCCCTGGTTATGCTCTGCCAGGCCTCTACTGCAAATGTCTTCAGTTCCTGCTTGTTCTTGGTGTATTTTCCCTTCAGTTTTGTCTTCATCAAGTGAAATGTATGCTCAATCCGATTCAGGTCAGGTGATTGACTTGGCCATTGCATAACATTCCACTTGTTAGCCTTAAAAAACTCTTTTGTTGCTTTTGCAGTATGCTTCGGGTCATTTTTCATCTGCACTGTGAAGCGCTGTCCAATGAGTTCTGAAGCATTTGACTGAATATGAGCAGATAATATTGCCCGAAACACTTCAGAATTCATCCTGCTGCTTTTGTCAGCAGTCACATCATCAATAAATACAAGGGAACCAGTTCCATTGGCAGCCATACATGCCCACGCCATGACACTACCACCACCATGCTTCACTGAGGAGGTGGTATGTTTTGGATCATGAGCAGTTCCTTTCCTTCTCCATACTCTTCTCATCATTCTGGTACAAGTTGATCTTTGTCTCAACTGTTCATAGGATGTTGTTCCAGAACTGTAATGGCTTTTTAGATGTTGTTTGCCAAACTCTAATCTGGTCTTCCTGTTTTTGTGGCTCACAAATGGTTTACATCTTGTGGTGAACCCTCTATATTCACTCTTGTGAAGTCTTCTATTGATTGTTGACTTTGACACATATACAACTAACTCCTGGAGAGTGTTCTTGATTTGGCTAACTGTTGTGAAGGAGTTTTTCTTCATCCACCACAGTTGTTTTCTGTGGTCTTCCGAGTCTTTTGGTGTTGCTGAGCTCTCCGGTTCGCTCTTTCTTTTTAAGAATGTTCCAAACAGTTGATTTGGCCACACCTAATGTTTTTGTTATCTCTCTGATGGGTTTGTTTTGATTTTTCAGCCTAATGATGGCTTGCTTCACTGATAGTGACCGCTCTTTGGATCTCATATTGAGAGTCGACAGCAACAGATTCCAAATGCAAATGTCACACCTAGAATTAACACCAGACCTTTTACCTGCATAATTGATGATTAAATAACGAGGGAATAGCCCACACATGTCCATGAAATAGCTTTGGAGTCGATTGTCCCATTACTTTTGGTCCCTTAAAAAGGGGGAGGCACATATAGAAACCGTTGTAATTCCTACACCGTTCACCTGATTTGGATGTAAATACCCTCAAATTAAAGCTGAAAGTCTGCAGTTAAAGCACATCTTGTTCGTTTCATTTCAAATCCATTGTGGTGATGTATAGAGCCCAAAATATGAGAATTGTGTCGATGTCCCAATATTTATGGACTTGACTGTATATCACCCACCTAGGCATGTGTGACATGTGACAGTTGCATATTGATCTCCAAAACTGTCAATTTTCCCAGATCATTTCATGCTTTTTAAACCTTTTCTTTCTTGCCCAACCATCTGCCACCTGTGACATCACTGAAATAGATACACTGGTATGCTGGTATTTATTGCACTATTATCCAAGTAGTACTAGTAATGGGTTCTTAAAAGTAACTTAACTCACTCATCGAACATAACAGAAATATGGAATTGCTTCCACTAAACATTGCATAATTTCCTGTAGTTAGATATAGGAAACTTTCCCAAATTTGGGTATTATGAAAGGAGATACATTATCATTTATGATGCGTGTACACATCATTATCAAATGCTATTTTGCTGCTTGTAGAGGTTGCAAATGTCTACAGAAGTCTTCACAATGATTGCTTTCCTATAAGGAGAATACACTGGAGATATATTCTCCAAGTATATACTTATAATCGGAGACACACACATTTTTAGTCCTCTTAACTGAGCAATGAAAAATGTTTTATTGGTCTTCTGCTTACGCATAGTGATTTGCTGGCAAAGATTTTGGTTAAAGTAAATTTAGATTTTAGGATAGATAGGTTAGATCATGACAACATTATCATATTATTCTCATAATTATCCTGACTAGACAGTGATCACGACACTAAACTATAATTTTTGTTCAGAAATGTGACAAATCTTATCAGACAGGTTCCGAGTGTTGTAATCAATAGTGTCAAATAGGACATTCTACCCATGTATAGGAGATCTGTTACATACATGTAATGTTGCAGGTATGCTCACAAAGGAAACTTCATGATACAGCTCTGAAAGTTACATTAGTCATATTGCTACATAATGCCACAAGATGTAAATATACAGATAATGAGCTATTGTATTTTCTGTAAAATATGCTGTTTGTGCTAGAATGGTGCTTTCCACAGCTAATTTGCTTAAAGGAAGTAATAGTCATCAGTAAAAGTAAAAAAAAAAGACTAGCCATGCACACAGCAAATATCTTGTTGAATGGTGTTGACTTTTCTTTGAAGTAGGTGGCAAAATCATGGGCTGTGAAGGAAGAAGGGGGGTGATGTGCAGGCGGGCAGAGAAGTGAGTTGTAGTTGGCAAAGAGGCAACGTGGACTAGAAGACTATATAATACTCATTCTAAAGTGCAGTTTGTACATAACTTGGTTCAGAAAATGTAAACAAATATAAAAAATATAACTTACAATAAAATAAATATCAAATATTATTGTTTGAATTTCTGATTTTATAAAAGTAATATTTAATTATAAAAATTGTGTGGTTTTTATTTTCCTGAAATGTTACTTTTTTATTAATAATATATATTTGATAGTACAGGCTTTGATAAAAGGGTAATTGTTAGCAATAGTGGAGGTGAAATAGGTAATGTAGTGAAAGGTTTAATATTAGATAATTGTCAGGAAACAACAGCATCTTTAACTAATAAAGGTAATTGAGGAAATACATTTATTTGTGTTCTGATGCGAATTCATTGCAAATATGCATGTAGTAAAAATAGGGCAACTGCACCATAATATACTTCAAAAATTTATATAACATAATTGCAAGCTTATTAATGTATGCTACAAAATGTGTGGATTTGAATACAAGCAGAACTACGCAACAGTTGTGTGCTCTTTTTAAACATGGAGAATACATACATTTTGCGTCCTGATTTGATTCAGACCCAGAATTAGAGATGCTCACTGACCTCCATGAAGTGGTTTTGGTTTTGGATCTGGATTAGCTTCGTGTTTTGGTTTTAGCAAAACCACCCTCGTGTTTTTTGGTTTTGGTTTTGGATCTGTATTTTTTCATACACTTTCAAACAAAGATTGCAGCAGTTCTTGCCAGTTATAAGAAAAAGGCCATTGTCATGCCTGGGCAAAAGACCAAAATTCCACCTCTTATGTGTGCAATTATTTTTACACAAATCCTGACAACAGTTGTCTAGCCATTTGTAGCATTTGTAAAGCCACACTCAGTAGAGGTAGGTACCTTAACCGTCTAGGATCCTCATGCATGTTACGACATTTGAATCAAGTTCATGGAAAGCTGTTGGGAAAATCAGAAACTTATGTTAGAAAAATAACAACAAGCAGTCCAGCATCATCTACCTCCTTTCTCTCATCTAGATCCCAGCACCTGCAATCTACACCCCCAAACACCTTCATTATCAATATCCTCACAAGTGATGGGAATTAGTCCTGCATCCAAGTTGCTATGGCTAGATGACTCCTCCACTAACCATGATTGCTCTGAATAATTGTTGAGCGTTAGTCCCGCTGCTGCTGCTGGGGGTCGATATTAAACCAAGAAGAATACTGCTAGTAGTTTGCAACAATTGACTGTTAAACAATCTTTTGCTAGAGGAAGTAAGTAAGAAAGCTGTCACCCAGTTGCAAAGCGGATCACAGACTTTAGGCTAATTTTTGGGGATTCTGCAACAGCATGTAGGAGAATGCAGCAGCTGCAAGAAGACTAGAATTTGAGGGGAATGTGCTTTAATCCAGCGAAGTAGTCATCTGTGAAGAGAGTGCAGACCTGGTTAGCTTGAGTCAAGTGATTGCCTTAATTATACTTTTTGAGAAGCAGCTAGATAAATTGAAGGATGAAATTAAACTAAGCAAATCCGCTAACTATATTGTAATTGTAGATCTAGGACTTAATTTCCTTCGCCAGGATCAAAGAGCTATCAACATCTTGTAACGACGTCTCCTCCTTCAGTTTCTCTGGCAACTGCTTCTCGGAAAAAACTTAGCTTTCCCAAGAGACCCAGTGGAGATGCAGATGAGTCAGCACAACATTTTGACATTTGCTCTGCTCTAAAAGAATGCCCAACAATCGTGACAGCTCTGCCATAAAATGAACTACAAATTCCATGAGGAAGGCCATTATTGGCAATTGCATCAAAGTACACAGACTTCTGTGATGGTGGATTCCAGCAGGGATGAATTAGTATTGTTTGAGGAAGATGTACACAATGATGAGGGTGAATATGATGACAGTGTAGATTGCAGGTGCAGAAATCTAGCTAAGAGAAGGGAGCTACCTGATGCTGGTATGCCTGGTAATATTTTAGGTAGAATGGTATCTTGGCAATTTTATGTTTTTCTACAGTAAACTTTCACCTTTTTTAAGAGAGGTTTTTTTTTTCTTTAAAAAGGTACAAGCTTTTTATTTTCATTTTTGTTTCGCTGACTCACTACTATGCACTTGAACATAGGCTTTAGCACATGAGGTAGAGGGATTAGTATCATCATGACTGTGACTGGAGAGTGACAGCAACAATGTCACCCCTCCTGTTTCTGTATAAGCTATGGCACAATACAATGTCACTGGAAACTTTGAAGAACACTGACAGCCCTATTATTACAATTTCTGTTTCAGCACTGAACCCTGCCATCTCTCTTGTTTCTGAGTGAGCTATGGTACAGTAAAATGTAACTGCAGATTTAGACCAAGTCAGCCAGCCCTATAATTTCTATTTCAGCAATGACTCTTAGCAATGGAGCACTCCTCTTTCTCTCTTACCTATTTAACGCAGTAGAATTTGCCTGCAAATTCAGAAGACAAGCCTGATAGCCCTCCTATTTGTATTTCAGCAATGACTCTTAGCAATGGAGCACTCCTCTTTGTCTGTTAACTATTTAACACTTCTGAATTTGCCTGCACCGACTCCCAAAGTGTACAGCGGCACCCAAAGAGTGCGTCGCGGCTCCCAGGGGTGATTTTTGTACATGTTGTTGTTTTATTTGGTTTGATCTTATTCCTCTTAGTATTAGCTGTAAATTATTCCTTGCCAGAAATATAATTGAAAGAAAAAATCTAAAAATATTCTTTTCCCTTTGATTTATGTGCATTATTTTTGCAAATAACTTACTAAGTATTTCTGTTCTGACCTAAATACTTATTACATTATTTTGACCCACCTACTTATAAAACGGTACTGCTCAGTAATTATTATGAAGGGGTGCCTTGAAAAAATTGTGGAGACTCTAAGGGTGTCGCGAACTGAAAAAGTTTGGGAACCACTGCCCTAGTCTCTCTCTCTCTGTCTCTCTGTCTGTCTGTCTGTGTGTATGTTAGGGAATTTAGACTGTAAGCTCCAATGGGACAGAGAATGAGTTCTCTGTACAGTGCTGCGGAATCAGTGGCGCTATATACATAAATGGTGATGATGATGATAGCTCTGTGTGTGATATTTCACAATATTGCAATCTAGATTGGGGTTTCATAGGTGAAGCAGGCTGAGGCTGCTGGCCAGAAGAAGATGACCAGGGAGGACTGGCAAATTTTCACCCGGGGGACAGGTCTCGTCTCAGTAGCCTATTAGGAACATTTTAAAGGAAAAAAAATGTAGGTGGCCCAGTGACCCAGCCCAAGGTAGCTCACTATGGGACCGACCCAGGGACAGATGCCCCCCTGCCCCCAAGCCCAGCCTGCCCCTGAAGATGACATTGTTCCTGGTCCTCCATTGTAAACAACAAAACAAACTTAATCTCTGGTGCTAGTATAGGGCATAAGCGTCTATATTAAAACAATATCTCCTAGATATCAAATGCAGCTACTCAAAAGGGAGGCAGTGTAAAACCTCCATACAAATATAGCAAAAAAGGAAAACAAAGAGTTGCGCAGAAGTACCTAATTGAGCATTTACTATGGATGTAGTACAAATATACAAAATAAGTACATCAAAACAGTAAAAAAACACAGTTCCTATGGCATACAATATAGATATTTATAGATACTAGCCCTTCATAAGTAAGAATAAAGAACTCAAACATAAGTTCAATAAAAAAACAGACCACATGACCTCAATTGAATTGTAATAAAAAATAAATAAATAGATGGAGAACAAATGAAACCTTGAATAGATATAGATATATAGAAACTGTGTATAGCCAGCTGGTAAAATATGATAATTGAGTTTTGTTTATTCTATATTTAGAAAAAAACGTCCTGATAATGATTTGAAAAAATACATGTATATGCAAAAAGAAATGTTCTTTATAAAACTTATCCTGAGAGCCGTTCTCAATGAGACCAGACGGTAATTGTGACTGGTATATAGTCATATAATCACCCCATTGAGTGAAGGGATTGTGAGTGGAACTTCTTACCGCAGCCGCGGCTTATGTGTATTGAAGACCGCGAGTGTGGAACCACAACGGGTATATCAAACTTACAGCGGGGATACAGCTTCTTACTGCTTCAGCGGCTACCTTTAAATAAAAGTCCACATACCTCCAGGAATTTAAATGGTTCCGTGATTACAGCCAGCAGATGGTAAGTGTCCTCTTAGCGGCAGGAAAAGTGAGTGAACTCCTTACCGTAGGCTCCAGATATAAAGCATAAATAGGGGCACATTTATCATTTATCGGGCAAAACGAGAAATACTTATCAATCCTTATCGCATGGATAAGGATTGATGTATTTCTCAAATTTATGAAAAATGGAACACAGAAACAGTAGTTCCGAAAAACTGCTGTTTCTGTGTTAAAAAAAAACATACTCACCACTGCCTCTTTGGTCGCGCTGGCTCCGGATCTCCTCCTCTTCGGTGTACTTTCTCTTCTTCGTGCTACTGCGCATGTGCCGTCCAGAGAGAGTGACAGGGAGGGATCGCAAGATCACTCCCTGCCCATGCGCTGTCCAGATCTGCTCTCCGGAGCAGAGCTGGACATACCGAAGAACAGAAGTTTTACCAGCATTTCGGATGATGTACGCCAGCCTCAGCTGACGTACATTAACACAACAAGTTCCCGAAAAAAACATTTTTTCGGGACTTGTTAGATTGCGGCCAGGAGCAGTCACCATTCTGTTGAATGGTGACTGCTCGCAAAAACGATCAGGAGTGCAAAGCAGCAGATATCAATGATATCTGCTGCGATGCACCTTTAATAAATTTGCGGAGAGCACATCGTGGCCTAATTTACACGGGCAACATTAGCAGAAGCGACGCGTTTTGTCTGATACACAGACTTTTTCAAGCACAAAAAAAATTAAAAATTGTACAAAGAAACCAGGAAACCATTTTATTTCAGATCAGTGTATTTAGTGGTACAAAAAAACAGGCAAATTAGTGACACACACAAATATAAATGTTAGCATTATATAAGCTGATCAGTTAACTAATAAGATTCAATGCACACAGTAGTATTTCACATGGGAAATGTATACAGCTTTAGTCACACATACCCTCTCTGCCCAGCACCTTCAGTCACACATGCCTGTCTCTGCCCAGCACCCTTAGTCACACATGCACTCTCTCTGCCCAGCAGCTTTAGTCTCACATGCCCTTTTATTTCCAGCAGCTTTAGTTACACATGCCCCCTCTCTGCCCAGCAGCAATAGTCACACATGCCCCCTCTCTGCCCAGCAGATTTACTCACACATCTCCCCGTCTGCCCAGCAGCTTTACTCACACATACCCCCTCTCTGCCCTGCAGCTTTAGTCACACATGACCCCTCTCTGCCCAGCAGCTTTTCTCACACATGCCCCCTCTCTGCCCAGCAGCTTTAGTCACACATGCCCCCTCTCTGCCCAGCAGCTTTAGTCACACATGTCCCCTCTCTGCCCAGCACCTTTTATCACACATGTCCCCTCTCTGCCCAGCAGCTTTAGTCACACATGCCCCCTCTCTGCCCAGCAGCTTTAGTGACACATGCCCCTCTCTGCCCAGCAGATTTAGTCACACATGTCCCCTCTCTGCCCAGCAGCTTTAGTGACACATGCCCCTCTCTGCCCAGCAGCTTTAGTCACACATGCCCCCTCTCTGCCCAGCACCTTTAGTGACACATGCCCCTCTCTGCCCAGCAGATTTAGTCACACATGTCCCCTCTCTACCCTGCAGCTTTAGTCACACAAGCCCCCTCTCTGCCCAACAGCTTTAATAACACATGCCCCCTCCCCATCACATCACCCCTTTCTCTTATCTTTTTCCCCTCTGCACAGCACACAGGAACATGAAGATATTTAGCAAGCCCACCTGCACTGTGTCACAGTGACAGGGATCTGCCTAGGGGAGATGGATGCAGCCTGTGCGGTCCCTGCTTACTGTCACAGCACATTGTATGCGACTTGATAGCCTATGCAGTTATCGCGTAGACTGCCTGCGGGACACCCACTCGCCCCTTTCCCTTACCAGGAAACAAAAAAAACCAGCAGAAAATAAAAAAATTAGTAAAAGAAAAAAAAAATATTGCTAGTCTGCAGTGCGGGCGCAGGCACCCTGGCATACCCGGGCCCAGTAATCAGAATTAGCTCCACCCCCCACCTCGCGCCCCTGCCGATGCCTTGCACAAGATGTGTATGTTTGACAATATTGAAAGAAGGTGGCCATTGAGCTAATGTCTGAGCATAATGTAATTGTAAAAATTGCTCAACTTCAGCACCACTGGGGTGACCTCTACAGGAGCTCCATGCAGATATTAGGGGGGAGCTTATCAGACATTAGTTCACAATTACAAATAAATATATACATCCCAGTGTAGAAGAGAAAGTATTGTAGATAGTAATGTGGCTTTTAATAACTTTCATTATACAAAGTACAAGGCCTGTTATGTAATAGTGATGTGTCAGTATCAGTATGTGTTTACAGGACAATTACATTTTAATAAACCTCCTACGTCCATATGCAAATTGTGAAGAGCTGATTGTATGTTGGCAATGGTGGAGTAATGCTTTATGTGTGGTGCTTAATAAGAAAAAATTAAGCCTTACATTATATCTATGTATCTATCTATAACTATAGGGAGAGAGAGATAATATTTATTAAAATACTAATGTCAAATATTTCTTCAAACAGAACACTGCCATCGCCACCGCCAACATAAGGCGAGGGAGGAGGTCAGAGAGGGAGCCAAGGAGGAGACAGAGGAGAAGCCCCTGGCAGAACCCCTTGAGGGAACCATGGAGCCCCTGAAGGAGCCTCTGGAGGAACCCCTTGAGGAAACTCTGGAGCCCATGGTAAAGCCCCTGGAGGGACCCCTTGAGGAGCCCCTGGAGTCCCAACTTAAGGAGACAGGGAGCCCATCCCAGGCCTCTGAAGAAGAATGTATGTATCTTGTAAGTATCTAAAAGTATGTTTTAGGGGTTTCTTTTTAGCATGAAACTATAGGCCTCAGAAATCATTTATTTGCTAAATCTCTATTTGCCAAGCAAAGAATGCTGTTATACAGTTGTATGACTTAATGAGCCTAATAATTGTTTGCCCTTAAGTAAAGCAACCCCCCACAAAACATCTGCATGGGCATCCAAAATGCAGTCCTCTGGCTAGTGTAATTTGTTTTTACAGGTGCAGAAGCAACGGCCACCTGTACATTCTCATTGAAAAAATAGCAAAAACAAAATTATATATATATTTATATATATATATATATATATATATATATATATATATATATATACACAGAGAGAGAGAGGGAAAGAGAGCTATGTGATGGATTTAATGTTTATTAAAAGATTGCAGTTTAAAAAAAACTTTGTGTATGTTTTTTTTTCTAAGCAAATTATGCAAATAATGATGTAATTTTCAGGATTCATGAGTGTTTAAAAATAATAAAGTGTGCGTTTAGATGTGAATTAGTAATAAATCCGAATAGAGAGGAAATTGTAAGTTGTGTCCAGGTTGTGTCCGAAGATGAATCAGGCCCACAGTGTAGCAATGACATAAATATACAGTGAAGTCATGACATAAATATAGAGTGTAGTCACTAAATAAATGTACAGTGTAACCATAATAAGAAACGCAAAATAATAAACATGTACATTTTTTTAAAAAATAAAAAGCATAGCAAATAAATTAGAAAGCCAAGTCATAAGAATATAAAACACATATCAAATTATTTTTATAGTCTTATGAAATGTGAATAAATGAAGCATATGAAGAATAAAAATAATTGTGACAGGATGGACCGCTTATGCCACCCTGTCTGTTGTTGCTGGGAACCGGGGGCTGTCACCGCTCCCTTTCGTTATCACAGCAGTAGGAGGGGCTTACAAATGCTGCCACCACCGGACTCCTTTACCGGCATCCAGAACCGGGTTTCTTCTGGATAACTGACGCTGCTAATGTATCCCATTACTGGTGTACCTGGGTTGGTACTCCTGGCCTCTTCCTAAAGAACAGGGTTGCTGTGGATGCATCCCCCCTGGCCTATCACACTGGCCAAAGCTGCTGGGTAGTGGGTAGAGTGGTGGTGCTGGGATGCTGGGTCCAAACCTCAGACAGCCAGAAACGGATTAGATTTTGAGATTATTCTGTAGGTCACAGGATTTTCAGCATGGAAGATGTTTTCAAGCAGGTCTTTGAAGCAAGTGATGTTTATTTGAAGTCACACTGATTGAAGATATAAGTGTTCAGGTCAGATGGAAACAGAAGAACAATTTTCAATACAAGTCAGTGCTTTTTATACAGATCTGGACACAGCCTCAAAGGGTAAGCCAGCCCCCTTGAGGTCTGAGCTATTTTTAGAATCAGGATGCAATTTGTTTACCCAAACATGGATTTATCTTCAATGCAAAGCTAACAATATTTACACTTATATGTGATATCCTATAATCCTTGCTGTGATTTCCTGCAACACATGCTGTGTACAGTGTTCAAATAGGTTCTAACACTCTGGACAAAAAGGCACACAGTAACGGGAACCTGCCAGGCCTTCTGCCAGAGCAGGCATTTGACACTTCATCTCAAAAGACTTAGTTAACATTACCTGCTATCAGACTCCCTCCCCACATATGCCTAATTGGAGATTTCCTCTAGCAACGTTAAAACAAAAAACTAATTTTCTCTCTTGGCCTCAGAAATAAAGATATTTCTGTTCCCAAAATACACACAATATCAAAAATAAGTACATTTGCAATTATATAAATAACCGCCCTGCGCTATTTCCTTTAAATAAATGTATACCATCCGTTACTTATAAGTGATCCAGTCACAGTTATATATTTCCAAGGTTTAAAAAAAAAATATTACTGCCATCACGAGTTTAAGCAAATCCACAGAATTATAATGTTTTGTTGGGGCCCTGTGGAAATTAAGCATGTCATTTAATAATCCAGAAAGCCTCAATAAGGCAAAGTCTTTTAAATCGACTGCCTCTTCAGCTATGGTATATATGTACTGTAAAGAGTAGGAACATTGTAAGAGCTAAGTCACATATGAAGTATCAATATTTTAAAAAATCAGGAATGATAAAGCTTTCTTAAGAAAATGTTGAAGTAACTGTTTTAGCTTGTTAGCCATGTGTGCACATGTGTTACATTGAGATCAATTGCAATTACTGTGTGGTTTATCTGGGAACCATACATTTGTTATTTTCAGTTTCTTTTACTGGTTTAAGGAAACTAGGTTTAAGGAAAGTAAGGCAGCACGGTGGCTAAGTGGTTAGCACTTCTGCCTCACAGCGCTGAGGTCATGAGTTCAATTCCCGACCATGGCCTTATCAGTGTGGAGTTTGTATGTTCTCCCCTTGTTTGCGTAGGTTTCCTCCGGGTGCTCCGGTTTCCTCCCACACTCCAAAAAAAACATACTAGTAGGTTAATTGGCTGCTATCAAAAGTGACCCTAGTCTCTCTCTCTCTCTCTGTCTGTGTGTGTGTTAGGGAATTTAGACTGTAAGCCTCAATAGGGCAGGGACGGATGTGAATGAGTTCTCTGTACAGCGCTGCGGAATTAGTGGCGCTATATAAATAAATGGTAATGATGATGGTGATGATATAGTCTTCAAATTTTTGTTTGATTTAAAAACAACAATTCATTTATCTGAAATGATGGAACAAGGTATCAAAAGATGGTAAATTGTGTTCATAATTTTCCTGATTTAATGAGATTTGGTATTAAACATGTAGACAAATGGTATTTTAGCCTTAACCCTTGATACTGGGAATTATGTGTTTTTAGAAACAAGGAGAGCATCTATATTAAGAGATCCTGTGTAAACATAGGCATTCTGTACCAAGCTAGAGGAATAACCTCTCTCCTTGAATTTGTTTATTATCTCTGTTTCTTAATAATGGAATGTAGAATATAAAGTGAAGTTCCTCCTCAATTTATTAATTTGCATTTTTGATATATTATTAAGTCATGGTTTGTAATGGCTAATAGTAAAATGTAGACAGATGTTGGAGCCAACTAATTATTGATAGTTTCAAGCAGTAATCTTTGAGCCCTAAACAGAGACGGCTGGGTCCAAAAAATTCACTGAAGTTTAGATATGTGTAAAAGCAGCTTAAAGTCCCCTTGCCAAACAATAAAAAGGTCAATGATGTAGCAGCCATAGGGTACCAGATTCAGCTGAAGGGCCACCCCAAATGTGTTGTTGTTCAAATTGTCCATATATAATTTTGCAAAGCCTGGGGCAAACCTGGTGTCTATGGTTGTCCCAAATACCTATAGATAATAAAGTGAACCAAATAAAAAATAGTTGAGAGTTAAAATAAAAGTGGTAGATTAAAATAAAAATTCACATTGCCTCACCAAGATCCCACCTTCGGTGGTAGTCACCATAATGTCACTATAAACACAGACAGTGTTTACAGCAACATAAAGTATCCAAATGTAAAGAGAGCGATATGTTAAAAACAGTGACTTAAGTTTACAAAGACTCAGGCCATTTCTGATGTGAGGAGAGGCCGACAATTTAAAATTACATCACTTTGAACTGCCACTTGAATATTTAAAGCGGCAACAAACCCGGCGTACGATCATGGAATGTAACTATGAACTTAACCCGGTTAGTGTTAGGGTTAGGATTAGGGCTAGGGTACTTACATCACATGATCATACGCCGGGTACGTTGCCACTTTAAATATTCACGTCACGCTTCAAAGTGACATCATTTTAAATTGTCGGGCTCTCGTCACATTGGAATTGGCCTGAGTCTGTGTAAATGTAAGTTACTGTTCTAAACTTATTGCTCTCTTTACATTTGGATTTACAGTTTTCGCTGTAAACACTGTCGGTGTTTACAGCAACGTTAACATGTACTACACCCCCCACCTTCTGTAGAGAGAACCCCCTTAATTGCTGCTACACTGGCAGCAGAATATTAGTGCATAATGCTTGAATGGCTAGCATAAGAAAACTGTGACTAGGTTTCCAAATCATATCTTTGATGAGATTAAGAATATTTATAGTATCTTTAATGTAGGATGTCAGAGTCAACACACTTTTGTAAGAAGAAATCAACATACTGTGAAAGTTTAGTAGTTAAAGACCCTATAGCGCAGATGATGGGTGTCCAGGATTTAAATAAAAAAATTATGGATTAGGTAGGTGGCAAAACATTGGAGTGATAGGCTGCTCAGTAAACAAAAAACACCAGGAATCCAGGATGTGCACCAGCGAATTTTGGTGTCTCGTGTTTTGTGTTTTGGATTCGGATTTTCTTGAGGTTTTGGGTTCGGATTTGTTTCGCAAAACACCTGCCGAAAGGTTTTGGTTTGGATTTAAGGTTTTGGATTCAGATTTTTTTTGAAAAAAGCATAAAAAGTTCAAAAATCAAGTTTTTGGGCTTATTTTCACTCCTACGCTATTATTAACCTCAATAACATTCAATAACAATCATTTTCACTAATTTACAGTGTATTCTGAACACCTCACAATATTGTTATTAGTCCAAAATGTTGCAACGAGGTATCTTTCTGGACTGCGTAGTGGAGTGGTCCCCACAATATAATAAGAAAACCATCAACTGGTCTTAATTATACCAAAAATTGTACCTGGACTGCGTAGAGGAGTGGTCACCACAATATAATAAGAAAACCATCAACTGGTCTTAATTACACCAAAAATTGTACCTGGACTGCGTAGAGGAGTGGTCACCACAATATAATAAGAAAACCATCAACTGGTCTTAATTACACCAAAAATTGTACCTGGACTGCGTAGAGGAGTGGTCACCACAATATAATAAGAAAACCATCAACTTGTCTTAATTACACCAAAAATTGTATCTGGACTGCGTAGAGGAGTGGTCACCACAATATAATTTAAAAACCCTCAAATGGTCTGAATCCCACCAAAAAATGTACCTGGACTGCGTAGAGGAGTGGTCACCACAATATAATAAGAAAACCATCAACTAGTCTTAATTACACCAAAAATTGTACCTGGACTGCGTAGAGGAGTGGTCACCACAATATAATTTAAAAACCCTCAAATGGTCTGAATCCCACCAAAAAATGTACCTGGACTGCGTAGAGGAGTGGTCCCTACAATATAATTACAAAACCCTCCACGGGTCTGAATCGCACCAAAAATTGTACCAGGACTGCGTAGAGGAGTGGTCACCACAATATAATTTAAAAACCCTCAAATGGTCTGAATCCCACCAAAAAATGTACCTGGACTGCGTAGAGGAGTGGTCACCACAATATAATAAGAAAACCATCAACTGGTCTTAATTACACCAATAATTGTATCTGGACTGCGTAGAGGAGTGGTCCCTACAATATAATTAAAAAACCCTCCACGGGTCTGAATTCCAAAAAAAAAGTTTCTTGACTGCGTAGTGGAGTAGTCCCCACAATATAATAAAAAAACCCTCAACTGGTCTGAATTCCACCAAAAAAGTGTCTGGACTGCGTAGTGGAGTAGTCCCCACAATATAATAAAAAAAACCCTCAACTGGTCTGAATTCCACCAAAAAAGTATCTGGACTACGTAGTGGACGGAGTGGTCCCCACAATATAATAAAAAAAAAACTCAACTGGTCTGAATTCCAGGGAACAGATGGCGGACACCGGATGGACGTCTAAAACCAACATAGCAGTTAAGGGCGCAGTTCCTCTTTTTTGTGACTGCACAAACAATTAACGTAGTAATAGAAATGACAGGTTTTTTTTTGTTTTAAATATAGAAAGAAAGAAGGTAGTACTAGAAATGGCAGTTATTTTTATTTTTTTTTAAATAAGGAAAGAAAGAAGATAGTAATAGAAATGGCAGTTATTCGAATCCCCAGGACAGTCTAAGTGGGGTGAGCCACAGAGAGATTATTTCCCTCAGTTTCTCTAACAGGTTGTCAGTGTTGTGCCTCTTCTTAAAACCTGTGATACATAACTACACACACTCGGCAAAGCTTTTACAAATTATCTGCGGCACAGGAGAGTACCACTGGACTGTACTTTAATAGCAGTACCTA
Organism: Mixophyes fleayi; assembly: GCF_038048845.1. Classification (NCBI taxonomy): domain Eukaryota; kingdom Metazoa; phylum Chordata; class Amphibia; order Anura; family Limnodynastidae; genus Mixophyes; species Mixophyes fleayi. Next base: position 172,595,368 of record NC_134402.1, read on the forward strand.
TTATTTTTGGGTACAGCAACAGTGAATGATCGTAGTTAGACTTTTAAATAGCAGTACAAGCTAGATTTTTTAAAATTTTGTAATATTTTTTTCCAATTATTTTTGGAAATTTTTTTATTATTTTTTTATATATTTTTTTTTAATTAATTTTTTATAATTTTTTTTATAAATTTATATTAGATTTTTTAGAACTTTTGGATAACTTGGAAATAACAATGCCCTTAGCAGAACAGACCATAGGACACAGGAAATACAGAAAGAAAGAAGGTAGCAATAGAAATGGCAGTTCCTCTTTTTTGGAACTGCACAAACAGTGATGAAAATGAAGGTGGAGCTGGTGGCATGTCACGCTCCTCTTCAGAGGACAATCTCCTGACCAGCAGGTCTTTGCACCGCTGTAGACTTGTGTCCGCCGGAAACAGAGACACAACATACGCTTTAAACCGAGGATCGAGAACGGTGGGCAGAATGTATTCCTCTGACTTTAAAAGACTGACCACCCTCGGATCCTGGCAAAGCGTACGAAGGGCTTCATCCACAAGAGCTACATGCTTGGTGGAATCGCAATGGTGTACCAGCTCCTCCCTCACTTTCTCCAGCTGCTTCTGCAAAAGCCTAATCAGGGGAATCACCTGACTCAAGCTGGCATTGTCGGAACTGACTTCTCGTGTGGCAAGTTCAAATGGCTGCAGAACCTTGCACAACACGGAAATCATTCTCCAGTGCGCATCCCCACTCCTTTACCTATGTCGTAGGTGGCTGTGTAGGCTTGAATGGCTTTTTGATGCTCCTCCATCCTCTGCAGCATATAGAGGGTGGAGTTCTAGCACGTCACTATCTCTAGTTAATTTAGATTGCAAGGCTTGTAAATACTTTGAAGATAAAAAAAGCAGGCTGCACAGACTGTGGAGCTAGAAAGGGAAATTAAATGGACCACATTACTTTGGTGGCTATCTATGCCCCCCCTCCCCGCCCTACACTTGTAGTTGAATATAAAAAAAGCAGCCTGCATAGACTGTAGAACTAGAAATTCAAATATACAAAGAAATGGACAAAGGCTGTTTGGTATCTGTCTGCATCAGATTCCCTCTCCACTAGGAGTAAAATAGAAAACTATTCAGCCGTTATATAATCTAGAATATAAATAGAAATTGAGAAGGGCAATTTGGTATCTGTCTGCATCACAATCATCAACATCCTCCTCAGTGCCAGCTACATCAATATCCTCCTCCCGGTGTACAACATTCACACCTTCATTAGCCAAATCTGTAACTGGACTGTGGGTGATCCTTCCAGCATATGCAGAGGGCGTGTTGCAAATGCTGAATGGAGTCACCTCTTCCCGTACAGTGATGGGAAGGTCAGGCTTCACAACCACCAACACCCTTGGACTCGCCTTGGGGATTTGTGATGTCATCTGTTTAGAAGGCAGAGTTCTTTGCTGTTTTGTTGTTGTTGCTGACAGCATAACTCTCTTAAATTTTTTGTAGGGGGGGGAGGAGGAGGGCTTAGATCCTTGGGTGAAGCTGGACCACTAGTCATGAACATGGGCCAGGGCCTAAGCCGTTCCTTGCCACTACGTGTCGTAAATGGCATATTGCCAACTTTACGTTTCTCCTCAGATGATTTTAAGTTTCTCTTTTGCTATTTTTTGAGAACTTGGGCTTTTTGGATTTTACATGCCCTGTACTAGGAGATTGGACATCGGGCTTGCCAGACGACGTTGATGGCATTTCATCGTCTATGTCATGACTAGTGGCAGCAGCTTCAGCATTAGGAGGAAGTGGGTCTTGATCTTTCCCTACTTTATCCTCCAAATTTTGGTTTTCCATTATATGTAGCACAAGAGAGCGTACCCATAAGCCACACACACTCGGCAAAGCCTTTAAAAATGATATGCGGCACAGGAGAGTACCACTGGACTTATACTGCTGAATCAGTGAACTTTTTATATCAGTACCACTGGACTTATACTGCTGAATCAGTAAACTTTGTAATATATCAGTATCACTGGACTTATACTGCTGAATCAGTGAACTTTGTAATATATCAGTACCACTGGACTTATACTGCGGAATCAGTGAACTTTGTAATATATCAGTACCACTGGACTTATACTGCTGAATCAGTGAACTTTGTAATATATCAGTACCACTGGACTTATACTGCTGAATCAGTGAACTTTGTAATATATCAGTACCACTGGACTTATACTGCTGAATCAGTGAACTTTGTAATATAGCAGTATACCAATGGACTTATGCTGCAGGATTGTTTTGGGATATTTTTTTTTTTTTTTTTTATAATTTCTTTTTTTGTAGTTTTTTTTATAACTTTTTTTGACATTTTTTAGAATTTGGGAATAATGGGGAAATAACAATGCCCTTAGAAGGACAGAGCACAGGACACAGCACCACTGGACTGAACAGGACACAGCACAGGACCCAACAGCACCACTGACCTCAGAAGGACAGAGCACAGCACACAGCACCACTGGACTGATACTGCAGAACACAGCACAGCACAGAACTAAACAGCACAGCACGAGATCTACCAGGACAGAGGACCACCTAACACACCCTCCCTCTACCCTGATCAATGCCCGAGTGAAGATGGCGGCGACTAGCGGGGAATTTATAGGATCCGAGTATCGCGAGATCCGACAGCGGGATTATGACTCAGAGCCTCGGTTTCAGGTTTTCATTTGGCGCCAATACCCGGATCTGTCTCGGATCCGACTCGGATCGGCAACGTTCGGGTGGGCTCGGATTCACGAAATCCGAGTGCGCTCATCTCTATCCAAAAGTAATTTAAAGTCCTTCTGGAAGATCTCCCACTGGGATCACACAAAAGACTCATTGTTAAGGAATTCTACATTATAACTACAAAATTATAAATTCTAGCATAAATATACAGTGTAGCCATGACATAATTGTACAGTGTAGCTATTGCAAAAAATATAAAGTGTGGTAACAACATAAATGTACAGTGTAACCATAGTTGGATACACTAAATAATGAGCATGTTAATAAAAAAAAAATATATAAATTTAAATAGAACGTCATCAGAATATCAAACACATCCAAAATGAGTTTTATAGTCTAATGAAATGTAAATAGATGCCTTTGGGAAAAAAAAGTAATATATTGTCAAGGTTTAAAAAAATGTATGTTAGTGTCACCATGAGTTTAAGCAAATACACTGAAATCCTATGTTTTGTTGAGACCCTCTGGAAATAACGACATTTAAAATTCCAGAAGGCCTCTTTAAAGCAAAGTCTTTGAAATCTCTAGCCTTCCAGGGAGGTGTGCTTAATATGTTCAGTAGCTGAAGTTGTAAGGTCTAGAGGGTTAGCATTATGATGTCCATTAAAGTGTTGAGAGACAATATGTGTCATTATTCTAATCAAAATAATTATTCTATGCTCCACATATCTTACTTTTCACGGTCTACTGGTTCTACTGGTTCTACTTGTGTACTATGAGAAGCAGGAACCAGGGGCGGGCTGGACCGGGGGCAGGGGGGCTGTTCGGGCCGGCCGCCTCCCCCCATTTCCCCCCCCCCCCCCCCCCGTGGATGAATTTTTTTTTTCAATAGTACCGGCGGCTACGATGCGGCCACGTCATTATTATGCGGCCGCATCGCGTGTCACGTGATGCGGCCGCCTGTGCGCCCCCCGGGCTGGTACCTCCCAGCCCGCAGCTGGCAGGAACATTGTAAGAAATAGATAACATGAAGTATCACAATTTAAAAAAATCAGTAATCATAAAGCTTTCTTGAGGAATTCTAGAAGTAACTGGTTTGGTTTGTTAGCCATGTGTATGCATGTATTATATTCAGGGGTGGATTGGGAACCTGGAAAAAAGTCTGAAAGTGGCAGAGCCAAATAAATGGTAGGCGGGGTCCAGTATGTGTGTGCGCCTACTGTCCCTGTCCCTGTATGCCTGTGCGCACCCAGTGTGTCTGCCCCTGTATGAGTGTGCGCGCCCAGTGTGTCTGCCCCTGTATGCGTGTGTGCGCCCAGTGTGTCTGGCCCTGTAGGCGTGTGCGTGCCCAGTGTGTCTGCGCCTGTATGCATGTGCCTGCCCAGTGTGTCTGCCCCTCTATGCGTGTGCGTGCCCAGTGTGTTTGCCCCTCTACGTGTGTGCGTGCCCAGGGTGTCTGCCCCTGTATGCGTGTGCGCACCCAGGGTGTCTGCCCTTGTATGCGTGTGCACCGAGAGTGTCTGCCCGTGTATACGTGTGCGCACCCAGTGTATGTGTGGCCAGTATATGTACTGTAATATGTGTGTCCAGTGTGTGTACCTGTATATGTGTGTCCTGTTCTTGTCGCTTTCTCTACTTTTGGCTGCTGTTGTCTTTAGCTCAGTTGCTGCTTGTCTGGATCCTGGAATGTTGGGAGTCCTATTTGAAAACAAATGCGTACATGAAATGTAGAAAACTCTAACCAGAATTGTGTTAAATCAATAGCACCCATGTTTAATAATTAGACCTCCTTCCAGCCCCAACATTAAAATAATAGTTTTCACATTTGATAAATAGATCTATTTCCCTCCAACCAGCTCTGACATTAAATTAATTGCATATGCATTTAATAAAGAGCCCTCCTCCCCAAACTCGCACCACATTCAATTAATAGCCACTGTTATGAGCGTTTTGTCGCTATCCAATAACGATTGTCGAATCTCGATTTGTGTTTCCAGCGCACAAAGATTTATTCTCAAAAAGTAGCAGAATATATTCAAGCGAAATAATAGTAAGTACAGCCTTTACTTATCGCAGGCGCTCTGGATCCAGTTAACAGGCATTCAGTCCTGAAGTCTGTGGACAATATGTCTGAACACTAGATGAGGAGCTGCTGCTTATGTGCACACAGTGATACAGGAAAATAATGCAGATGGTATAGCTTGCTTCTATAGCTTGCTTCTATAGCTTGCTTCTAGGTTTCAGGAAGGTCCAGGGGGTTGTCGATCATTGGCTAGTTCAACCTAAAGAATCCAAAGGAGGGGGTCATCTCTCCAGGTGGTATGCTCCGATCTTCCCGCCAAGATTCCTTAGTATTAATAGTTCATAATTCCCTATCATTAATAACTTGCGTATGCACTCTGCGATTCCTACGCAGAGTGAACCGGACAGTAGCAAATGTAAAGGTGATTAATATGATACCACACATGATATATTCCTTCAACCTGTACCATATGTTTTACTGATATGCATATAACTTATAATATTACACATAAATACTACTATATTTCGACAAATGACTATGTGTTGTAACTACCATTAATGTGTACTATTTTACAAATGTGCGTGTTTGTGCGAATGTATATGAAAGATTAAATACTGTTGTTGCCACGTGTTGCAGCTGCGTACGCCCTTCCACACCGTAGCTTGCCCTTCCACGCCGTAGTATGCCATACGCATCTTTTCAGACAAAGACAACCAAGTTTGCTCGATTTTAATTGAAATTACTTTATCCAATTTGCTGACTTCGACAGTTCCACCCTTTGATATTGTAATAAACTATCACCTAATCACCGTTTAAAGTTCAGGGTTATACAACACTTCTTCACAGACCATGATCTCGGTATCTTGCACCACCCTTTCAGTCTCGTTCTCAGTGTTTCTCCTAGAAGACTGTTTTCCACACTTCAACACAGTAGGAACACATTTGACACATAAACCAATTGCTAAGATGACACCCAGTATGAGGAGAAGGAGCTTACCTACACTAGCAACCATTTCCTGTACCCATTCCCCCAGACCAGAGAACCATTTCACAGGATTCAACCACGAGAACCATCCTGCCACCTTTTCCCCGATCTCATATAACGAAGAATTATGTTTCCTTCGAAATTCCCATTTCAGTTGCAGAATTTCATCCATCTTCCGGTCTATAACCTCCTTAGGGTCATCCGTATTATTGGTTATGTACGTGCAACATTTAACACCAAACTGGGTGGCCAACGTCACACAGTACCCACCAGTAATAGAGGTGAGATATTTTAGTACCAGTCTATGTTGCACCAACTCCTTCTTGTACGCTTGTAGCTCCCTCCCAGTATACCTGAAAGTGTCATCATACATCTCAGTGATATTGTCTATTAATTTAGCTAGGTCTTGAATATATTTTAAGTTTAATGTTCCCCGAGGGGTCCTGGTGAGATCTAGAGCAACCATAACTTCAATACCAGCGGTCTCACTAATAAATTTTGTAGCTATGGGTTCCTCACCAGGAATCATATTTCTCTTGCCACAGTGTTCATAATATGTGTGTATGTTTGGTGGTGATGTAGTCTTGTGAATACCAACCATTTCTTCATGAGTAATAGTCATGATTTCAGGAACCAGTTTAGCTAAGAAACACAAACTCTTGGAACTCGGAGTCACCCAGGAATAAGCTTAACTCACACACACAAAGTACACAACATCAGGGAGAACATAAGGAACAGTATGCCCATTAATTATATCACACAGGGTTTTGATAAAACTACCCATGCCTAGTGTCTCCATTTGCTCAAGACACGTGTCAGCATGGATGACATTCTTACAATTACCTATAGAGACTTTTCCAATTGATACTTTTTTATATTTGGTTATACGCCCTAATTTGTGACTTCCATCAACATTACTGCCTATTGGTGACCTTGTACGTCTCCCTCCAAAATGAGCGTGGCGAGCCATTGTCTAATCTGATAGGTCAGCTTTCCAATTCTCCAGACGCTTTGCATGAGAGATATTTAGGCACAGCAAAGATCTGTCTACAGAGTATTGTCGAAGCATCAGACTAGGGGACCTAGTGTTATTGTACCTCCCTTCTATGGGCCTCCCACCCCTCAATTCGAGTACATCGGAGATGTTTAAAAGGAATGGCACTAGTCCTATGTTATGCTGCCCCTGTGGCATGTAAGAGCACACCCAGCACTCGGTTTGGTTTAGAACCTTACCCACCAAGGAGTGATAATCCTCCAGAGGATGCCCGCCCACATTCAGATTACCGGTGGACTGGCATCGCTGGATGCATCTCTCTTCAACTAGGGAGTCACAGAACTTGCAGATACAATACTCATCAGACAATAGCCCCTCACACTGTCTCCGAGTTCCTGAGCTAGCAGACCTTTTCATAACCCCTGGACCAAGCTTGATAATGGGCTGCTCTGAGTACTCTAGTAATTTTTCCTCGATCTCCATCTCATCCGTATCACTGCCAGAACCTTCCTCTGTCCTCCATCCTCCTTCACCAAAATAGAATGTCCTAGAAAAAGTAAAAACAAAAACCGCCACTCCATCGCTGGAAAGATAGTTCTGATGCACCGTCTCTGGTTTAGGTGTCTTGACTGCAGGCTTTAGGTCTCCTGGAACAGATTTACGAGTGACAGATCTGTGTCGTCGGTCTCAGTTTTATCTCGCACTTTCTCCGGGTTATGGACTCTCCTGCAGTGGGTGGAATGGACCCAAGTGTCTCTCTCTGCAACCTTCAGTGATGCAGTACTGGTCAGCAGCACTTGGTACGGGCCTTCCCAACGGTCTGTTAAACAACCTGAACGTAAGAAATTGCGGATCATAACATAGCCCCCAGGTTCAACATCATGACAGTTCGTTTCTGGCATACCAGGTGACAGCATTTTTAGTTTTTGTTGTTGTTGCTTTAGCTGTCTACTCATTTTTATAAGATATTGTACAGTCACTTCATTATTACACTTCAAGTCATCTTGTAGACTCACGATCAAATGAGGTTGTCGTCCGAACAGTATCTCAAAGGGGGACAGATAAAGAGGAGGTCTAGGAGTGGTTCGAATGCTATGAAGGACTAGTGGCAAAGCTTCAGGCCACACCAAGCCAGTTTCAGCCATTATCTTACCAAGCTTGATCTTTATAGTACCATTTACTCTTTCCACCTTACCACTGGCTTGTGGTCGGTAAGGGGTGTGAAGTCTGCTACTGATTCCCATGAGCTTACACATATTCTGGAAGATTTCACCAGTAAAGTGGGTACCCCTATCACTTTCAATGATACTAGGGATACCGAACCTACACACAAACTTTTCTACGATTTTCTTTGCAGTGAACACAGCAGTATTAGTGGCTGCCAGATATGCTTCTACCCAACCGGAAAACACATCAATACATACTAACACATACTTTAGATTCCTGCACGGTGGTAATTGGATATAGTCAATTTGTATTACCTGAAAAGGTCCGTCTGTAGGAGGGATGTGGGATGGCTCAGTTGGAATAGTTTTCTCGACATTTTTCCTCAAACAAGTAAGACATGACATTGCTTTCTTACCAGCTTGAGGGGAAAATCCAGGAGCACACCAGTATGCTCTCACCAGTTTGCACATACCTTCTTTACCCAGGTGAGTCAGACCATGTGCTGCTTCAGCCAGGCTTGGATAATATGTTCGGGGAGCTACAGGCTTACCTTGTCCACCTCTCCAGAGTCCTGAGGACTCTTGACCACATCCCTTCGCCTTCCAGACCGCCTTTTCCTGCAGGGAACACAAATCTTGCATTTCAATTAATTTTTGCATGTCTAATGTCTGAAAAACCATCATAGTCTCGGTCGATACAGTCATAGGTTGCCCTGCTGCCAATTTAGCAGCTTCGTCCGCCCTGTTATTGCCCAATGACACCGGGTCTTCTTCAGAGGTATGGGCTTTGCACTTTATGACGGCTACCGTCTTGGGTAACTGTATCGCTGTCAAAAGTCCTTTTATGTGTTGTGAGTGTGCCACCGGCGTACCTGCTGCTGTCATAAAGTTTCTAAGACGCCAAAGGGCTCCAAAATCGTGCACTACCCCGAAGGCGTACCTAGAGTCAGTATATATATTGGCTGATTTACCCTCTGCCAACTCACACGCTCTCCTTAATGCTACTAGTTCCGCCACTTGGGCTGAGTGAAGTGGGCCAAGGGGTTCAGCTTCTACCACATCCTGATCGTCTACAACAGCGTAACCAGTACATAGCTCTCCCGTCTCTGTCTGTCTATGACAACTCCCGTCTGTATAAAACGTAAAATTTACATTTTCTAAGGGGGTGTCACATATGTCGGGCCTTGCAGTAAAGGTCTGGTTCAGGTGTTCATACAATCATGCGTGTCAGTACTCTTGCCTAACTCATCATCAACCAGGGTCTCCTCACCTCCCACCCTTTGTGTCTCTAGAGACACATATGGAAGGTATGTAGCTGGATTTAAGGTGCTACATCGTTTGATGGTGATGTTTGAGGGTGCCATCAGAGCTAGTTCCCACTTTGTGAATCTAGCTGAATAAACATGTCTGGTTTGAGCTGAATTTAACAGAGCCCATATAGCATGGGGTGTATAGACAGTTGAATTATGTCCTAATACTACGTCCTCGCTCTTACTTACCAGAAGAGCAGTTGCTGCTACACTTCTGAGACATGTTGGGAGTGATCTTGCCACAGTGTCCAATTGTGCACTGTAGTATGCTACCGGTCTGCTAGCGTCACCATGTTTCTGTGTGAGGACACCTGCTGCACAACCATCAGCTTCCGTACAGTATAGCTCAAAAGGCTTTTCATAATCAGGTATTCCCAATGCGGTTGCTCTAGTCAGACTATCTTTAAGATTAAAGAACGCTTGCTCTGATTCTTCTGTTGTGTACGACATGTTCTGGTTTCAAGGAAGAGACTAGCTCCTGCAATGGTAATGCCAGAATAGAAAAACCTGGGATCCAGGATCTACAGTATCCACACATCCCCAAGAAGGTACGAATTTGCTTCTGGCTCTGTGGCAGAGTCATGTGTTGTATGGCCTCAATTCTGTCAGTCGTCAGATGTCTTAGCCCCTGGGTGAGACCGTGCCGTAAGTATGTGACCTTAGTCTGACATGGCTGTAACTTGTCCTTTGCCACCTTGTGTCCTGTTTGTGAGAGATGGAGCAACAACAATTTAGTATCATGTAAACATGACATAAAAGAATCAGAGCACAGCAACAAATCGTCCACATATTAAATTAGAACAGACCCATTGCAGGGTTGAAAGGATTGCAAACAGTCATGTAAGGCTTGGGAGAAAATACTGGGGCTGTCAATGAACCCCTGGGGCAGTCTGGTCCATGTGTATTGCACTCCCCGGTAGGAGAATGCAAATAGGTACTGGCAGTCAGGGTGAATAGGGACTGAGAAGAAAGCAGAACATAGATCAATGACAGTAAAATGACTAGCAGATGGTGGAATCTGCATGAGGATGACAGCTGGATTCGGCACTACGGGGAATTGGCTCTCAACAACTTTATTAATTCCCCTTAAGTCCTGGACTAATCTATAGCCCCTCCCCCCACTCTTCTTCACAGGGAAATTGGGACTAATTGCTGTGCTCAATGTACGAATTAAAATCCCTTGTTGCAACAGCCTTTCAATAACAGGATATACCCCTAATTCCACCTCCGGTTTTAATGGATACTGTGGGATTTTTGGAGCTATCCTACCACTTTTTAGATTTACCATGACAGGGGCTACGTTTGCCATCAATCCAGTGTCCTGTCCATCTCTGGTCCATAGTGAACCCGGTATTTCCAGCAACATCCCCTTTACCTTGGATGGACTTTGTTCTACAACGGTAGAGTGCAACATTAACCTCTGAGGGGTGTCCAATATATCCTGTACCTCATGCGCGACCTTCTCTGGTATATCTAAGAACACACCATCTGAAGTACAGTATATGACACATCCCATTTTACATAACAAGTCTCTCCCTAGCAAGTTTGTAGGAGCCGCTGCAGCTAAGAGAAACGAATGCTTAGTATGCAGGGGCCCGATAGTAACTTCAGCGGGTTTAGTTAAAGGATAATGTAACACTCTTCCCGTTACCCTCATAGCTGGAATAGTCTTACTGGTCACCTGTAGAATGAAAGGAGAGGTTATCACAGATCTGGCCGCCCCTGTATCTACAAGAAAAGTTTGTTTCCTACCAGCTATGTCAACTATCATTGTTGGTTCTTCTCTCAGACTCTCTGTTAACCTCACTGGCTGTAGACTACAGGTATGACCTGACCCCTAGCTAACTATCGCTTTCCCACACAGCATTTGCTGCTATAATATGTGCGGGTAGATGTGAGTCTTCTAGTCTATGTGAATTCTTCCTTGGAGGATATCTATGTGTCCCACCTCTAGGGTTGTATCTGTCCTTTTTACAATCCCTCCTAACGTGTCCTTCTTCATTACAGTTGAAACATCTGATCAATCTATGTTTCTTATTATGTGGGTTGTATGCTGGTGGTCATGTATGCATCCCCTCTAGAGCCTGTATACTCACCGTCATTAACCTATCACTTTTCTCTTCCTTTTTTCTAAAGAGGTTTTTGTCATGCTCCACAGCAGACTCCCTAAGGGAATCTACTGTGGTGCCCCTCCAATTAGGTAATGTGGTTTGTACTCTGGTTTTTAAATTTTCCCTAAGACCATCCATTAGTACTCCTACAGCTACTTCCCTGTGATGTGGGTCCTCACCTATGTTTGATATCCCAGTGAACCGTGTTATCGCTGCTATAGCTCTAACGAAGTAATCTGATGCTGTTTCACTATCTTTCTGTTTGATGGTGAAAATTTTACTCCAATTCGCTACTACTGGAAAATAGATGGCTAAATGTTGGATAATTTGTTCTATATTCTCTTCATTCACCTCATCTGTCAAGGTATCATCTTCCTCCAACGAACAATCTTTAATAAAATTTTGTACGTTAGTATTGGGAAGAAGACCAATCCTTATTGGTAGGTTTGTGTGCATTTAACAAATTTCTGACACTTTACCAACTCTTTTCTAGGATCTGGGAATTCAGTCATAATGGAACGTAATTCTGATCTAGTCCAAGGACAATGCATTGTTACATTTCTTAAAGGAACTACACCATCCTTATCCGCCTTCCCATTGGGAACTGATATTGTGCGGACTGGATACGTACCCACTGGTACACTATCTTCAGGGTTAGCTACTTCAGTACTTTGAATATTGTCTCTCCTAGTGGTCACACTACTCTCACCTATCTCAGCCATTGCCCCCTTTCCATACTTACGCTGAACCTCTAACATATTAACAGCATGGGCAATGGCTGAAATTACTGTGGGTTCATCCTCTTCTTCAGAAACACTTGCTTTAAACTGACTTAAAACAGGATATAACTTAGCAATTTCCTTTTTTTCATTTTTAATAACGGCTGTACTTACTCCCCCCGCCACATAGGGTGGCAGGGGCGCGCTTGCGCTGAGTTCTCCACGCTTCTCAATGGCTACTTCCGTTGTGCGCGCGCTTTTCACCACGCCTACTTCCGCTGTGCACTGCCACGTGTTGCCTTCCATTTGCCACAATTTTAAACAGTTATTATGTTTATTTCTCACTTTTGTTGACTTAATCGACCACACTTTATCGTTTACGTTATTTAGTACCTCTGCATTAAAACTCCCTATTGTTGGGAAAGGCCTAACACACTCCTTGGTCATCTCGACCCACGTGTCACAATACGCAGTTGCGTAAGCACCATATTTCTTGCACATAAGAAACTGTGCTGAACCAATAGGCCCTTCCTTAGGCAGTACACTGGCCATCTCTAGCGTATGCTTAGCACCCATGTTGAACAGTACCAGTCTATGCAGACCACACTTCCAAAAACACTTTCAATCCTTTACTCTACCGCTAGAGATCTCCTACTGGCCGTGGACGTATTTGCTCAAGCCGCGTCCACTCGCTTCCTCTCATACCAAACAAGGACCCCTAACACAGAAAATATCACTGTGGGACCCAAGGGCTATCAGCTCCTCGATACCCTGGCTAAACCACAAAAATCTGTGGAGTTTATTACAACTGGTAGCACAAAGTCGATACAATCAACCAACCTTTCCAATGTAATTCCTCCCCGCTGCCTTCCCAAGTTACACTATGAATAAACGTTGCGATGGCTCTTGGGAGCGCGCGTGAAAACTTCCTTTGTTTTCGCTCCCGGTATACCTGTCCCGTATACTGTCCTTCAGTTGGGCAACCTGCCTCGTCAGACAGCAACTGAGCACCTCAACAATAAACAGTGTATCTACGTCACAAAATCCCACACTATACACCTTTTCTGCGCAGAAAATCAAAAGTTCCCAGCAATAGTAATAATGTCTCAGAGGCTTTCACAAGTAATTATACTATGCACATATAATAACTATCAAAACGATTGTTTATCCACGTGGCAAATCTACCGGAAGTTCACATACGCTAAGCAGGAAGTACACATACGCTATGCAATACAATATATCAAAACGCAATATGACAGAAAAAGAAACAGTTTTCTCTTTTGTCCCTAGATTCTAGTTAGCGCACCTTCAGATTATGCAAAACGGACATTCGGTTTCACAACACAGAGTAAAATTCAGGTTTTGAACACATTGCGTTCTTACCCGTATATGACGTGTCTCCACCCTTTGTTGGGGAACCGAAATCCGTTGGTCTTGCGTATCGTCCGGCAACGAAACCTCCAAACTCACGAGCCCCCAAATTTTTATGAGTGTTTTGTTGCTATCCAATAACGATTGTCGAATCTCGATTTGTGTTTCCAACGCACAAAGATTTATTCTCAAAAAGTAGCAGAATATATTCAAGCGAAATAATAATAAGTACAGCTGTTACTTATCGCAGGCGCTCTGGATCCAGTTAACAGTCATTCAGTCCTGAAGTCTGTGGACAATATGTCTGAACACTAGATGAGGAGCTGCTGCTTATATGCATACAGTGATACAGGAAAACAATGCAGGTGGTATAGCTTGCTTCTATTGGTCCAGGTTTCAGGAAGGTCCAGGGGGTTGTCGATCATTGGCTAGTTCAACCTAAAGAATCCAAAGGAGGGGGTCATCTCTCCAGGGGGTATGCTCCGATCTTCCCGCCAAGATTCCTTAGTCTTAATAGTTCATAATTCCCTATCATTAATAACTTGCGTATGCACTCTGCGATTCCTTCGCAGAGTGAACCGGTCAGTAGCAAATGTAAAGGGGATTAATATGATACCACACATGATATGATTCCTTCAACCTGTACCATATGTTTTACTGATATGCATATAACTTATAATATTACACATAAATACTACTATATTTCGACTAGATGACTATGTGTTGCAACTACCATTAATGTGTACTATTTTACAAGTGTGTGTGTTTGTGCGAATGTATGAAAAAGATTAAATACTGTTGTTGCCACGTGTTGCAGCTGCGCACGCCCTTCCACGCCGTAGCGTGCCCTTCCACGCCGTAGCATGCCGTACGCATCTTTTCAGACAAAGACAACCAAGTTTGCTCGATTTTAATTGAAATGACTTTATCCAATTTGCTGACTTCGACACCCCCCAACCAGCCCATCTTAAATTAATAGGCCCCACCATCATCCAACAAATAAAATATCATCTATTAAATAATTAGCCCCCCCTAAACAACACCATTAATTTAATTGCCTACCTTCCACCTACATTATAATAAGACCCCCTCTCTCATTCCTCACACATTATATTAAGAACCCCCCTCCCTTCCATACCTTACACAGAATATATTTTAAACCCCCCAATCACATTCATACTCTATATTAATATACCCCTCCTTCCCTCACACACTATATATATTAAAAGCTCCCCTAATAACACTCACACACTGTCTTAATATACAACCACCCTCCCCCCTCACACTTACCTTGTACATCCGCTGTATGAGAGGGGCAGGCAGCCTCTCTTGCCGCTCTGCATGTGTCGCTGCTTCCTCCTATCGGTGCTATAGACAGAAGTCACATGGGATGCACATCACGTGACAGGATCCGTCCCATGTGACTCCTGTCTATAGCACTGATGGAGGAGGCAGGCACACACAGGGATCCGCAAACACATTAAGGAAAGTGGCTGGTCCCGAAGGAGGAGCCAGCCACCTAGTACCACACTGCCCCCTTCTGCAGCACCCGGTCTGGGGCAGAACACAAAAATTATTTTAAAAAAAAAGAAAGACATTTGGCGGCCCGAGGCCAGTGGCTAAGCGGGAAAAGTCCTGGTAGGTTGTATGGCCAATTCGCCCCTGATTATATTGAGATAAATTGCAAAATTACCATGTGGTTTATTTGGGAAACACATTTGGGCAGCACAGTGGCTTAGTGGTTAGCACGACTGCCTCACAGCACTGGGGTCATAAGTTGGATTCTTGACTATGGCCTTATTTGTGTGGAGTTTGTATGTTCTTCCCGCGTTTTGTGTGGGTTTCTTCTGGGTGCTCTGGTTTCCTACCACATTCCAAAAACATATAGGTAGGTTAATAGGCCGCAATCAAATTGACCCTAGTCTCTCTCTTTGTCTGTGTGTGTGTTTGTTAGGGAATTTAGACTGTAAGCTCCAATGGGGCAGGGACTGATATGAGTGGGTTCTTTGTACAGTGCTGCAGAATTAGTGGCGCTATATAAATAGATGATGATGATTTATCTTAGTTTCAGTTTCGTGTTCTACTGGCTTAATGAAGGTAGGTGCTAAAATGTTCTTCAAATTTCTCTTCCTGTTAAAAATAACTTTGGGTATATCTGAAAAGTATGGGGTCCTGTTTCAAATGATGGGCATCTTTATTCAGAATTTTCTTGATTTGATGAGATTTGGAATTAAACTTGGAGACAATCTGTATAACCTCTCTCCTTGAAATTCTTCCTCATCTGTGTTGCTTGATTATGGAATGTAGAGTCTAAAATGCAGTTCCTCCTCAATCTATTCATTTTGAATATTATTAGGTCATGGTTTGTAATGGCTACTAGTAAAAGGAAAGGAGGTAAGGCAGCCCAATTCTCAGCATGGTGACCTGATATGTACTGCAAAAGTGAAGGGTGTACCAATGCAATTATATTGTTTGTTGAAACTAGAGATGCTCAGGCTCGGTTCCTGGAGAACCGAACACACCCGAACTTAGCAGATCCGGGTACTGAGCCAAGCCGGCTCGGTACTGTCACGCACCCTTGGAATCGAAAACAAGGCAAAACGTCATCGCGACGACGTCAGATCTCGGATCTCGCGAGTTTTGAAGTTGTTTTTAAGATCCAACATAGCAAGGGGCGGGAGGGAGGGCAAACCCCCATATTTCTTTTCTGCCACTGCTGTGTGCCAATGTTTCCTAGATGTAATAAGAACTGCCATGTGTTCGTGTCATTGCTCTGTCGCTTACCATCCAGCCAGGTCGCTGCAGTATTTGTCCGAAAGTGTATGAAAATAATATTGTGACCTGTGAGGTGGTCTAAGTTGAATGCAAATGACTTGAAATTAGTGTTATTGAGGTTAATAATAATGTAGGACCAAAAAAAGAGCAAAATTATGTGATTTTCTAAAAAAATCCAAAACCAAAACCAAAACACACAAGGTTGGTTTTGCCAAAACCAAAACACGAAGCTAATCCAGATCCAAAACCAAAACCAGTTCATGGGGGTCAGTGAGCATCTCTAGTTCAAACCAGTAACTTACCACTTGTGCTGAAACAGCTAAGAATATGCATGCAAGTGAATTGCTTTACGGCTGTGATTTTGCTATATTTTCAATTGGCATGTTTATTATCTGCAACTTAAGTATTGTGCTGGAGGGAAGTTTATTTTGTGTTTCCTTTAATAAAGATTTGCTGTTTTCCTATTTTACACATAACAAGACTTAACTGGGATTTATCAACATTGGGCCCCATTTAGAGTTAGGAACTAAGCAAAAAAGGAGCAAATTTGCACCTTGACCAAACCATATGCGGACAGATTTAGAGTTAGGAGGGGGCGTGTTCTTTGTGTTCTACATGCAAAAACAGACAGTACTTTCCCTGCATGTATAAAAAATTGAATTTGCACCTCTTGTATTGCAAATGGTTTGTCCAGAAGCAAAGTTGCTCCTTATTTGCTTTGGTCCTATCTCTGAACGAGTCTCATTTTGAGTAAGTCACTTTCCCCTTTAAAGAGACCTGTCACATTTCTATTTATAAGAATGCATTAGGCCATTATTGCAGAAATAATGTAGTCTTTTAAGCGTTGCAGGTCTTTTAAACTTTTTCATCCTCGTTAAATCTGACTCTCTTGATTTCCAGAGAGTCAGATTTGTTGATCACCCTATTTCCCATATTGCAGTGAATTAACTGAAAGTAAAATCGTAGTTGCTTACTCTCCTGGAATGCCTAAGTGACTTTGCCAAATTCTAGGAGACCTATCGGACACCCTGGCAGGTAGGCTAATCTCCCAGAGGTCCACTGTGCCTCCCGAACTGACAGCATGGGTAGAATGACCCAATTGCAGTCGTGTGATGACATGACATGTTGTGTGTGAGTCTGGTCTACCACAGGCACACTAGCCGGTATGTGCATATTTCAGGAAACAGCAAGAAGAATCAGGGTCCTCATGACTCAAGTGGGTTAGCACAAGGCTTGCAAGTTTTTATATATATTATATTTTTTTATTTAGTTACTTGTTAATAAATACTAGAAGTCCAAAATGTATTTGAAGGGGGCGGGCCTAAGGGAGAGAGTGCCTCACAGGCGACAAACCCCTTCCCAACACTTCAAGAACTTACCCAATTCAGAGGGACCATTATGACAGTCCACTCTTTCCTATTCCAACAGACCAGCAACTGAACCTCCGCAAGAATTTAGGGTCTATATATCAAACCCTAAAGCAGTTTACCCCATTATCACAAGCGATTTGGCCACAATGCTTCTGCATTTGAAACCTTCTTATTTATTAAGCAGTGTGGCAGTAATTTCACTTCTGAACTGCTTAGCTATCACCGACATTGGCATAACTTTTACAATAAAATAAAAATAATCTTCTCTTCAGCTCTGCTGCAATATACAACCATTGGTGAAGTGCCATTCATACACAACCCCCTGTAGCAACATGCTTCACACAGTATTAGAGGTTCCACCTTATGGTGCTCGAACGCCCCAGGTGGCACTAGATACACCTATGCATGGAACTGGACATGCCCCTTCGGAAAAGCAGGGCATATCTATTTCTGTGGTGTACCATGCTGAGCACGGCGTCTAAATGTTACTTGAATAATCTCCCTAATATGGGGTTTCAAAATTTGGCATGTATAAGCAAAATGGAACTCACTTTAATGGCATAAATTCTGTTAGGGGTAAGACAGGCAAACTTCTAGCTTGTGCTGGACCCAATTTCTCAAGTAGTGGCTTTTTATATAAAACAAACCTCATGTTGCACACTGTTATCACAGCAAGCATGTGTGAGTTCATGTTATATTGAAATATTTTGTAATTTTTTTAAGTTTTTCCAAATATTTGTATTTCACAAAAACAGCTGTGTATATTTAATAACATAGTAACATGGTTGTTTAGATTACAAATATATGTTCAATAATTATATCATATTATCCTGAAAACCCAGGAACTAGGAAGGCAAAGGCAACAACAAAAAAAGCATAGTCCAATTTGCCTTTAAAGGGGGGAAATTACCTCCTGACTCCATAGTGCCAATTAGACAATTCCTGACATCAACATTTTATATTGTGTTATTATTCGAGAAGCTCTGTTTATTTTGTTTTGTTACGAACAGTCAAATTTTTAATTAAATTTATCTACAGTGTCCTCCAATACCAGTCCTTGTGGGAATGCATTCAACAACTTCACAGCTCTTACAGTAAAGAGCCCTTTTCTTCCATCCAACACAGAATAGTTATCACAGAATGTTAAGCATTTAATCATATTGAACTTTCATGTTGATTTTAATCTTCATGTTTATCTAAGTCCCCTTGACATTTTAAATGGACAATAGTTTAGTTACTTTATACATAACTAACGTTATTGAAAAGAAGTATATTATTTATTCAAAACTAAACCATGGGTCATATCTCTGATTCACAGATTTCATTTTGGGTTCCAGACAGAAATTTGAAAAGGCTAAACTTGGGTTCTTTATATTCTTTTTTATTTATATTGGCTTTTCTAGTGTTGTCCTGCTTTTGTTGCTATTGTACATTCCTTCTTTTTTTCTAAGCTGTTTTTATTTTATCTTTCCTTAGTGGGGCTGTTCAATAGTGACATCTAGTGCAAACATAGGAAAATGCTGCAAATGCATTCCCATTCTCTAGGTTTCTAAGCTAAACTATTCATCAAAAGTAACTCCTCAGAATTAATTTGCTTCGTCAAGGTAATCCTATAGTCACTTCCTGGGGATATAAAACTCTTCCTACCAATTTACATAGTTTCATGTACTAAGACAGTGTTTCCCAAACCCAGTCCTCAAAGAACCCTAACAATGCAGGTTTTTCTCATCTCCTTGCTGGAGCACAGGTGTATTCAATACTGACTGACACATTGGAAAATGTCCTCTGGTGGTACTAATTATGTCACTTGTGACTTGGAAACTGCACTGCTAGTGGACCTAAAGGACTGGATTTGGGAAATCCTGTACTAATGGTTTGTAGATAACCCTTTGAGAAGAGTTGCTCATGAAGGAAGTGGTCAAAAGTTGTTGAAGCTTGCTGCTTGTTTTGGACAGGTAGGTACCTGATGTAGCACAGATGATTGGATCAGGTGCTAATCTAGTTTGGCGCTTGCCGAACAGAGGTGCGGAGTCTAACGAGCTCCCTGGTGTTCACCAAGAACCGCCACAAGGCGGGGTGCCGAGAGCTCACAGGTCGCTTTCCACTGACCTGCCCCAAGATGTACCACTAGCGGAGTAGAATGCAAGTAGTAGTAGTAGTAGTAGTAAGAAGAGAAATAGTATTCTCATAGTCAGACAAGCCAGATCTGGTACATAATCAGTAGACACGGTACAGAATCAGCAGGCGGTATCAGAGTGGGAGTGATCCGGGTTCGGTACACAATCGGGCGGCGAAGGGTAAAATCAGAAGGCAGAGTCTGGATTGCCGGGTCTGGTACAAGGAGTCAGCAGCGGATAGTCAACAAGTGCAGGAGAAGAAGAAAGTTCTGACAGGCAGCAGGCAGCACTAGTACACAGGAGACAGCCAAGAAACCAAGTAGCACAAGGAATCCATGAAGAGGATGGAGCCAGGAAGCATACAAGTTGATATAACCGAGTGTCAGAGTGAAATTTAAATACCCTAGCAAGTTTGTAATCCCCACCGTGGGTCACAGTTATGTGACCACCGATACCCGAAAGAAGAGAGATCAGCACTGGAGCATGGAGTGGTAAGTCTGTAACACAGGGGTCGGCAACTTTTTTCTATCAGTGCGCCCGCAAAAATCTTTTCAAGCCCATGTACATAGACATTTACATACACATATACATACAAATATACATACATATATATATATATATATATATATATATATATATATACATATACATGTATGTGCGTGCGTGTGTCGTTATACAGTGGTACAGTGGTATGCCATACACCACTTCAGGTACTGTTTTGATTGACTATCATATTCCATTCACTTACATTATCCATACCGCCACACTTATAAATTTTCACTTCGACAACTGTGTATATATATTTATGTAATATTTAATTACTTCTTATTTCATAATGCTAATATCATTATAATATTAATAGTAATGGGACCAATAAACGTTCATGTTATGCCACACAATAGTGCCTCAGTTCATATTATGCCACACAGTTGTGCACCAAGACCTGATGACCTGAACCATAAATATCTTTACTATAGTATTATCTATGCATAAATAAACAATCTAATACATTTTACTAGTAAATAAATGTGTATTGGAACCTTAATAAAAGTGTAAATGTGTGTGTTATGAACCCGTGCGATTGCATCATAACACGTGGTGTATTAATCGCAATTGCATGGTAAAACAATCAATCAATTTGGTTTATTTCATACAATTATTTTACTTCCACAGTTCCACCCTTTGAGAGTACACCTAACACTCTCACCTAAAAGTTTTATTGCAGGATCTCATCAGTACGTTTCATTTCTCTGTGATGTATGTCCCCCTTTATGTATGACCACACTGTCTGTGGATATCAGTCAGGTTACCATAAAAGAGAGTCACAACCGTAGAAACAATTTTTTTTCCTATGGAACATAGGAGCTCGGAGCTAACCTTTTGTATGCCCTTCACCCACATATATAATACATTATCTGGAAGGATACAGGGCACGATAAAATATGTAACGACAATATAGAGTATTCTACGAACGTTTTTCATGCCTAGCATGTTCATCTGTCCGAAGTATGTATTTTAGCTTAGATGACATTTAAATAATACTTTTTCACCAATAATATCATCCTATGTCTGTCAACAATGTCATTTATGATCTCCTTCAACCTGTGTTAGTAAATACACTCTAATAATATTAATGGGTTTTTCTTCAACACTTGTGTGGTGGGCTATTCTCTGTTCGTTCTTCCCAGTCTCCCAATACTCAAGTTTCTTTGCATGTGTAACGGTGATCGGCCTGCCGAATATTGGGAGACTTCAAATTAAGGGACCTAGCTGTATTACCTTTCCCCTACTGGCCTCCTGGTACCTCAGAAATATTTAGTGGAAAGAGAACTAGTCCTACTTGATATAATCTCTGAGGTACATGAGAGCACATCCAGCACTCAGTTTTGTCTAAAACTTTACCCACCCAAGAATAATAGTCATTCTCATGGATGCCCACTCAAGTCCGAATTATTACTGGACTGGCATCACTGGATGCACCTCTATTCAACTATAGGGTCAAAGTACTTACGGACACAATACTCCTCAGACAATAGTCCCTCACACTTTCTCCGAGCTCCAAGGTTAACAAATTTTCCTTTTACCCCTGAATTGAATAGAGTAATTGGTTGGACCGATTGTGCTAACAACTTCTCCTTCATCCCCACCTCCTCAATATCACTACCTGAACCAGCCTCTGACACCTGTTCACAATTTAAAGAATTGACTGTCCTGAAAAGAGAATGAGATGACTGAAACACTGGACTGGGAAAAACAGGAAAACCGCTGCTCCATGCTGGATAACAGTCCTTGGCTCAGGTGTTGTTAACTACGATCTTGGGTTTCCTGGAAAAGATTCACAAGTGTAATTGGGACCTTCTCCGGGGGTTGACTCCTCTGCAGTGGATGGAATGGGTACAAGTGTCTCTCTGCTACTCCTAGGGATGTGATACTGGTCGTCAACACTTGGTACCTGTCTGTCAAACAACTTGAGCGTAGGAAATTACAATCCATAACATACTCTCCCAGTCCCACTTCATAACAGTTAGTATAACGTATCAGGAGACAGTGTTTCAAACAACCTTTGTTGCTGTCTCACTATTTGTTTTTCTTTACAAGATGTTGAACAGTCTCTCCATTAGTCAAAAGTATTTTCAAAAGGTAACAGGTTAAGAGGTGGCTCAGGAGTGATTCTGATAGTGGGGAGGACTAGTGGCCAAAGCTACCAGCGACTCCAATCTAGTTTCAACCATCATTTTATGCAATTTGTTCTAGCTAGTACCGTTTACTCTATTTTCCCACTGGTTTGTGGCTGATCAAAAGTATGTAATTTACTATCACTGCTCATACATTATACCCATTATCTAAAAGCTATTACCAGTAATAATGAATACCTATCACATTCTATATAACTCTAGGGCTACCATATCTACTAACAATAATCTTGAATATGACTCAGCAATATTAGAAACATTTCAATAAACCTTTACCCAGATATATTTCATCAGTACACCACACTTGAGAATCCTGCAAAGTGGCAATTGGATGAAATTGATTTTTTTACCTGGAGAAAGTCCATCTTTATGAGGGGTATGGGATGGCTCTATTGATATTGTCTTCCTGACATTTTCTCTCAATCAAGTAAGGCAGGACATTGCCTTCCTACTAGCTTGAGAAGAGACGTCTGATGCATGCCTTTATGCTCTTACAAGCTTGCACATACCTTCTTTACCCAGCTTAGTCAGACCATGTGCTGCTTCAGCTAGGCCTAGAACATGCACTCTGGGAGCCACAGGCATACCTTGTCCATCTCTCCGGGGTCCAGAGGACTCCTGACCACATACCTTCACCATCCAGACTGCTTTTTTTGTGTAGGTAACATATTTTAACTAGTTCATTTGTGTTTACAATTTTTTTAAAACAAAAAATAGTGTTTAAACACATAACCTGTGGGGTTTGCTGCTTTAAATTAAAAGGGATAGAAGTCGAACTGATGTTAAAGTCCCCTGACGGACACCTCAGTAGACGGAGTCACTTGCGCTCAGCATCCTGCATCCATCAGACATCTCCAATGTCGAGATGCAGGCAAGCCTGCTTCTCTTTAAATCGTTTTTTTTAGATTCAAATTTTAATTGGAGGAGTCCTCGGTGTCGTTATGGTGGTAATCGTAAAAACAATTACCACCGATCTGTATGTCTACCTATTTCACCTTCTCCTGTCTCCTTCCACCCTTTGTGCATCTAGAGGTACACTTTTTACACTTTGCTCAGGAGACAAAAGGCAGATACTACATGCAATCTATAAAACATGGATCATATTTCCACAACAAAACTCCTGCTTAAAATCAGCAGTTTTTATAAGCATAAAACACTTAGCTTCCTCCGTGACTCTGTCAGTGTAGTGTCTGTGCCCCTAATTCTGTCCGTTGTCAAAAAATGTCTTAGCCCCATGGGTGAGATAATATCTCAAGTATTGGACCTTTGTCAGTCATGGCTGTGATCCATCCCCCTGCAACCTCATGTCCTGTTACCGAGAAATGAATGAACAAATCTTTAGTTTCAAGCACTGATGATATAAACAAATCAGGACACAGCAACATGTTTCATACTGCACCCCTTATTTGGTTGAAAAAAATTGAAAACAGTCATGCCAGACTTGTGTCCTAAAATATTGAGGATGCCTACAACCCTTTGGGACAGTGTCTATGTATTTTGTATCTCTTTATAAGAAAAGAATGAGATACTGACAGAGATGTAAAGAATGGGAAATAGGACAGCAAAGAATAATAATAACAAAAGGATTTGCAGACAAACAGAAAAGCAGAAGATGAGAAAAGGAGATTTACAGCAAAATGATAGCTGGATTGGCCACTATGGGGAAATGGCTCTACTATTTCACTAATCCCTTAACTATTAACTAATCTATGGCCCCTCCCCATTCTTATTAATTTTAACAGAGAGTTACATCACCCATCCAGTCCAGTATCGTCCATCGTTGGCTCGTATGTAACTTGGTATCTATGATCACAATAACTATAAAACCTTGCGATGGACTCATGACTATAATAGAGAAGTGCAAACTTAACCCTTTGTGACGCATACTCTGTATCTCCCACAGGGGCGGGCTGGGCCGGGGGGCAGGGGGGCATCGCTCACTCTGACAGCTATTTGAGCCGCCCCCCCCCCTCTCCCCTTGAATACAATATTTCATAAATATCAATGCAACCACATCGCGTGTCATGTGATGCGGCCGCCTGTGCGCCCCCCGAGCTGAACTTTCCCAGCCCGCGCCTGATCTCCCATGTGTGTTTTCCTGGAATACATAAAAACAACTTTAGAAGCAGAGTATATACACACTTCATTTTAAATAATGAATCTCAGCCAAATAAGTTATTATAGGCCACAGCAATTAGAAGAAAGAGTGGTACTGACCCATTGTTAACTTGTCTTTCAAGGGAAATTTTTGCACTTCTCCTGCAATCCCCATAATTACTAAATATATATATTTATATATATTTCTCTTGCTGTCTTTGTCTACAAAAGAGAAAAACAAAACAAAGTTAGTATTAAAACAAACAAAACATGTCTATTTCTTTACTTTCAACAAACAGAAAGCACAAAGCACAACAAAACAAAACAGACAAACAAACAAACAAAAACTCAGTCTGCTTTCATTCCTTGGTGACCATTGTTTCTATGCAGGAAAATTTCCTAGCAACGGTTATCTACAATCCTTCTTTTGTTCTAAGGCTATATAGCCTCATTTCAGTCAGGGTCAATTAACTAAGACCATTTGTCTTGATACAATGGATATCTCTCGCCTACTGAATAGCACCTACATGTGACCTTATTTTTCCTTCTAGGATTTCTGATTTTTTTCCCTGGCTGCACTTTATGAATGGAATAAAAACAAAAGTTTCGTCAGACTGAAAAAAAACTGACTTTTTTTCTATTGCAGGATTTTTTTTCCTAAATTCAATCACACACCATATACAAACACAAAAAAATATATACATTTAAGTTACTCAGCTTTAAACCTGAATAGTTACACACTTAATACAGATTATCAGTTACATTTGCTATTTTTAAAAGTTTGTTTTTTTAAATTTTATTATTTGGTTTTATACTTTCCTGCTAGTGCATGCTTCTCTACGCTCAGCAACGCCATTTTCTGCTATGCACACTGTCCTGCTTCATGCTCCCTTTACTAATGCCACAGTTTTAAACAGTCAGCTTAATTCTCAGTTTTCACAAATATTTTTATCACTAACCTTACTCAGTACCTCTTGATAAATATTACAAACCATGAGAAAGGGTATCACACATTCATCGGTCATGTTGACCCACTGATCAAAGTATACACTTGTAAACTTACCTTTACTGTATGCCAATACATACATAGCTTTACTGTATACTTATTTTACACTTCTCTACTCACAAACACAGACCCTATCGGGCCTACTTATTGACCATCTCTAACGCTTGTCTAGCACCCGTGTGGAAACGGAATTTTCTAACGCTTTGCAGCACAAAACTCCCGCTAAAGGCTTTTATTGGCCGTGGATGAATTACACAAGCTGTGTCCACTCACTTCATCTCAACTGTGTACAACTGAACAATACACTTGATTGTCAGCGTACCCAGCGAGGTCCCTAACACAGAAACTGGGAGAACAAAAATATCAACTTCGCAATATCCTGTCTTTCCAGGACACCTGTTCGAGTACTTTGGAACTGGGAGAACTGAATATTGAAGAATATCAGCCTCTCCAGCGAATTATCTCCCACAACTCCCAAGTCACAATCACGGTTGCACGCTCAACCATGTGCTCCAATCGCACCGCTTAGAGATACTAACTATCAATAAGCTTTGCGACTACTATTGGGATTACGACGAAAAACCCTCATTTTCGATTCACAGTATACTGGCGTCTCTATATATCCTGTTTTCTTTCAAACAGAATGCCACAAAGGTATCTTTATATGCTGTTTCTTTCAACGAAACCTTTATCCCTCAGGTTATCTTTATATCCTGTCTATTTCAACAGTAACCTGGATCCTCAAATTTATCTTCACAATCACACAATGCACATACATATACACCTTTGTTTTCTGCACAGAAAAATACTTTCCCAAACAGTTGTAATAACTTTAACAATTCATTTCACTATAAAATACAACAGGACTATCTATCAACACAACTGCTTAAACATGCGGCAAATATAGGGAACAAGACGCGTACACTAAGCAAACAAACCACGTTTAAATCGAAAAATGACATGAAAAAGAAACAGTTTTTTCTGCCTCATAGATGTACCCCCAGTCATATTCTGCTTCTTGTTATACCCCAAGTCATATTCTGCCTCTTGTTATACCCCAAGTCATATTCTGCTTCTTGTTATACCTCAAGTCATATTCTGCCTCTTGTTATACCTCAAGTCATATTCTGCCTCATAGATGTACCCCCAGTCATATTCTGCCTCATAGATGTGCACCCAGTCATATTCTGCCTCATAGATGTGCACCCAGTCATATTCTGCCTCATAGATGTACCCCCAGTCATATTCTGCCTCATAGATGTACCCCCAGTCATATTCTGCCTCATAGATGTGCACCCAGTCATATTCTGCCTCATAGATGTACCCCCAGTCATATTCTGCCTCTTGTTATACCCCCAGTCATATTCTGCCTCATAGATGTGCCCCCAGTCATATTCTGCCTCTTGTTATACCCCCAGTCATATTCTGCCTCTTGTTATACCCCCAGTCATATTCTGCCTCATAGATGTACCCCGAGTCATATTCTGCCTCATAGATGTGCACCCAGTCATATTCTGCCTCTTGTTATACCCCCAGTCATATTCTGCCTCATAGATGTACCCCCAGTCATATTCTGCCTCATAGATGTACCCCCAGTCATATTCTGCCTCATAGATGTACCCCCAGTCATATTCTGCCTCTTGTTATATCCCCAGTCATATTCTGCCTCTTGTTATACCCCCAGTCATATTCTGCCTCATAGATGTACCCCCAGTCATATTCTGCCTCATAGATGTACCCCCAGTCATATTCTGCCTCATAGATGTACCCCCAGTCATATTCTGCCTCTTGTTATATCCCCAGTCATATTCTGCCTCTTGTTATACCCCCAGTCATATTCTGCCTCATAGATGTACCCCCAGTCATATTCTGCCTCATAGTTATGCCCCCAGTTATAGTCTGTCTCTTGTTATGTCCCAAATCATATTCTGCCTCATATTTAACTTAGATGCCAATCTGACGTTCCACGGGAGCTACTTCACTCAGCTGCGATCAAACTTTTGTCTGGCACGCCGAGCTCCGCTGCTGTCAAACTAAAACTGAGCTGCTTGCAAAATGATAAGGCCAAATGTGAAATGAGGCAAATATTCGGGGGAACATTTTGAATATTTTTCTCATTTCTACTTCCGTCTCTAATGCCACTATCATAACTTCAGCCTTCCCTATTTAGACTATCTGCACTATCATGCTAACACATCCTCCCTCTACAGCGTAACCTTAACATTTAGCATTACCTAGAAGGAGCAGGAGACAGAAGTTGAACAAACAGGGTGAAAACCAATTAGGAGCAGGAAGTAGCACTGGACAGGGGTGAGAAGTAAAGTAAGTACTCATGAGCAATTATACTTCTTTTCCATGAGCAAATGCTCTGCCGAGTACCTGGCTTACCTTTTTTCCATAAATTGCTATCAAGCGATTTACTCATGGTGAATTAATTGTATGTGGATTAATTGTCACAAACTGACAATGAGAATATACCTTAATTACATCTAATTATGTTAAGTGCCTTAAGATTTCTACAGCTGCTAAATAAACTATACAAAAAAGGTATTTTGTGCTTAAAAAATTCAGTATAATTTACACTTTTTTAGTCTAGAAGTTGCTATTTCTATTGTTTGGTAAAAAATAAAAAGAAAGCCAACTGCAAGCCTCTTATTTGGCATCACCTTCAAACAACATTTTGGGTTCTTATTTTTACTCATTCTATACGAGATGTAAATTGTCCCTTAAAACTACATGGATCAACGGCGCACGCAGGGGGGTTTCTGGGTCTCCAGAAATCCCTCCCCTCCGCTAACTAAGTACCCCACATAGCGGCACTGTACTTTGCAGCAGCCGCGGCGCTGTCAAAGAAGCGGCAGTGCTGTATTGTACAGCACCGCCACGGACACTTCTTTGACAGCGCCGCGGCTGCTGTATAGTACAGTGCTGCCGAAACTGAGCTGCTGCGCATGCGCCCCTGAACTTGGTTGACCAAAAGAGTGGCTAAAAAAAAAGCTTGCTTATTGCCATGTGGTTTGTGAATGATGGCATGACATATAAAGAATAAATATTACTAAGAAGGAAACTCTTCTGACTACCGCTGTAATGACAGGATCCAGCCATAAGAGGGTACTGTTATGCTGAAGTATTGTATTTGCCTTGAACTCTGGTGATATTATGACTGTGTTTGCATTTGCAAATTTTTTTCTTGGTTCCCTAGATAAAAAAAGAAAACACCATTAATCACATCATATATGTCAACTATAGTGTGTTAATAGCATTGTTATTGCACATATGGATTTTTTTATCCTAAATAATATTGTATTCTAGAAACCGCTGTAATTGTCACTGTGACCAAAAATAAACAATTTAAAAATAGCTCATCAAAAGCAGTCACAATTAAAAAAGAAACCAAATGGATTAAAATGCTAGATATATTGTCTCATAGGGCATAGCTTGACTGACAAGCTGAACCTTACTAAATCGGCAACCTGCACCTGCTCACTGGAAGAGCAGACCAAAACACTTCTGTTCTGACCCTAGGGCCCCAAAAAACACCTTGCAGCCAACTATGGTTCATCTTATATCCACACTGAAAGGAATCTCTAGCTGCTCCAATGGCCCTAGTCTTACAGACTACATGAAATAACCGGGCAGAAAGGCTGACATATTTTTATTGACAACAAATATTAACAGTTCATTGATTGTCAGATCTCCAGGCAGAATTGCCAGGCAGATGGATATCTGTACACTATGACGGGAATCCACAAATGGGCAATTTTAATAAATAGTGATTTAAAGCACAATATTTGAAAGCAATTTACAATTTTACAATTACAATTTTGGCAATGCTCAACTGAATAAGCTTGCTCCACCAAAACAATCTCACTTATGCACTGCTCCACAAAACTACCGTAAGAGCACTTGCGCAGGGCCGCCGAGAGGGGGGGCGGGTACATTTTACCCAGGCCCGGCCATGCTAGGGGGCCCGGGCCGGGCCCTCACAACTATTTTTTTTTAAACATTTTTTTCTTGTGGTTTTTTTTTCTATTTTCTCCAGGGGGAAGAGGTTGGTCCGTTTCGTTCGTTGGTGGGGGGAGCCGACAAAAAAAAAAGAAAATACATACTCACCACGTGATCGTGGCGCCGCGTCCCTCCTCTCCTGTCTTCTCTATTCACACTGACTGTCGGGCGTGACGTCATCAAGTCACGCCCGTCAGTCAGTGAGGAGCGCTGCAGCCAGTCACAGGACAGGACCAAGCAAGCAGCATGAAGAAAGAAAAGAAGACAGAAGAAAAGAAAAGAAAGAAGCTAAGAAGCTAAGAAAAGGTAAGTAAAGATAGACTGAAAATAATAATCTGGGGGACCCTGTGCTGTGGATGCTATATTCTTAGTGACAGGTGCATAGTCTATTGACAAACTATAACATTATATATATATAATAACTGTATAGGGCCTTAGTCCAGAGGTAGAAAGCTGTGTGCTTATAAAAACACATGAGACACTTGATACACCTATGGGAACAATTATATCCGCTGGGTCTTAAGCAAGCTTCATTTTAGTTAAATACATAATCACAGTTCTTTATATGTGATCTAGTTTATTATGTAGTGCAATTGGGTATCCAAATCAGCAGGACATAGTAGTTGCAAAAATGTTAATTTGCATCCTAAATCCTCTTTTTCAACAAATAATAACTTATAAAGCCTAAAAAAATGAGTAGGGATAGATGTTAAGAACTACATATAACATAAAAAAAATGTTATTGTGCAATTGATCAATACAAGAAAAATAGATAAATCTTTGAAAATCCTTGAATATCAGGGACAGTAGGGAACTATAGGAAAGCTTGGTCTGTGATCTTGAAACTGGACAACGCCCCCCAATGTATGACCACACCCCTGAAAATTTTTGCACCGCCGTTAGGCTATCCACGCCCCAACGGCGCATTGACACGCCCCCAAATGTATGACCACACCCCTTTAATTTTTTGGGCTTACTCGACTATTAGGGGGGCCCGATGAATTTGTTGTACCGGGGCCCTGAATTCCTCTCGGCAGCCCTGCCTGCGCACCTACCCTATAATAAGGTGTGAACGCCCCCATTCCATCAAACTCTTCCCCTCATCCTATGCAAACACTGTCATGTTGCTCAGCAAACTCAGGCTGAAATAAAGCCATACTAGCGCCAATGCATGGTGGGTACAAAGCTGATTTTGATTTTCTTTGAAACAGATATTTTGCACTTGGTAAATGACCTTCATAGCCCTCATTGAGAGATTCTTATTATAATAATAGGAATTATGTACAGATAAGTGCATCACAAAATCCTGTTTGGTAATTTCATGGTGCCTTAATTTTTGCTGGGGCGCCTAGATTTCCACCAATGTGTATGGGTTTACAAAGCAAGATGGTGACATTTGCAGAGAAGCAGATATTTTTGGGAGGATATGGGCAACGCAAGGACATTCCTTGAAGTAAAGAATAGGTTCAACGGTGTGAGCAGTGCAAAACAGGATTTTGTTTTGCAGACCCAAAGTATAAAAACCAGATAAAGGAATGGAAATGGTGCATTTTTAGTGGTTTTCTTTGCTGTGCTCAGAGCTATCAAATATTGGTATTGGGTTTACATTTAAACAAGGTACAATAGGTGCTGCTATAAATGAAATCTGCTGAAGCCTTGCACTAATAATTAACAGAAGAAACAAAACAATGGGCATTATACCTGTACTATGTTAGTCTCTTCGCCACCAGGGATCCATGCCAACTTTTACTTCATACTACCGACAAACAAGAGAAACAAAAACACTTTAAGAGGCCCCACCATTGCTGAACTTTTGGTATATGTCCTTCTCGGCTTTTATATTGTGTTTTTTGGTACAGATAGTTGTGTAAATATCTTTTAAATTATGTGAGAAGACAAGAAAAAGCTCAAAAGCAATTTTTTCATATTTTTTCTCTTTCAATCCAAGAAATATACTCCTTATATAAACTTATTATCGTCTAACATTCGTGGGGATGCAAATATAAGCACTTTATTTGAGGTTTGAGCTACGTTTTGTACCATGATAAAAATATATTTGTATAAAGTTATTCTGTTTTTTCCTTAACTTTTTTGATACTGTGTCTTAAAAAAATATATATGTTTGAGTGGTAAATCATGTGTTATCATATAAAAAAAACACAGGGGACTTCTCATGGTGCAGTACATGTAATTAATTAAGAACACAAGACAGATACTCACTGTAGAGGTAGTCAGAGTTGATGTCTTTCATTTTCCTCCCTGGTGATTACTCATAATCGAGTATGATGTCTTCCAAGTGACATAGATTACTTATTACTTAAATATGTTAATGTTATGCTTCTGAAAGAGGTATGTTGGGCCTGTTGAGCAAGTTTCTTATTATGTCTCTGACAGTTTATGTTCTGCGACCCAACATTGATAATCCTCTTCCAGTTTTCACTCATTGTGGCTATTTCTGCCTAGTTGGTCAAGTATTTTTTTAAATGGTCCCTGATACTTTTTTTTTTCTTCTTTTAAACTCTTTTATTTTGTCCTCCTGGTGCATCCTGCCCTTACGAGCTAGACTTTAAATCTAGTGTTGGAAACTGGGATTAAGCATCCTGATCGCACTGCCCATCCAACTTAGCTGATGGTTCATGATAATTGTGGCATTTGCTCCAAATTACTGAAGCTAGCACAACTATTTTCTCATTTGACCTACATAATCTCAAAACAGAGCCGTAACGAGATATTTTAGTGCTCTGAGTGAGAGATTACACTGGACCCCCCTCCTCTTCCTTACACACACACACACACACACACACACACACACACATACACACACACACTCCTGGTGGAAATAGATGCCCCCTCCAAGCTGCAAAACACAACTGGAGGCGGCCTGGGCATCCTCCAACCCTGTGCTGCTGGTGTCTTAAGCTCAGATGCTGCTTGGCTGGATCGAGGACTATTGGGGCCCTGCTTGGAAAATAGATATGTATTATTCACCTCCTGGGGAGCTGAACAGTAAGTGATCAATGTAGGCCTCCCTATTCCCTACTAGCCCAAAAATAAATCAGTAACATTTTTTGTTTAATAGATAGGCCATTTTCCCCCCCAACTAGCCCAAAAATTATATTGATTGCATTCAAATTTAATATATATAACCTATTTTTACCTATCACCCTCCCTCTACCAACATTGTCATTAAAGTCCTGGCATACCCATTTAATAAATACACATATTCCCATTCCCATCCCCCCAGCCATCAAGTTAATAGCATTCTCATTTATTAAAACATACCTGGACTTTTGGAATTACATATTTATTTGGAACATGGTTCAAGCCTGGACTTTGGCGTTACAAATTTACTTGGGATATGGTCTTAAAGCATTTTTGGATTAAAAGTTGCTGACGAAAGAAGAAGAAATCTGATTGGTGAATATTTTGGGGTTTTCTTATTTTTAATAAATTTATGTGGTATGAATGAGGATGTGTATTGATTATATTGGGCTTTTATTATTTTTATTAAAATTTGGTGGTTTAAAATAGGGAGTGGTGGTTTTTTAACTTTTTTTTTGTGGAACTACAAGTCTCAACCAGCCATGGGTGTCAGGGCATTTTGGTACTTGTGGTTGTCCAAGTGCCAGCATGCCCTGGCTGCCATGGGTATGCCCTTGCTTGTAGTTATACACGTATCAGCATGCCCACACTGTTTATGTCAGCACCGGCTGGCTGTGACTTGAATTTTCACAAAACAAAATGGCGTCCATTTATTTTTTTACATTAACTTTAACCATTAATTACCCCCCACCCACCGTCCAGGGGTGTAGGAAGAGCCCTAGTGCTTTCAATGGGCTGGGTGTCCCTAGGGGGGGCCCGCTTGTTTTTTTCGGTGGACCCCACTCCCTAGGGAATCCAGCACAGCTCTGAACAGCCTGGGGTTGGTTGTCATTATGGCAGGGGGACCCTGGCGCGTGTCCCCCTACTATAGTGCCACCCACCATGGCTGGTTTGCCTAGTGCACGTTATGTAAAAATCAGGAGGACCCCACGCAAATATTTTCCCTGATTTTCAAGTAACCAGCAGTAGGCTGACAGCACTAGGGTTAATAGTGGTCGGTCAGGGGGACCCCACGCTTTTTTTTTTTTAAAAACAACTTTTATCTATTTTTACACTTTTAACAGCTGCCGGACCTCTGGCTCTATAGACAGACAGTGTAACAGTGAGGTGTTTAGTAATCACGCAGGAACCACAGGAGAGTTAGCTAAAGACAGGTGTGTTTGACATAGCAGCAGATTGCCAGAGATGATCAGCAATTTTTAAGATGAGAGTAAAAATCGCAGTTTAATACATCTGGCAACTTGGGGACTAAAATCGTGGGTGATTTTAGTCCCCAAAATCGCAGGTATTTAAAAACGCTGAAAAAATTCAGACCTTGATGCATTTACTCCCTGGAGTTCCATCTAAAGTTGTGAATACTCAGTTGTATCTGGCACCTTTTGAAATATGGAGGACTACTAATGAATCTTGAATAGCAACCAGTCAGATTTTGAAGAATGTACTAAATAAGTGATAACTAGAATCTGATTGGTTGCTTTAAGCAACATCTCCACTCTATCAAACTCGCAATTTAGTAAATACGGTGGTAGTCTTAACTCCGATGATAGTAACCCCGACAACAGATAACAGGACAGGAATACACCAGACGTGTATTCCCCATTGACTTGTAATACTGACAGCTTGGATGACAGAGCTCAAACAGTAGCTATGAATGAAGAAGTCTGCAGGCAGCGATGATGTAACACTCAAGGAGCACACAATGTTTCCTGCTGTTAACCTGGTAATTTAAGGGCGCGTCACTCTACAATGTACTAGGCTTTTTAAACCACATTGTAGAGGCGGAGTGTCCTTAAATTACCAGGTTAACAGCAGGAAACATCATGTGCACCTTGTGTCACGAGCCGCGGCGGTACGCCGCATCCTGGAGTAAACTAGCAGCCGGGCGTGTGCTTTAGTTTCTATGGTCTGTTATTATCCTTGTGACATAGATGTAGGAGGGTGTAGGGACATCCTCCAACACATGGGGGAGCTCTCATATGATTTAAACTGGTTCATTTATATTTTTATACATACTTCCTGGTTTATGTTATTACCTATGCTAGTTCTAGCTAGCAATTAATAAGCTGCCTCCTGAGGCTGATTGTCAGCCCTGTCCTCCTCTGTCCTGATTAGCTCTCAGTACTATTTAAGGCAGTGAGGTCTGGGCCTCACTGCTGGTTATAGCGTCCTGTCTCCAGTACTGCTGAGTGCTCCTGTTCTATTGTTTGGTGTGGAACCTGTGATTGATTACCCGTGTATGACCTTTGCCTGTCCCTGGATTCTGAACCTGTGCTAGCGACCCTGACCTATCGCCTGTCCCTGAATTCTGAACCTGTGCCTGTGACCTTGACCCTTTTGCCTGTACCTGACATCCTCTCTGGTGCTCTGTCCAGTCCGCTGATTTCTGCCCTGCCACTATACCGTGCGCTACCTCCTGTACTTGTGCGCTGTCGTGTTAGCATAAACTCATACTACTCTGAGCATAAGACATGGGGGCCTCCGAGTACCTGTGAGCATAACCATTCTCTACGGGAAAGGCGGCTGCTAAAGGTGAAGACCTCTTCTACCTGTTCTATGAGTTTATGCCGCACTGGTGGCCATAACACCTTGAAAGTGATGTCATTGCTGCCTGTTGGCTTTTTCATTCATCGCCACTGTTTGAGGTCTGTCTTCCAAACTGTCAATATTACCAATCTGTCGGGGAATGCACCTCCGGTGTAATCCTGTCCTGTTATCTGTTGTCGGGGTTACAATCATTGTTAAAAGGTACTGTTGTGGTGCCCCAAAGCCCAGTTGAACAGCACAGAGAAGTGCATCAGCGCTGTTAAAATGCAGGGCTACAAGGGGTTAATTGTGCTCCTAAAAACTTGTGCCCAGGAGTGATTGACAGGAAGAGGATGAAGGACCTGATTGGCTGGGGGAGTAACAGGAAGAGGATGTGCAGGAAGGAGGAGAAAGAGAGAGCAGCATGGTAGAAGGAACAAGGGGGGCTGAGGTGCAGCCAAACAGAGAGAAGATAAGCTGCTGCCAGAATTAGTGACATTGCCAGCAAAGCGGACGGAGAACAGCTGGGGACACGCAGTGGAGCGCCAAAGACAGTCTCCACTAACTACAGAACCCTCTCAAGGTAAAACCCTAGCCTGCAGTGTACTGCACACACCCCAGTGTCAGAGGGAAGAGTGATGAGAGAATCTATCCAAAACTGACATTGCATTCTTGTACAAGGAAGGCTACTGTTCCCTTCTTGGGAGCTTTTCCCCCAGATCATACCTTTACACAGGCTGCAGGGAACAATTAAGACTGTCGTTTCAGCTATATCCTGTGTGTGCTGATAGAGATTCATTGACTGTTGAGAGAACAGCGCCATCTTGTGGCTGAACTGAGCAACAGCCCTGCTTTCTACTATAATACTTAACCCTTGATGGAAACCTCTGCAGGACATTGGAACACTACCAAATTCCTGTGCACAGTTCAGCCCAGGACTGAGTGTAAAATATGGTAACGTTACCGGGGATAATATTGGTGCACCAAATGTTTTAAATGATGTTAATGTTATGTGATTTACCTAAGAGTTGATTTAGTGATATTGAAGGTGTGACATTCAGCGTTAGCGGTACCGCTGCAATTCAAGTTAACCCAGAGGCAATAGCACGGTACCCCAAACACCTGAATAAGAAGGAGCCCTCTAGTGGGCGCGGTAGTAACCGTAAGAGTCTTGATGGGTTATTATTGATGGTTCTTGCATCATCACCAGTCAGATATTGTTAACTTGAAAGTAGTAACTGTGATTACCAGTGTGCCTTATTAGATAATGTGTATTGAAGATGTTTTCGCTATTGTGCCTTATACTCACCAGGTGTATGTTATATGTTAAATGCTATTGTGCTCTATGCTGATCAGACGCATTATTTTGTCATTACTATTGAGCTGAAGGGGTCAGTGGCGCGGTGGCCTACCAAAACTATTCTTACCGCATTCTCAATAAACCCAAGTTGTTTGACCAATCCTTGTCCCTTTCATTGAAGTATTTATCTCCTGACCACCGGATATCCAAACAGAAAAGAACCTGACTCGTGTCTGGAGGACAAGGTAAGGGAAGGATTTCCCATCAGTACTCGACCACCACATAAACTTTGGCGTCAAACCAAACAGGATCCGAGTGCATCAGGAGAGTAATACCCTCAGTGGAAAATGGATCAGCAACCGGCAGGGCCACAAAACCCAGAACAGGCCACCCCAGCAGCAACACCAAATGTGCCCATAACTCTACCGTACTATTTCGGGGCCCCATGGCTCCCGAAGTACAGCGGAGATGACGACAAGCTACAGAAGACTTCATTCACAAAATTCGAGAACAAACTGGAATCCATGTTCCGGCTATACCCGTTGAATGAACAGCAGAAAGTGGAGATCTTAATAGGGCAACTCACAGGGCGGCTGTCACGGGCACTAGGAGGCTTTACCCAGTATCACCCGCTGATGGTCTTATCAGAGCAGTAAAGTTGGTATATGATACTCTGATGGCAGGGTGATAATGGAACTGGAAACAGCAGATGGTTAGAGAATGCTCAGAAAGTCTATGACTAGCAGCACTGGTAAACAATAGGTAACTGAACATGAGGATCTGGATGGACAAGGGCACGTGAGGGTAGTCAGTAGTCTGCGCACAGCAAGTTGTACCACTGCTATAGTGAGAAGAATGTCCAGGAGTAATAAGGAGGTGGAAGTCAGCGGTCTGCGTATAGCAAGTTGTACCGCTGTCTGTAGTGAAGGAATGGAATCCAGGTGAAGGTAACGGGGAAGTCAGTGGTCTGCGAGTAGCAAGTTGTACCACTGCTTATGTGAGAGGATATATGCAACTGGTGACACAGGGAAACAGGAATCAGTGGTCTGCCTCTAGCAAGTTGTACCACTGAATATATATGTGAGGAAGGACACGAGGAGATAAATGCTATGCAGAGTCTACACGGGTACACTGAACTTGATCCCACGTTGAACTGCACACAATGATAATAATGAATGAACAGCACTGCACAGATAAACAATGTCACTCAAATAGTCCAGCAAAAGGAAACACAGTCAATAATAGCAATAGTCTCAGAGGATGGAAACTCCGGAGGAGAACAACTCAGTCCAGATGGACATGCAATACACCAGCACAGTCAATGAGAAGTATGCATACCGTGGTTCAGATGAGCAGGCTGTTAGAGATAGCTGCAGGGATACCTGAGCGGCCGGGAACAGACGAGATGAGAAGTCCTTGCAGAATGGAAGCGGCAGGTGGGTGCAGCGCACTGTAGGTAGGCCAGCAAGGATGACAAATACTCAGGAAGCAGTAGTATATTGAATAGAACAGCAGGAGACCACGGGGGAGTTGAAGCGATGTAGCAAAGCTGGAAGCCGAGGAGCGTAGACTCGATGCAACAGGCAAGTTGACACAAATGGACACACTGTAGAAGCAGTAGGCAGCGGGTCAGCTGACGGCAGGTAGAATGCAGACTGGAGCGCTGAGACGAGCAGACTCTGTAGACACGCTGAAGTGGCGAACAGGAATCAGCTGGAACAGTAGCGATGTAACACAGGAGAGTTTGCAGTAATCTGTAACTGTAGATACACGGAGGCAGCGGATAGGAATCAGCTGCTGGAGTCACGATGAAACACAGGAGAGTTTGCAGTAATCTGTAGCTGTAGATACACGGAGGCAGCGGATAGGAATCAGCTGCTGGAGTCACGAAGAAACACGAGGAATAGAAGTGGTCTGGAAACCACAAACGGCAAACAGGAATCAGCATCAGCTGAACACACGAGCAGGCACTGGAACACCTTCAGAGACTCATGAGGAATGAGACTCCAAGATCAGGCCACGTGGTATTGACCACAGGTGCTTAATATAGGGAGTGTTGCCTGATCAGCCAATTAAGTTAAAGGAACAGAACTGAAGGTTAAAAAGGGACTGCACATGCGCAGTACCTCATAATAATGGACGGACACGGTTCCTAGCTACCTTAGAAGTAGCACTCACAGTCCGGTGAGTGACAGCGGCGCTCAGAGAAATAATCTAATGGCCGATGGACGACAAGAAAGAAGCGGCACAAGTTTTAAAAAAAAATTCCACAACGTTTGAGACAAGAACTCTTCCGGAGCTGAAGATGAAACTATATGCTCGCAAGCAACAACCGAACGAGACACTGCGGGACTATGCCCTGAGCCTACAAGAGATGCTAAGAGCCATTCAGGCAGTGGACAAAGAGGAAGTACGAAACGCGGATGAAGCCCTGACCGTACAGTTCGTAGAAGGAGTCACCCAAGAAAGCGTTAAGATTCAGCTACGACTGATGAAGGCACAGATGCCAGGCAAAACCTTCCGAGAGTTTAAAGAGACCGCCATCACCATTGTCGGTAACCAACGGGGAAGGGAGGAAGAATACCCAGAATTGGTGGGCTTCAGAGAAAGCGCAAGCTCGATGGGAGCCATGGCAAGCAGCACAGAAAAATCAACATGGGCCCAAGAATCGGTAATACAGAGCGGTCAGTATCCCACCGAAGACCCAATACAAACGCTCAAAAAGCAAATGGAGGAGCTGGCAGTCGGAATGGTATAAATCCAGCGAGAGATGCGCCAAATGGCCAGGCCACCGGCACCCACCTACGGGGAACCAGAGTGGAGGCCCGAAAGACAAAGACCAGTCCGAGGCAGGTGGGAACCACCTCGCGAGTATGTACGCTGATCGCCCAACCAATTCGATGGTCAAGGGCGACCGATATGCCCCCGGTGCCATGGGGTAGGACACATAGATCGAAACTGCGACCAAAACGAACATTTAAACTCCGACACCCCGAGATTGAGAGCCGAATCTCGGGGCAAGCCCCGGGAATAGATCCGGATCCAGAAAACTGGAGGCCCCAGTTCATCGGACAATGTCCCACATTACCTGTTACAGTTAATGGAGTGGAGACCCTGGCTATGCTTGACACTGGGTCGCAGATTACGACCATCCGGCTCCCTACATTCCACAAGTATTGGGGGCAAAGAGCAGCTGTTATCACCACCCCCAACCTGGCTGCAGCTGATCGCCAGTAATGGCCTCGAGATTGCGTGTGAAGGGTATTGGGAAGCGGACATCCAGATCGGAGCGACCTTGTTGCCAAGACAAGGCTGTCTTGTCACTGCCCCCTGTGAAGGAAACATAGCCCCCATCATCCTGGGGATGAATGTGCTGCAAAGATGCCCGGATGAGCTAGTGGCGACTTTGAAGGGTAAATTAACCCAAGCGGCTTCCCCCGGTCATCAGGCCTTTCAACATACTGTTCGGCTCCTACAGGGTTATCAAAAGTCCGATGGTCCCCATGTAAAGGTTTTGGGCACTGTCAAATGGTTTAATGTGCGTAAGGGCTATGGATTTATAAACAGAAACTACACCAAGGAAGACGTGTTTGTACACCAGACTGCCAATAAGAAAAATAACCCACGAAAGGTTCTGCGCAGCGTTGGAGACGGAGAGACTGTGGAATTTGATGTTGTGGAGGGAGAGAAGGGTGCCAAGGGCAGCAAACGTGACTGGCCCTGGTGGTGTACCAGTAAAAGGAAGCAGATTTGCACCCAACCAACGAAGGTTCCGCAGACGTTTCTACCGGCCAAGAGGG
Organism: Mixophyes fleayi; assembly: GCF_038048845.1. NCBI lineage: Eukaryota > Metazoa > Chordata > Amphibia > Anura > Limnodynastidae > Mixophyes > Mixophyes fleayi. The sequence goes on from NC_134402.1 coordinate 172,635,540, forward strand.
GAGAATGCTGCAGAATCTGGTGGGGAAGTAAGTACAGAGCAAGTGAGCGAGGGAGATAGAGCAGAGGAAGTGTCCCCTTAGCAGAGACCTATCCAGCGCAGGTGCCCTCCTCCGTTGTTCTACAAACGGCAGAAGAAAGACTACGACCGAGATGCGCAGGCCTGTCGGCTGCCAGAAGGGAGCATCGTCCTCAAGAAGAATAATCGAACCCGGAGTAAGCTGGATCCCAAGTGGCAGTTGAACCCGTATGTGATTACGACCGAACCCATATCAACGATGGCTGTTTACCAGATTTCGAGACCAGACGGCACCCGTCCACAGCGGATTCACCGAAACCAGCTCAAGCTCCACCCAAGGCCAGACCAAGGGCCAGAAGAAACATCAAGGGATGACTGGGACGAAGCGCCAGATGATGGCGAAGGGACTTTGCCTCAGCTGCCCACTGACCCTTTCGAGCTACTATTGGCGGTATCAGGATTAGAGATCTACTGAAACTGTTGTATATAATGTATATTAAAACTGCTGTCATTGAAAATGTTTGCCATTTTAAATGTTGTAAATGTGTGATTTGAGTTGATAAAGAACAATCACCTTTATGTCTTAATGCGTGAAGACACGCACCTGAAAAAGCAGGGGTGAATGTGGTGCCCCAAAGCCCAGTTGAACAGCACAGAGGAGTGCATCAGCGCTGTTAAAATGCAGGGCTACAAGGGGTTAATTGTGCTCCTAAAAACTTGTGCCCAGGAGGAGGATGAAGGCCCTGATTGGCTGGGGGAGTAACAGGAAGAGGATGTGCAGTAAGGAGGAGAAAGAGAGAGCAGCATGGTAGAAGGAACAATGGGGGCTGAGGTGCAGCCAAACAGAGAGAAGATAAGCTGCTGCCAGAACTGGTGACAATGCCAGCAAAGCGGACGGAGAACAGCTGGGGACATGCAGTGGGGCGCCAAAGACAGTCTCCACTAACTACAGAACCCTCTCAAGGTAAAACCCTAGCCTGCAGTGTACTGCACACACCCCAGTGTCAGAGGGAAGAGTGATGAGAGAATCTATCCAAAACTGACATTGCATTCTTGTACAAGGAAGGCTACTCTTCCCTTCTTGGAAGCTTTTCCCCCAGATCATACCTTTACACAGGCTGCAGGGAACAATTAAGACTGTCGTTTCAGCTATATCCTGTGTGTGCTGATAGAGATTTATTGACTGTTGAGAAAACAGCGCCATCTTGTGGCTGAACTGAGCAACAGCCCTGCTTTCTACTATAATACTTAACCCTTGATGGAAACCTCTGCAGGACATTGGAACACTACCAAATTCCTGTGCACAGGTCAGCCCAGGACTGAGTGTAAAATATGGTAACGTTACCGGGGATATTGGTGCACCAAATGTTTTAGATGATGTTAATGTTATGTGATTTACCTAAGAGTTGATTTAGTGATATTGAAGGTGTGACATTCAGCGTTAGCGGTACCGCTGCAATTCAAGTTAACCCAGAGGCAATAGCACTGTACCCCAAACACCTGAATAAGAAGGAGCCCTCTAGTGGGCGCGGTAGTAATCGTAAGAGTCTTGATGGGTTATTATTGATGGTTCTTGCATCATCACCAGTCAGATATTGTTAACTTGAAAGTAGTAACTGTGATTACCAGTGTGCCTTATTAGTAATGTGCATTGAAGATGTTATCGCTATTGTGCCTTATACTCACCAGGTGTATGTTATATGTTAAATGCTATTGTGCTCTATGCTGATAAGACGCATTATTTTGTCATTACTATTGAGCTGAAGGGGTCTGTGGCGCGGTGGCCTACCAAAACTATCCTTACCGCATTCTCAAGAAAACCCAAGTTGTTTGACCAATCCTTGTCCCTTTCATTGAAGTATTTATCTCCTGACCACTGGATATCCGAACAGAAAAGAACCTGACTCGTGTCTGGAGGGCAAGGTAAGGGAAGGATTTCCCATCAGTACTCGACCACCACACTGTCAGGATGAGGGCATAAAATATGATATGATGAAATAGAATATTTAATGTCAGGGCCCAAAAAAAATATTGCATTGAGACACAGAAGTGAACATGATTTTCTCCTCAGATAATAGTTTGTTTTCTTTTTAAAACATTTGAGCAATTAGCCCAGTAGGAGGTAATTAGGTTGAGCAAACCCTTTGTGAGGAGAACAGCTTAAGATATGCAGATCCTAGATATCCATTGTTTTTATCCTGTTTTTTTATTGAAAAAGTAGCTTTATTTTGCATAAAAAATACAGTACATTACATTCAAGTGTACACAGTACACCATAAAACATAATCATGCGTGCATTTTAATACAATACAAGGCATAAAGTACAAGATATAACATCCTACACTATACATCAAGTACTGCACTAACCATTCAAACTTTAAACATCATAACATTTCAGAAAAACATTGGATGTGAAGGGACGGTAGGTGAGAGGGGAAGGTTGAGGAAGTCACAAGCCCGAATCTTTACTGAGGACAGACACAAAAAGGGAAGGGTGCATAAATAAGGTATGACAATCAATAATACTTCAAACTGTGATGGGGGAATGGTTGCAACGGGATAAGGGAGGAGAGGCACAAACCAACATTTTAATGATCAAAAATATTGTTTTGATCCTGTATTCCACTTCCTAATTGACTTTCTTTCAATAGGTAGTATAAACACAAAAGAATCACTAGGTGTAAAATAGAGAGAACCATATGCCTAGGTGAGAATCGTGCAGACAAACACAGCATTTGAAGGCTGCCTATATAGTATATTCATATTTTTTTTAATATATTTTATATTTTGGGAAATCTGTGCGCCACTCCATATTGAGGAGCAGAAATCAGACCAACGTTACAGGTACTAGCGGTATCAGGAAAAAAATTTAATCACATGTTTTTGGGAAAGGTATGTCACATTGTTATAATTTATTATGACAGATTTATTGAAGGAGGAGTTATGTCTCTGGGATATATCTGTGGAGAGTTACCAAAGGTCACCAAAACTATAATGACACCCAGGGGACATCCCTGCCCACCTATTAGCATTAACACTGCCCCTGTGAAGGCCGTCCCATTTCATTTTTCTTAAAAAACCTGTGTTGGGAAGGAGCAAATTGTCAGTTTCTTGGGGATCAATCTAACTGAAGGACTGTGCATCTTTTCTGCCTAGCCCCAGGCATACAAATTATTATACGTAAGTGATGCTCTGTAGGTTCATCCCATTTGTTTTTATAACTGTTTGCAATTTTTTTTTGTATGTTAAATTTTTATCTAATTGTTTTTTTTTATTGTCTGTAAGCATTGTACCTTTTGTATATGAAATCTAACAATTTAATAGTACTGTCCTTATTGCTCTAAACAAATTCATTGCCTGTGTAGAAGAGATAAGATTGCTTGACCATGCAAAACCTTTCATTGCTGAGGTGTGAATTGCAAATACATTTGACTACCAAGCCTAGTGCGTGCCTGCATGTACATTTGTGTCATAGAGCCTTGAGGGGTTAAGGGTTAACCCTTTGATTGCTGGTGCCTTGCTAACTGTGTGGAACAAGGAGCAGGGCCGGTGCTAGGGTTCTCGGCGCCCTAGGCAAAATTTCGCCGCCACCGCCCCCCTAACACACTAAATAAATAAATAAATAGATTTTATTTACCTTTTCTTTCTTTTCTCTAGCTGTTCCTCGTCTTCTTCACACAGGAGGCTGAGCGATGCATGCCGGGAGGGGAGGGGGGCGTCGGGAAAGAACTTTATTCACACTGTCTGTCAGTGACAGACAGTGTGATACTTCACTGAGGCGCCGCCGGACAGACTATCACATGATACCCCTTTAGGATGTAAGCTCGTATGAGCAGGGCCCCTCTCCCCTCCTGTCTTCATACTGACTCTTCTGCTCCGCCCTCACTCCATATGTCTGCCCGGAGTTTCCGAAGCATTGGTACTTAGTGTTTATTGTTCTGTGATGTTTTACCCTGTATGGTCTACTGTTCGTATTATGTAAGGCGCTATGAAAACCCTGTGGCGCCCAACAAATAAATGATAATAATAATAATAATAATGATCACTGACTGACGTCAGTGATCATGTGTGAGGAGATGCACCGCGGACCCCCAAAAAAAAAAAAAACACGAGAGAGAGCTGCTGCACATGCGCCCGCGCATGCGCAGCAGCTCCGTTTCGGCAGCGCTGTCCTATACAGCAGCCGCGGCACTGTCAAAGAAGTGTACACAATACAGCACCGCCGCGGGCGCTTCTTTTACAGCACCGCGGCTGCTGTTTAGGACAGTGCCGTTATGGTGGCCACTTAGTTAGCGCAGGGGGTTTTCTAGAGACTCAGAAACCCCCCCTGCGTGCGCCACTGTCTTTAAAAAAGCAAAACCGTGCTGAAATAAGGCCTGCCCTTGTTCCACCCTAGGCCCACTTTGACCTACACAAACCAAGACCTACATTTAATGGTATGCTCAGCCCTTTGCTGATACAATAATTTGGACAGCCCACCAAAATATGGAATGAAACAGTCTCATCACACTATTATTGTGTTGAATGACCATCATATTTGTGGCTTACATTCTTAACAGGTAGAACTGGTGTGTATATATATATCTATAATATAAATGTCTAGTGGCGTGAGTTAGTCTGTCTGTGTGTGTCTGTGTGTGTGTGTGTGTGTGTGTGTGTGTGTGTGTGTGTGTGTGTGTGTGTGTGTGTGTGTGTGTGTGTGTGTGTGTGTGTGTGTGTGTGTGTGTGTGTGTGTGTAAAAAATAAAACCAAGCTGCAGCGCCACCTGCTGGGCGGAGTTATACACTGACCTACTAAATTCTTAGTGTGTGTGGAAAAAAAAAAAAGAAAGGGCTGAAATTTGGTATACTAAGATGTTTTTCATTTGTTAATTTAATTTGTTAATTGTTAAAAGTGTTTATAAAGATTTAAAAAAAATATATATATATTTCTTGAAGGAGAAGTGACAGTTGGGAGTGGTTGGTGGTTGCCAGGGGTGACAGTTTGGAGTGGTTGGTGGTTGCCGGGGGTGACAGAGTGAGAGGAGTGTGATACTCAGGACCGCTGAGAGATATCCCTGTGTCTGGATAGACATCTGGATTGATGTGGCGATGAAAATGAAGGATGAGGTGATGGAGAAGAATGATGAGGTGGTGACATGTGGACAAAACCACGTTAAAAAAGGGCGCTTACCTCGGGAAGTAACACTCTTCCCCTGAGGAGGCCTGGGCTATGGCCAAATGCATGACAAGAACCTTTTTAACACCTCAAGTAGCTTGATTTGACTAGAATGCATGAGTATCATGCACGGGTTAACTTGTATATATATATATATATATATATATATATATATGGCCAAGGGAGCACCCCTTGTACTTTCTTTTTTTAAAGTGATAACATGAAGTACCATATAAACATCTACTTTCTGTGATGTCACTACTACTTTTTGATACAGTGTCCCACTTGTGGATCAGCAAATTGGTATAGTCCTACCAAAATGTAAACTATTGTGTGGTTTTATTTACAACAGCTGATTCCTAAGTGTGGGACAGCCATCGCTTCATGTTTCAGCATACATATATTTCCTTTTTTTTTTTACAAACATATGTCAGTTTTATACAGATATGCATATGTCAGCATCTATATTAACATAAGCATATGTCAGCTCTCTTCATGGATAAGTGGGCAGCATGGTGGCTAGCCACTTAGGGCTTTATCTGTGTAGAGTTTGTATGTTCTCCCCATTTTTGCGTAGGTTTCCTCCAGTTGGTCTATTTTCTTCCTATGTTCCAAAAATATACTGTTGGGTTAATTGGCTCCTGACAAAATGAACACTAGTGTGTATATGTGTGTTTAGGGATTTAGGCTGTAATCTCCAATGGGGCAGGGACTGAATATTCTCTGTACTGCGCTGAGGAATTAGTGGCACTATATAAATAAATGTTGATGATGATGATGACAAGTGCCTTGCAACATGTGGCACCATTTATGAATACAAGCAAGAAAAGCTTCTGTTACTTAACACAATATTAAATCAGGTTTTTCTAAAATCAAAGGTTGGAGTTTTGAAATTATATTCTGGTCAAAGTATGGAAAAAAATAGAAGAATGTTGGATGTAACATAAATTATATTTATATCATTTAATGTTAATCATGAATCCACCCTGCAGCAATATATGAGGAATGAAACAATTGAAGCTCTTGATATCAAGACATTCTCTTCTATTATGTTAATGGGAGTGAAGCAATATATTAGGAATAAAAGGTTTGAGCCACATCATTACTGACGTGTTTACGTTTCTACCAATTACTAAAGACTTGGGAGTATATTTACTAAACTGCGGGTTTGAAAAAGTGGAGATGTTGCCTATAGCAATCAATCAGATTCTAATTATCATTTATGTAGTACATTCTACAAAATGACAGCTAGAATCTGATTGGTTGCTATAGGCAACATCTCCACTTTTTCAAACCCACAGTTTAGTAAATATACCCCTTGGACTTAATAAAGTGATTATTGTATTTTACAAATTAACAACTAATCATTGTGTCATTTTTCATAAAAAAATAAATCACTGTTTTTACCAGCTGGTACTTTGACATTTCAAAAAATCCCAGACTTTCCATTTGTAATTGCATATTATTACGTAACATTTCCACCTTCAAAAGCATCCAGCCTTTATTCTGTTCTAATAAATTATTTTTTAAATAAAAAAGGTTTTGACTCTTTAAACAAAAACAATATATCAATCTATAATTGTCACCCACACCCAACCTTTTAATATTTACAGCAAACTAGTTTGACAACGGAATATTTTTGTCATATGCGAAATTACCTGTCATATACTAGTCATTGTTTTGTAATCAGACTGCATTACGACACAGGCTGTTTACACAATGTAAGGAGTACTTTGTACAGCTTACAGAACAATACCAAAAATTCCAACCTGCAAATTGCAGGTCTGTTGCATAGTGATACTGTTAAAGATGTTTCATCAGCTACTGACGTTGTCTACTGTAACACACTGGTATGAATGAGGAGTCACCCTTTCCTCCTCCCCGGGCTACAAGGTTATTTACTGTACTGATTCACTGAATGAAGAAAAAACAATACTTGTATTTTATTGTCATCTAAAACTGATTGACTGGGTAATTCACACAAGGTATGATTTTAAACTGGGTAGTGGCAATATACTTTCCACTCTGAGTTACTGGCCCTCCTCTTGTCTCTGTTGTGTCCTTTTCTACTAGACTGTAAGCTCTCTCACGACCAAGGCACTCCCTACTCTATGTTTGCATGTCTCCGTTTATGGCTTCTACCTTATTCCTGTTTTGTGTATGTTTTCCTCCATTTCTTTGCAGCACTGTGGCACCTTACAAATCAATGGCAATTATATGAATATCCTATTTTCTGCTCTGTAACATAACTGTCAAATCTACAGAATGTTCTGTACTGCTAGTGAATGGAGTAGTGGTATGCTGGGCTTGAGGGGCAAGGGGAAACTATCCCTTGGCAAAGTACAATTTTGGAGGATTCATGACTGTGGCTGGAGGCTGTGAAGTAGAGAGAGGATCCACCCCTGCAATTCTGATTGAATTTCATTATAAACTCTGTTTTTTCCATCAGCTCCAACCATGAACTGTGCATCTGCACAGTTACTATTTATGGTGCCATACCCAGTAGACTGTTCCTAGCTCACACATTATGGGTGGCTAGAACTATCTACCAATCAAAGTACAGGAAGCTGTCTACTGGTTAGGACAGCATCCTAGAATGACAAAATCTGTTGTCCAGCGCACCAATTGACAGCATGGGACTGCCTAATAGCATTGGGGCCCTGAGCTCAATTCCCGACCATGGCCTTATCTGTGAGGAGTTTGTATGTTCTCCCCGTGTTTGCGTGGGTTTCCTCCAGGTGCTCCGGTTTCCTCCCACACTCCAAAAAAAACATACTGGTAGGTTAATAGGCTGCTAACAAATTGACCCTACTCTGTCTGTCTGTGTCTGTGTGTGTTTAGACTGTAAGCCCCAAATGTGGCAGAGACTGATGTGAGTGAGTTCTCTGTAAAGCGCTGCGGAATTAGTGCCGCTATATAAATAAATGGTGATGATGATGTCATTTATTTGAGTCACCATCAGAGATATAAGTGAGGGCAGAGGGGTCAGCATTATAAAGCCAATAGGGATCCGTAACTGTATAGTAAAGCCACCATAGCTCTGGACACGGCCAATAATAATAGTATCACCATTTAATAAATAGATGTATATCCCTCCAACCAACCCCAACCTTAAAGCAATAGTATTTCCATTCAATAAACAAACTTGTTTCCCTCCCTCCAAAAAGCCCCAGCAATAAATCAATAGTATTTCCATTTAATAAATATACCTATTTCCCACAACCATCACTGCCATTAAATAATCCATATTCACATTTTTACATTTTCACATATTCGCATTAGTGGTGACAGGTATTGTTAATTTATGTGTGTTATATTGTGCCTGACTATTGGATACAATAAAGCTTTTTGAATTGACGTTGGAGTTTGCATCATAAGACCGTTCCCTTATCTTTGTGTATAATGTGAAGCCTTAAATATGTTCTATCAAACTTATACTAATACCATTCAAAAATGTGTAAACGTTTCCAGATTTTGGCAGAACTTGACTTGTTTGGTCCCTGTCAGTATCAAGGAATTCTACTTTGAACTAATTTTATGAAGGTTGAACTTAAACTTTGAAATCTCAGAGGGCCAGATAGACATCAGTTCAATGATTAAAGAAAAAACATTCTTTGTAGTGGGATAAAGTGAAGTAGGGAGGCAACTTCAGATAATTAAAGAGTCCATTTCTCGCTAAAATAAAATTATGCGAATGTTTAGAATGCTAAGTGTTTTCCCCTCTTTTTTTCTGTACCCCTTCCCCCATATTTTCAAACCTATAATAAAAACGAATGCTTATAAAAAAAATTATGCGATAGCGGCCATATTGTTTCTATCTCATATTTTGGTTGGTTACTGAGCCTGGCTGTGGAGAGGAAGTTAAAAAAATAATTGTTTATCTATTTTTTTCTTTTCTTTTAAGTCTCTAGATTTATGAGTTGTTTATTTCACAGTCCTGAGCACTCAACAGGCTTGATCACTGCCGTCTGTACAATCAGACAATCACAGACAGCATGTTCCAGTACATTGTTCTCATGGATTTGTCCATGAGCCGTGCTGCATCAAGGCTAATAATGTAGATGCTAGAAAAATATGACAGGCAGCACATAAAATAGATTGTAGCTATTAATGGTAGTTTTTTAGTGTTCATTTTCATAGGAATAACATTTTCTTCAGAAATGATAATGTAAATATACATAAAATGATGCCATTATATCATTGATAGCAGTTCTGTAGCTTACCTTCAACGCTATATTATTTAAACACAGAAAACCATTCATAACAGGATCTACAGTTAAATGGTATTTTTTTTAATACATCATTGTTTGTAAAACACTTTACACAAGGGTTTATTTCATTTGTGCAAAGATTTTAATCCACAACCCGCTCCATAATCTTTTTTCGCACCACACATACATTTCCATTTTTCACAACACAATCCAGATTTATTGGAGGTGTAGTTTCTGTATTCTGGGTCAATGTGTATTTTTGGCCCAATGTTTTCCTGGAATGCTGGGAGGAAGATGATATGCAGTACCCCATAGTAACTCACGAACATTAGTCCTTAAATTTAATTAAAAAAAAAAAATATATATATATGTATATATATATATATATATATATATATATAGCATTTATTTAAAGTATACAACAAATAGAATACATGCTGTGACTCATTGCAACTAATTAGATATCAGAGCTGTTGAGTATCGTCAGACAAAATAAAGTTGATATCTGACTGGTTGCCGTGGCTTTCAGCACAACACATATTATTATTAAGTAATTGCGATAATATACAGTATTTCTAATTTTGTATTTAATTAGTAAAATGTATGAGGCATGCAATTATAAAACACTAGACAAAGGTGTCAGATATCATGACCATGAAAGATCTCTGTGACATGATGTTGGCTGTAGATGCAATGGACCATCTGGGAATTATGGGAAAATTGCCTACTTGGCAACACATAACAATGAGTCAAGCCTCAGTCTGCTGCCAGCTCAATGAGAGGATTTTCTGGGTTTTAAGTGAGGGCAACGATTACAATATTCTCTCTATCTGCTAATGCTTATAAGCTTTTCTACTCTGAATATTTTAAATGTCAGGACAAACCAAGATAATTGATCCCTTTCTAAATGGGTTTGCTAGGGACACTCCCAGGGAAAATGAAGAGGAGCTGTCAGGTGAATTGGAACACAACAAATGGAAGAGATGAATACAAGAAACATGTCTGTGTGAGAAACTGAGTATCTTGGGATAGAATTTCCTCACATTTGTGCCCAGAACAAACCCATTGACTGTTTAATTTAACATCTAATCCAGGGCAGTTAATTCTCACTTGGTAAGTTTTCTCAGGTACACCAGAGTAATTATGTGGAGATAACAAATAAACACTGTGTATTCGCATTTTCAAAATGTCAGCCTCTTGTAGTTAGTGAGTTACGGAACAATGTTCTCCCCATTTCACAGTGTTTTCCTGGCAACTGGCAAACTTTACTTTTACTTTGTCAATTAATGCTAAAAACATAATGTATGTTACTTGAATTTCCTTTAATAGAAACAACATATGGCTGAATCCGAACAATATCATCACATAGGCACACTGACATTTCTTGTATTGTAAAGCTTTTGGTATTGCATTAACCTTTTCATAAACCATATTCTGCATTTTCTTGTGTAATTAGGTTTATAAAGGGTAATTTACAAAAGTGTAAATCTGCTGTCCCAGTTCACAAGTACTGTTTTGTTCTAAAGCCTATGTAGCAGGGCACCCAAAGAACGACTTTATGGATCTTTAGATGCCCTTGAAGCTGGTGGAAACAAGGCCTCACAATGTAATTTTAATATAATGCCTTTTTCACCTTCCAATAGCACTTTTTATAAGAAAAAGCACATTTCAAGGTGCATTTTGACTATGCAATAAAAACATTCAACACAAAAAAATGACACGTAATAAATGCAATCTTGATGTCCCTTCACTCATGATTAATTTAAGCATCCCTCCCAACATTTACCATCACGATATCAAGACAAATAAGCCCCACCCTGTTCTCTAAAAACTCCACCTACAAATGACCAAATGTGTGTGAAACTCTACCCACTTGTATTAAGACACTCCCTGGTCCGTAACTCAAGATGTCTCGACAAAATCGGGACAGTTGGGAAATATAAATTATGACATAAGCCAGGCTAAACTGACCAATATTTTCAGAGAAAAAAGAAAAGTTGAAATTAGTCCTGCAAACCAGAAAAGCGCTTTTATAGGGAAGGTTCCAAAATACAGAATTAAAGCTGTGAGTGTTCTCATCATTATGCATGAAGAGGAAAATGATGCACATTTGCACAAACAGAAATTTATTGAGCATCAATTCAGGGCTCAGCTAGCACCACACACAGCAAGAACATGGCTGGTGACCAAGAGGAAAACAGAGGATGCTCCCCGGCCAAAGTGACTGAACAGAATCCTTTTCCTGCTTTGGTGCCGCCAGCCTAGTCCATGCAGGCTTTTGTCATACCAAATAAATGGCTGATGGCATGCTGATTGGTGGATGGGGCTGGCCATCACAGTAGTGAGATGTCTCCACACACTGAATGGTGGATGGCTGGAGTTTTTTACCAATTGGACTGGCAGGTCACCCCCGGCCCCCTAATCATCATCATCATCATCATCATCATGGTCAATATTTATTTATATAGTGCCAGAAGATTAAATAGCTCTTTACAATTTGGAACAAACATTAATAAAACAATACTGGGTAATACAGACAGAGAGGTAAGAGGGCCCTGATTGCAAGCTTACAATCTATGGGACATAGGGAGTTTGAAACACAGGGGCACGTGTTACATCATATTGCACATTCGACCAGCTAGAATGCAAAGGAAAAAAGTATTGAGTGGGCTGTGTGATTAGTCACACAGCAATGTTGGTCAGAGAGTTGTTGTCTTGTGTTAGCTGTTTAGATGGTGATAAATAGGGTAACCTAGGATATTAAGATGCTGGTTGAGGAATATCATAAGCTTGTCTGAAGAGGTGGGTTTTCAGAGAACGCTTGAAGGTTTGAAGACTAGTGGAAAGTTTAATTGTGCGAGGGAGGGAATTCCACAAAGTGGGTGCAGCCCGAAAAAATGCCCTGTAACCGGGAATGGGAGGATGTTATGAGAGTGGAAGAGAGACGCAGATCTTTTGCAACGAAGCTGTCAAGTTGGGAGATATTTTGAGACAAGTGAGGAGATGTATGTCGGTACAATTTTTGTTGACAGCCTTGTATGTTAGTAGAAGAATTTTATATTGGATTAGTTGAAAAAACAGGCAACCAATGTAGAGACTGACAGAGTGGCTCAGCAGAGGAAGAACAGTTTGCAAGCAAAATCAATCTAGCTGCTGCATTCAAAATAGATTTTAGGGGTTGAAATCTGATTTTGGGAAGAACAGTAAGGAGGGAAATGCAATAGTCAATGCAGGAGATTATATGTGCATGAATTAAGGTTTTTGCAGTGTCTTGTGTGAGATATGTGCATATTCTGGAAATGTTCTTTAGATGTATGTAACATGATTTAGATATGGAGTTGATGTGGGGAATAAATGATAGTTGTGAGTCAAGGATAACACCTAGGCAGCGAGCTTGCATGGTGGGATTTATGGTCATGTTATCAACAGAAATAGAAATGTCAGGCAGGAAGCTTCTGTTTTTGGGTGGGAATATTATTCATTCAGTTTTTGAAAGATTGAGTTTGAGTTGGCGAGAAGACATCCAAGATGAAATGGCAGAAAGACAGTCAGTAATGCGAGACAACACAGATGGTGAGAGATCAGGAGAGGATAGATAGATTTGTGTATCATCCGCATAGAGATGATATTGAAATAGAAAGGATCTTTTTAGTTTTCCTAGAGAAGTGGTGTAGACAGAGAATAGCAGAGGATCTAGGACTTCTAGGACTGAGCCTTGTGGTACTCCAACTGATAAAGGAAGCGGAGCAGAGGTGGATCCAGAGAAATTAACACAGAAATAGCGATTAGATAGGTAGGATGAGAACCAGGATTGGTCAGTGCCTTCAAGACCTAGGGATTGTAGCGTTTGTATGAGTAGAGAGTGGTCAACAATGTCAAATGCAGCCAAGAGATCCAGGAGAATTAGAAGAGAGTAATGGCCTTCAGTTTTTGCTGTGATCAAATCATTGACAATCTTGGTCAGCACAGTCTGTGAGGAGTGTTGAGAGCGAAAGCCTGACTGAAGAGAGTCTAGTAGGTTGCTTGCTGTAAGAAAGTGTGCGAGGCGAGTGCAGGTAATTCTCTCGAGAAGCTTGGAGGAGCATGGGAGCTGAGAGGTGGGGCGGTAATTTGAGAGAGAGTTTGGGTCAGAATTTTGTTTTTTCAAAATTGGAGTAATCACTGCATGCTTGAATAGTGATGGAAAAATACCAGTAGAGAGAGAGAGATTACAGATTTTAGTTAGAGGTGGAATGAGCACAGGAGACAGGGACCTACCAATTTGTGAGGGTTTATTTGTGGGATCAAATGAAGAGAGAGTGTCAGAGGGTGCTACAAAGGAATTGAACTGACTGCTTGTCAAGGAAGATGATGCCATTTCAAGTCTGATCTTATCTATTTTGTCCTTGAAATAGAAACAAGATCAGAGGGTTTGGGGTGGAAGGGTTTAAATGTGTTAAAAAGGCGTTTGGGGTTAGAAGCCTGAGCATATATGAGAGATTTGAAGTATGTTTGTTTTGCAGTGTCCAGAGCATTTCAATAAGAGTGGTAGATAGCAGTATATGTGATGAAATCATTAGAGGTACAAGATTTACGCCAGTGACGTTCTGCTTTACAAGAAAGTTTTTGTAGAGTTTGTGTTACTTTAGTGTGCCACAGTTGGCAACGAAATCTACGGGGAGTATGTAGAGTCGCTGGAGCCATTTGATCAAGGGCAGTTGCTAGGGTCTGGTGAAAATGAGGTACTGCCCTATCAGGGGAGGAGAATGTAGAAATTGGGGAGAGTAGGTGTTGAATAGAGGTGGAAAACTGTTGAAAATCAATAGAGTTAATAATCCTGCTGGTGTGAGGAGACTTGGGAGAGTTTGACACTGGGGATGGTAAAGAACTGGGGGTGAGCATACGGCTAATATAGTGATGGTCTGAGAGGGGGAAAGGAGTGTTAAGGAAATCAGAAACTGAGCATAGTCTAGAGAAAACAAGATCAAGACAGCAGAGCCGTAACTAGGGTGGTGCGGGCGGTGCCGTTGCCCCGGGCGCAAGCCCAAGAGGGCGCAGCAGCCGTCCGCTACCATCCCCTCCCCGCCGGCATAGTAAAAAAAAAATTACGGCAGTGTTAATAAAGATTAAAAAAAAAAAAAAAAAAGTCACCTGACCTCCCGGCGGCTCCCTGCAGTCTCCTCGCTCCCACTGAATGTCGGGCGTGACGTCATCACGCCCGTCGTAATTTTCAGTGAGGATTCAGCGAGGAGCACTGCTGGGGCAGATAGGAGCAGCAGCAGCGCCAGCAGCGCAACACAGGAGAAAGAAGAACTGAAGAGATAAAGGCGATGGAAAGGTAAGTTAAATTGTATTTATATTATGTGTGTGGACAGGCTATGTATTTGTAGTGTGTGTGGGCAAGCTATGTATTGGTAGTGTGTGGTTAAGCATTGTAAAGTACAAAAAAGAGCTTGTACTTTTGGGTGGAATGGTTTATGGTTTTCTCCTGTTCACTTAAGAAGTGTCTACTGTGTGCTGTTTCACAGATCCTGAAAAAAGTCACAATGCCCCATTGTAAGCTGCTGCTAGCAGCAAAAGGGGCACCATGGTCCTGCTATCCCTCTAATGGCTTCAGTTTCTTCATCTATGCTAGCCATCCTGCTAGATTTAAATCCTGGGCGTGACAAGCTGCATTTGATTTTGAGTGCCGACTGTGCTGGAAGGATGCTTTATATTTTGCTGCTATGTTCTGTAGTGGGATTGAAAAGTGAGGGAGGGTCTGCCTCTGGGTGTTGCTTTGGCTGCTGCTCTCTGCATTAAGGTGTGTTCTGTTTTTGGGTGCAATATTTATATTTGGGAAGGGTTCTGCTTCAGGGTGCAAAGCTGTATAATTCTGGGTGATTTATAAAATGTATCTAATAATTTGTAATTATTTGAGTATTAAGTGCATAAAATATTACAATACCTATCGCTATATATTTTTTCAGTACATTTCTAGCCACACCCACACATTAGGTTGGCCACACCCACTTGTCATATGCCACTCCCACTTAGATGGGGGGGGGTGCCGGTGCCCTGTCTCGCCCAGGGCACTAAAATGTCTAGTTACGGCACTGCAAGACAGTGGCCATCCTGATGAGTAGCAGATTCAATCCACTGGGAGAGGTCAAGTGAGGATGTTAAGAGAGTAGTTTGGAAGCAGCATTGAAATGTGGATTAGCAATAGGGGTATTGAAATCACCCATGATGATGGTGGGTTGTGAGAGGATAAGAAGTGAGGGAGCCATGCAGAGAAGTGTTCAAGAAATTGTTGGTGTGGACCAGGGGGGCGATAGATGACAGCAACACTCAGAGAATGGGTTAAAAATCCTAACAGTATGAACTTCAAAAGATGTGAACGTGAGTGATGGGACATTCGGTAGAACTGTGAAAGTGCACTGTGGGAAGAGAAGTAGTCCAAGCCCACCTCCTTGCCTGCCTCCAGGTCTGGGGTGTGGAGGAAATGGAGACCACCATGTGAAAGGGCTGCAGGTAAGGATCGGGCCCCTTACACCAGTATCCTCGTACCCCCCGATGGCGGCCCTGGGTGCTCTGTATACATACGTACACCTATCCACAGCTAAGTGTTCCTGGAATTTGTAATGTAGTGTCATCAACTATATATAGCTTGTGAATTCTTCCTGCATTTCTCTCTATCAGGATAGACTGGTAAATCAGCAGGCATCAGGCTGAAGGTGTTATGCAAGTGTCATGTAATTCGAGCCTCAAACAATGTAACTATTCCATGCAGGTCTCAAACAATGTAACTATTCCATGCAGGTCAATAATTGTTTACACCTTTTACTAGACTGATGTGTATTAGCAAGACTGGAGTCATACTGTATTCCAGACTTCATATAAGTGATTCAGAGAAGGTGCAGTCTTGATGTGGTATTAATACAATGTTTTCCTGAGATACTCAGATTTTAAATAATAATAAACATTGTTTTATAAATATGTCAGTGCAGCAAACAACATTAATGACAACTCTGTACACTATATTGGTCATTTATTGTATGTATAGGTTCTTTACTGCTGAAACTAACATTCATTTAAACATAGCATTAAGGAATGAGTTAGTATAGAGGTGACTGGGAATTATTTTATTGCCTGTGTTTAGAACAATCGTACTTGGCAGTCAGTGGAAAGTAATAGGATTGCTTGGACCATAGCCAACCTTTTTTTCATGTAAATTTTGTATTTAGGAAGCACTGAATACGTCTTATTCTGTGTATGAAAATGTCTCTTTATAAATAATACATTTGCATTTTGAAATATATAAAGTTTTTTATGTGTCACCAAATACTACAATATTCAGCTTTGTACTTCATTGCAACAGATATGGCCTATATGGCTAAAAGTTAACCAAGTTTTAATATGATTAACCTCAGTGACTTGCCAGGCCAGTTGATTGTTAATGTACAGTTACTGATTTACAGATTATTTTTATGAGCAGATAAATAATAATTTCAAATTTTCACAAATAAAACACCATATTAATAACTATACAGCATCAGTAAACAGGCATAACGTTATATAACATGGATGTAGTGTATGGTGTGATCTCAGAAGACACTTGCTTCTTGTATTTTGCTTAATTAGCTTATTCCTGTAACAGATCACAGTTTGTTCCAGTGTCAGGTGCCATCCCCACACTGTCCTTACGTGACGGGGACCAACGCCTGTCTCCTCTGCTGTGTCGCGTCCCGTTGCTAGGCAATGGGAAGCTTCTTTCCCCTGCTAGTCGGCGGCCAGGTGCATCTGACCACCAGAATCATTCACCACCTATCAGGGCCCACATTAAAGTAGTTATGGTAGCTCCCTCCTATAGTCTGCTGCCAGAGTATCGGTTTCACCAACTCCAGCATTCTTTATCCTGTTCTCTTGCTCCTGTTATTTGCTACATTGGTTCCTGACTCCTGACTTGTTCCTGACCACACTTTGTCCTGCGCTTTGGTTCTGTTGTTACCTGGATTCTGACCTCTAGCTCGCTTCTGACCTGATCGTTTGGTATCTGACCCGGAATATACGACCATTCCAGTTCTCTCCCGCTGCACTGAAAACTAAGTTGGAGAACCGCGACCTGCGCACCTCACGCAGCCAAGTCCATACCTCCTTGCGGGGGTACCTGGTGAATACCGGGGGTGCGTTAGACTCCGTGCCTCCCTGTTGCGCAGATATCAGCCAGTGGCATCCTCAAAAGTCATTATCGTGATGAGGTAATGAGTAGAGTGGGGTTCATGAAAAACTTGTTTCCAAATAAGTTAAAAATAATTATAGAAAATCAAGTTAATTTATTGCTTACTGTCACAGGATGCAATGACATAACTGCCACTGGTGCAAGGAATATGATCCGCATTGGATCCATGGTTCCACCTTATGGGCTGACCATTCCCTCTCTGGGGGCACACTATTTATCCCCAGATTTAGTTTTAAAAAAACATGAGTGTTTATCAATATATGGTTGATTTTCTATCACTATCATTTATCAACAAAATATCACCCACCCCCACTGCTGGAGGCAGGGGCTGGCACTGGACATGCTGGGGATAATAGTTATCAACAATACTGGCCCATAGTGGCAGGCCCGGCGCTCCCATTAGGCAAGGTTAGGCACTTGCCTAGGGCGCCGGGCTCTGGAGGGCGCCACAGATGAAAAATTTCTTTAAAACTGTGCGGCAACCGCTGACCATACCTTACACGGCCGCCGCACAGCTTCACATACATCCACAGGGAGGGGGGGAGGGACTATTGCTCATCACCACCGCCGCCTCTCTGCTCCGTCTGCTCCCCTCCACTCACTGACTGACTGTCGGGCGTGACATCATCATCACGGCCCGACAGTGTCAGTGAGTGGAGGGGAGCAGACGGAGCAGAGAGGAGGCAAGTTAGAAGCAGGTAAGAAAAGACGCACATTTTCAAAATCGGTGCCCCCACCCTGTACACTTACACACTATTTTGTAAGTGTGCAGGGTGGGGGCGCCAATTTTGAAAATGTGCCGGGCGGGGGGCGGGGGGGCGTTGGGCGCCGATTTTGTAAATGTGCCTAGGGCACCACGGATCCCATCACCGGCCCTGCATAGTGGTAAGAGTTAACTTACCACTTTACCAGACAAGTTACAGGGTATATGTGCATGCATGACCTGGCTAGCCTGTTCACGTATGGATGTCTAGGCTTGGGCTTTCAGTTGCACTAATTGATAAAAAATGAAAACAAATAGTTTAAGTAGATTCAAATATTTTTTAAAAATGCACAATTAAAAAAAAATCTTTTATTTAAATAGTAAAGCAGTTTTTCATTGATTGCCTTCTGCTACCACCATCCTGAGTTTTTTGATAAACAAGATTTTGCCAGGGACCTGGGAAATCTTACTGCTGTGGGTTGGAGATAGGGCTTTTCGATATATTAAATAGATCCCACGATTAAGAAAAAAAATTGCATGTGCATCCCTGCATTGCAACATGGGCTGTTTAAGGAACAAATTTGCATATTTTTAGATTATTTGCTTCCAAGTCTAAATGAGGCCCAATAATGTTACATAGAGGTAATCTCAGCTTTTTCACTGCACTGCATTTGCATTGCCTGCCATATTTTATTCCCACATTGTTTTATGATAAAGTAATTTTATATTATATTATTTACTGCTGTGCATGTCAGTTTCTTGTCTGTTATCAATCTCTCTTCTGGGTAATGATTTGTTTGTCACATTGTGGTTTTGTGTTTCCTCGACTTTTAAAAACGTAGAACTTCTTAGAAGATCATTTTAGAGTTTATGTAATGGTTCCCCTTATTTGTGTTTGTATACCTAGTGTATTCCCATTGGTCCACTAGCTAATATAATTCTTCAGTACATGCTGCAAAAATTTTCTTTTTACATATATGAAAATAAAAGTTATTTTTAGCGGTCTTGCTATGTTGAAACACACATCTACAATGTTTAGTTGTTCCATATCTGTTAGTCCTTGACCTGAGATGAACACACAGACAGAAAATGCAGCACTGACATACTTTTAAGTCAGACTAGAGAAGTCCAGTCTTGTAGCAGCAGTAACCAGTCTCCACACAAGGCAGACTAATCTTCACTTATGAGCACTGAAATACTATCCAGTATCAAGACCTTTGTCAAGTCACTGAGTTCATATTTGCAAAAACAAACTCACTAGGTATTTCCCATAGCATATTACTGGGCTCCTGTGAGAGTGATAGGTAGGCCTGTCATTAAGGGTTCCAGACAGGGGGTGAAACATCTTGTATGCAAACTTGCCAACTCTCCCTAAATGTCAGGGAGACTCCCTGAAATAGGAGTGATCTCCCTCACTCCCTGAAGAGTCTGGCATGCTCCCTGATGCTGAGCTAGTACAAGACATGGTTGGCTTCACCATCTGTGGCATGATGACACAGTTCAGAAATTGTGTCCTATTGTGGAGGACTTACCTGAATGGGGTCGTCGTCCGTCTTCGGGCGGCGGCGGTCCCCTCTGTTCGGTCGGGGCGGTGAGCCAATCAGGGCTCACCTCCCGCCGTTTGAAACTATGCGGCGGCGGGCCAATCAGGACCCGCCACGTCATCACGTAGCGTCGCGTCGATGCTGCGTGATGACGTCAGCGCTTCGCCGACTATTAAAGTCGGCGTGCGCCGCCATGTTCAGTTCGTCGGCGGAGAGACAAGAAGACGGACGTGTGGCGGAGAGCTGCGGGATCAAGCCAAGAAGTAAAGAAGACAGCGGAGACCAGTAGCGGCAGCAGAGAGCCCTTGTTAGGGCTAAGAGCGCCTCTGCTGCCTGAAGACCGGCGGGATCAAGAGCAGAAGCCGGCGGCAGAGCATAGAGGCGGTGGCAGCGGGGAAGGAGCCAGGAGAAGCTCCCCGAAGACAGCAACAGGTAAGGCCCTTGCGGGCGACAACTCTCCCGGGTCCCCGCCCGCATCTCCTCCACTGAATTCGGGCACTAGGCCCGTGGCCACGTTCGGGCACAAGACCCGTGGGACAGAGAATTAGGGGCACAAGGCCCAGGGAAACTGGGCACTAGGCCCCGATAAAGTTAGTGGGCCAGTAGGCCATATTGTTAAAGGGCACAAGGCCCCGTTAGTTAGAGAGGGGGACTCAGAGCCCCAGGGATAAAAGGGCACAAGGCCCTTAGTTAGGTAGTGGCCTAGAGGCCATAGGAGAGGCCACAGGGCCTGATTAGGGGCTGATTGCCCATAGGCTTTTACGGGCACAAGGCCTTCAGTTAGTTAGGAAGGCCACAGGGCCTAAGTAGGCAGGGGCTAGAGCCCCTCGGTAGCAGGGCACAAGGCCCTAGTTAGTGGGCTCAGAGCCCTGAGTTAGGGAGGGGGCTGAGGCCCATCTGTGTGTAGCTTGGCAGAGGCCCATGGTGTGTAGGGCAACAGGCCCTGGTGGTGTGTGGTAGAGGCGTGAGAGCCTCGTGAGTGTAGGCGCGGTCCTGTGTGAGGTGAGCACACAGAGTTAGGAGGTACAGTAGAGTGGAGGCTCCTGTGGTGCTGTAGCAACCGGCTGGTTGGCTAGCAGCGGTGTGCTCTGGTGAGTAGCATGCAAAGTACTGTATACTGTATTTATTCTGTCTGTGCGGCGAGTATTGTTTGTATTACGGTATTTTGGGGTGTGCTACATAACTGTGTCCAGGGGCAAGACGTCAGGCCCTCATTAAAGGTAGGCTCTTGTTCCCTGTGTTTTCCTGTACTAACCCGTGCTGTGGGGGACAAGTGTAGTTACCAGCGTACACATAGTCAGGGAAGAACACACGTAGTTTTCCCGTCCCTTAGGTCCCTGGGGTCGCACTGGTTTCCAAAGGGGGTGACTGAGTGAGTCAGTGGCAGTGCAGCACAGCTCAACGCAGTTCCAGGGGTGTCCCGTGGTTCAGGTTGAGTGTCCCAGTCCTCAGTTCCGTGCAGGTTCCCTGGCGGTTCCGGAGTGGGATACGTGTTCAATATCTGGGTGCAGGCAGTCGGGCGGTTCAGTTCGATTGGCTGTTCCGGGCGTCAGTCTGTACGCAGGTTAGTGTGCTGTTCCAGTGAGCCTCAGTCGGGCCTGGTGCAGCCGGTCCTTAGGATCCGTGGGTGACCCCATAGCAAGAAGGCAGCTTCTTGGTACGACCTGGGTGAGGGGGTTAGGAACCGCCCTCCGGTTTAGTCCGTGCACACCGGCTGGTGTTCCCCGTAGTGGTTAGTGAGCAGTTCCGTTAGCGCACCACACCTAGTTAGTTGTAGCTGTATAGTTTAGTTGCGTTGCCGACCATTAGAGTGTTGTTAGGGTCGGGTCGCTGTTGTGGACAGCTTAGCATTTGTGGGTGCCCATCTTAGTCTCACTGATAGCGCAGAGGGAGGCTGTGTGTTCCTTGTCATCCACAGGTGTCGGGGAGGTGCAGGAGAATCGGATCGGAAGTGGAAGTGTCCCGGTGAGTATCACGCTCGATTCCCCCTTTCGGTTAGGCCCTCACCGGCAGGTGTGCGAGGTACTTGAGGCGGCACGCGAATCGTGGTAAGTTTGGAGGTACTAGGAGTTAGTCGCCCTGTGAGGCACATCTCCTCGAGGGACCTTACACTATGTCCATGTATTAATGCCTATGGAGGTGCCATTTTCATGGAGACCAAGATGTAATCAGACGGACAGCTAAGACAGCATGACTTCAGTAATGGAGACAGAAATGTAAAAGACACTTCAGTCTCTAGAGATTCATTAGCTGCTTTTCTTTAACGCATAGTTGCCTACTCTCCCGGAATGTCCGGGAGACTCCCGCATTTCTGGGAGACCTCCCGGACTCCCATGAGAGCAGGGCAACCTCCCAGTTCTTGCCCCGCCATAGATAAGTGGTGGGGGAGGGCTCTTCATGATGCAAATTTTGCATCAACGTAGTCCCGACCCCTGCTGTAATTGGCCAAAATTGTGACAATCGTTTAGGGACGGGGCCAAAATTATGCGATTCATCAAGCTCCACCCCCCGCACGCCCACCTCCCCCGGGATCTCCCTGAAGCCAATGAGGAAAAGTTGGCAAGTATGCTTGTGCGGTTATATAATACCAGTTACAACAAACTTCATGCTCACCAGCTGCAGGTTAATTATTGATACTGCAGAAAGTTTCCACCCTGATGGACGTCAGTAGCACCAGCACAGAAAAGGTGAGTACAGACAGTTGCCTGGGAAGGGCATGATGTGGCTGTGGTGGGTGTGATGTGGCTGGGGATGGCATGATGTTGCTGGGGGTGGCATGATGTGGCTGGGGGTGGCACGATGTGGCTGTGAAGGGCATGATGTAGCTGATGAGTGCATAAGGCTTTCCATATTTCATGTACATATACATTTTCCAAACAAGTCCCTAAATTCCAGGATCCAGACCAGCACCAGGTCTGAAAACTGCAATAACAGAAGAGAGCAACACAGTTTTAATACATAATGTTATGTTCAAAGAGGCGCAGCCATGCCCTATGTTGGTCACACCCCCAACACTTAGTGGCTACGCTCCCTTTGGTGGCGTACCGCCTCTGCACCACGGCACTTGTCCTAATCATTTATGGAAGAGGCACTGACTGTACTGATGCCCCAAATTCCTCTTGGTGACCCTGTCCATGTCTTCTGTGTCACTGAAACCTCCTGTCTCCCTGATGTGTCTCTAATACTTCCCCATCTCCCCACATGTCTGTATCACTTCCTACGCTTGTTTCTCCTGCTGGGCTTTGTCAGTGTGTCCCTCTTGTGAGGAGCACGCAGAGCTGGCACTAATGCTAGGCAAGCTAAGGTGCTCAACTAGAGCTCAAAGGTTCAGGCAGTATTTAAAACACAGAATGAATGATAATATGCCACTCAGTTTAATTTTCCCAGTAGCATACTTGCCAACTTATGGGAGCCTGCCGGGGAAGGTGGGCGTGCAGAGAGTGGGGCTCTGAAAACCGCGCCATTTTGGCCTCGCCCCCGTGACATCATGACGCAAAACACGTCATTTTACAGCGGGGCACCGGGAATCGCGGCATTTTGGACCTAATTCTGCCCACTTCACTAGGAAGTGGGCAGATCCGGGAGATTGCTACACTCACCCGGGAGAGTTGGCAAGTATGCCCAATAGTGCCCCTGCAATGAGCACCAGACGCTTGTGGATTTAAATTAAATACATCCTCATTCCTCATTAGCTGACAACGGAAAAGAAGGGAGTGTGTTTAATTATGTAAAAACTCTTCGCCCTGCGCTCCTCTCCCCTGTTTCAAAGTTCATGTTTGGTGACCCAAAGGCAAAAAAAATCAGAACAAAGTTTTTTATAAGTGTTTTATAGTAGTGCCCTTTTACAACACCATTAAACATTATTAATATTATTTTCTGCATGATAGATGCATTTGTTACTATTCATTTTTATTAACCTGGCTTTCTAAGTTTGTGTTATGTGAAAAATATTAAAAATGTACAAAAGTATACATACCTCCCAAAATTTGGGTATGCTCATTGGGATAGAGGTCACACCCCCGTAGGAGTGCCTAGTGACTTTGAAGTGCTAGGCTTTCATGTTCTCTCCTGCCTCAACTCCAAACACCTTTATTGCCATACAGAACAGCAGTGAACAGAAAACTTTCCATCTCTCCTCCCGCAGGACAAAGCTGTCCCGATCATGATGACGGGAGAGAGTCCTCAAATTGGGAGTATCCCGTCTAAATGGTGATGGTTGGGAGGTATAAATATGGCAGATTTAGCAAACATGACATGATGGAGATTGTAGTGCTCCAAGAGCCACCAAGTCAGTATAACACATGATGTACTTAGATGTACTGACTTTGCCCCTGGAAACTATTTTAAAGTGTTGATAACAATGTGATGGGGGTCAACCAGCACGGATTTAACTGAAGATGGTTTTTGCAGTGTGTTGGGAAACATTGTTTCTCCAGAGGATTTTTACATGAACCCTACACCAATTCAGAAAAATTTGGGCAAATATATGTTGCGGAATATCTTTTATACAAATAAAGAAAATAAGAGTTACTTTTACTTTCTCTGACATTCTATTAATAAAGGATTAAAAAGAAGACACTATAGGAAGCACATTACAACTATAGCTGTCGGCTAGTCATACAAGGACCAGTCCTGATAGTCCTAAGTGCTAGGTCCATTTTGGGCACATATATTAGTGGATAAATTGGATAAGATGAAGCCATTTGGCAGATCACTTCCGGACCACAAATGGCGACCTGTCAAACATAGGCTGATAGCAGACATCTACCGAAAGTATTTAAGGGCTTGACTGACAAAGATCTTAACAATTATAATCAGAAAATTATTTGACCAGTTGATACTGGAGCATATGTGGACAGTATTAGCACAGCAGTAAGCATACAAGTAAATTCATCATTCACTTAACTAAATCTATACCCATGAAAATAAATTGGATTTAACTGCATTTTAGAGATTAATCACCAGAAATAGTTTAAATATGAATTTAGGATTTGGAAGGAATGTACATCATGTATATTATTATTTATAGGATAATTATCTCATTTTATAAGAGCTTTAAGTCTTCTTCACAGTAAAAAAGCAGTGCTTGGAGGCCCACCAATTCAGAAATAGAAACAAATAGATAAAAAATAAATAAAGATAGGACTTGTCCACATCAATATCCAAACAGAATGCAATAAGAGCAATTCTGAAATGAAAACGATTCATCAGATCAGATGAATTGATATTTATGCCATGTCGTATACACTGTGAACTATTTAAAGTTCCACTATCATCTACTGTAAAATTTTACTATCATGCTCCTTTCCCTAACCTGAGCCCTGGGGGCTGCTCCATGCAGCTCTCTTGAACAAAGGAGTCTGGCTACGAGGTGGAGTACATTAGTAAAATGTTTCAGTAGATGGTAGTACAGTTTTAAACCATGGTTTTCCTGGAATGCATTGACAGTAATTACCGTTCTGGACAAACCATTAAAGTGACATGTAATCAGAGCCGGATTTAGACCTCATGGGGCCCTAGGCAAGATACTGGTTTGTGGCCCCCTCCCTGAAAAATCCATAGCACTATAATTTTTTAGCATAATATATACCCCTATTCAGGGGCTGGCTGGCAGACTTTAGCCCGGGGGGGCAAGCATATAGCACTGACCCATAAGTAGCGGCCCATTTTTAAAGGGAGGTCTCACCGCCGGCCCTGGGAGGGCCCTCTGGGGACTGCTGGGCCCTAGGCAATTGCCTAGGTTGCCTAGTGGTAAATCCGGCCCTGCATGTAATAGCTAAATAATGTTGATCAGAAAACATACATTGACAAGGTAGGTCTACTACATAAACTACACAAGTGGAAGTTGCTCAATCAATTAACAGGCTCATAGCAGGTGCTTGAAAGGGTGGGATTTTCCTAAAAGGAACAACACAGAGAAAAATCCCCCAGCATACTGTTATAGCCAGTAAAGGAGCTGCCATTTCTACTAAGTCTCAGTAGCACACATTTACAAATGTATGTTTAAGCCACCCGCCACTCCACGGCGCATTTGCTATTAGAGTGGTCCTAACTTTAAATAGTGAGAGTCCCATATATTTGGGCTATGCATATATGTGTTTTTAAATTGAGAGCTAACTTACCAAAAGGTACCCCAGAAGCCTCCAAATAGCAGTACAGGGATAGCACTCCCCCTCAGCTACTGACACCAGGGCCGGACTGGCCATCTGGCACTTCTGGCATTTGCCAGAAGGGCCGATGGCTGCATGGGCCGGTCCGGCTCCTGGCGCTGTCGGGTCCCGCCGCTTTAAGTTTTGTGCGGTCGCGCAACGTTATGTCATGAGCGACCGCGCAGGAAGCCTCCAAATGTGTGGTTCAGCCATTCAGGGCTGAGAGTTTATGCCAGCAGGTTGATGAGGTTAGTGTCTTCTTTTACTTTTAATTCCTTTCGGGGGGATAGGGAAAATGGCACAGGGGGTACAGGGACAGTTACTGGAGGGGGAAGTGAACATGCTTGCTGGGGGTGGGGAGTGAACATGGCTGCAGGGGGGGGGGGAAGAGAGAACATGGCTGCAAGGGGGGGGGAGAGAGAACATGGCTGCAAGGGGGGGGACAGAGTGAACATGGCTGCAGGGGGGGGGACAGAGTGAACATGGCTGCAGGGGGGGGGGAAAGAGAGAACATGGCTGCAAGGGGGGGAAAGAGAGAACATGGCTGCAAGAGGGGGAAGACAGAGTGAACATGGCTGCAGGGGGGGGGGAAAGAGAGAACATGGCTGCAAGGGGGTGAAAGAGAGAACCTGGCTGCAAGGGGGGGACAGAGTGAACATGGCTGCAGGGGGGGGCAGAGTGAACATGGCTGCAGGGGGGGGACGACACAGAGTGAACATGGCTGCAGGGGGGGGGGGGACAGAGTGAACATGGCTGCAGGGGGGCAGAGTGAACATGGCTGCAGGGGGGGAAAGAGAGAACATGGCTGCAAGGGGGGGAAAGAGAGAACATGGCTGCAGGGGGGGGGAAAGAGAGAACATGGCTGCAGGGGGGGGAAAGAGAGAACATGGCTGCAAGGGGGAGAAAGAGAGAACATGGCTGCAAGGGGGGGGGAAAGAGAACATGGCTGCAAGGGGGGGGAGAGAGAACATGGCAGCAAGGGGGGGGAGAGAGAACATGGCAGCAAGGGGGGCAGAGTGAATATTGCTGCAGGGGGAGGGGGCAGAGTGAACATGGCTGCAGGGGGAGGGGACAGAGTGAACATGGCTGCGGGGGGACGACGACAGAGTGAACATGGCTGCAGGGGGGGGAACAGAGTGAACATGGCTGCAAGGGGGGACAGAGTGAACATGGCTGCAGGGGGGGACAGAGTGAACATGGCTGCAAGGGGTGGGGGCAGAGTGAACATGGCTGCAGCGGGGAGTAAGTGAAAATGTACGTTAATAGAGTGTGTGTGTGTGTGCTATGTAAATATAGTGTGTGTGTGATATGTCAATCTAGTGTGTGTGTGTGATATGTCAATATAGTGTGTGTGTGTGTGTCATGTTAATATAGTGTGTGTGTGTGTGTGTGATATGTTAATATAGTGTGTGTGTGTGTGGCCGCAGTTTTTTAATTAGGCATGTGTGTGTGGCCACAGTATATTAATATGGCGTATGAAGGAAGGATCTTAATATAATGTGGGAGGTAGGCTATTTAATGGTGGAGTGTAGGTAGGGGCTAATTATTTAAGGTGAGGTGAAGTAACCTTTAATTTAATGCTGAGGTGGTTTAGAGCTATCAATTGAATATGGGGCTGATTTTGGGGAGGAGGGCTATTTATTAAATGTGTATATGAATTATTTATCCCCGGGAATGGTTGTGGAAAATGGCTATATTTATTAAACTTTAATGGTATTTAATTTATTGCTGGGACTGTTTGGAGGCAGGGAAATATGTTTTGAGTAAATGAATATACTGTTATTTTAATGTTGGAGCTGATTGGAGGAAAATAGGTCTACTTATTAAATGTGAACATTATTATTGTTGGAAATGGAGGGAGGCCTAATTGTAAAACGTGAGTGCTACTGATTTAACACCGGGGCTGCTTGTAGTTTTCTAAATCTCATGTACCCATTTTTTTCAAAATAGGGCCTCCAATATTCCAGGATCAAGACAAGCAGGAACTGAGCTAAAGAACCCAGCTGCTACAAGTGGTGAAAGAAACAAGACAGGTAGGAGAGAGCAGGACATTCTGCCAACTGTCCTGAATCTGATGGGACAGCCCTGAATTTGGGTGGCTGTCTCGCTTAGTCAGGATTTGGTCCGACTGCAAGGACAGTTGGGAGGTATGTCCCGCTTCACAACGTCCTGCTTGTGAAGGCAGAGCTGTGTGCATCTAACAGTAGTGCACACAGTATTGCCTATGCATTTGTCTAAAATGATAATCATGTTACGTAATAGGGACCCTGCTGTCTTAAATACCCTTGGTCCCCCAAGCCTTAATCCAGCTCTGGTTAGGGGAAGGGACACAGCCTGCAGAGCAAGCCGAGGAGCTCTAAGTATCACAAGATTTGGTAATCTCATGAGACAAAGAGTTTCCCTGCTCACTCTACAGAAACTTCCCACCTTGATGGGTGTCAGCAGCACCAGAAGCATAGATAAGTACAGTGGGCTGGGGGTGTCATAATGTGGCTGGGAGGGCATGATAGATGTAATGTTTTATTACAATATGTGTATCAATGCACCATGTTGACCACAACCCAGCACAATGCGGTCACTCCCTTTTTGGCGCCACTGCGCAGTGGTGGCACACAGTTTAATTGCAACTCATCTATGGATTGCGGCACCAAAAGTTTCCAAATTTCTCTTGCTGGTCCTGTACATACCATTAGATGATACTGGTAAGCTCTATGCTACAAATAGAGAGTCAAGCTGCATGTAATACGTATGTATCTCACGGGACACTGTATAACAGTGACCTTTGCAAAAAGTACTGTAATATTATTATCTGGAATAGAGGTGGGCCTGTGTGCTTTAAATGCCAGGGCTGATTTGTAGTCCCAGTCCGGCCCTGACTGACACCAACATATTTCTCAGACAAATACAGAAGTGGAAGTTGCTCAATCAATTTATAGACTCATAGCAGGTGCTTGAAAGGGTGGGTTATCCTAAAAGAAACAACACAGAAAAAAAACAAACAACATACTGCTATAGCCAGCAAAGTAGCTGTCATTTCTACTTGTACATAAAAATGCAGAAGTCTCAGTTGCACACATTTGCAAATGTTTGTTTAAGCCACCCGCCACTCCACGGTGCTTTTGCTAATAGTGTGGTCTTAACTCTAAACAGTGAGAGTCCCATACATATACTTCATAAACTGTACTTTATTTTTCAGGGGAATAATTTGTATTATTCAAGTAATCTCTCAATTCATGTTTAAGATATAATATATGTTTTGCACCATTTTTTAAAGTATTTTCTATTATTTTAGAGTGGACTTGCTTTCTCAAAGCTCTGGTTTACCCCACTTAAATCCCATAACATTGGGCTGTTACAGCCCTCATAACAGCCCAAAAAACTAATCCATGATACAGAGTTCTAAGGCTGGTGGCATTCTGGGTGACAGCTGCATTTAGCAGCCTACTCCCCACGCTCCCAGTGATCACCATTGCCTTCTCCATCCTGTGAATTAACCTCTAAATGCTTCCTCGAAAAATCTAATCAGGGGCCTAGTGTGCAGCCCCACTCCACATGGCCAGATATCTCCTGTCGAGAAGCAACAGCACCAGGCAATCATTGTAAGAAAGGATGTGATCCATGGCTAGGTCTTGGAAACCTGGTTGGAGCTACTCCCAGAACAGGTCCACAATATGTAAATAATGGGACATCTCCCTGTATACTATACAATTTTGGCCTTGAATTGGATCTACAACTAGGGGGGCCTGGAGTGGTCAAATTACATTTACACTATAGGCTGGCTATATTTATTTCTGCCCTGATCTTACTAATATTACCCCAACTACCCCACCACTAATATAAGTTCACACAAAGAAAATCTAAACATCTGAAACTTGTATGTTCTGCCAATTGGCTGAACCCTTCTAATGTATGACCTTGTTAACATCAATTACTCCCAGGTTTGCAACAATGAATACTCGCTATTCCTGCAGCCTTTGTCTACAATTATATTACCTTCAGTGTCAAATACTAATTTGCAACCCAATTAAAATATCAACCTTTTGCTTTACCTTTACCTTTATCTTTCTGAAGTTTCATATATGGCAACACCTTATAATTACTTATACAAGCGGTTGATACATGGCAGCTTGAGATATTTTCCTCCCCGTCTATTCCTGAGTCCAGGCCAACTTACCACAGAGCATCTCTGTACTCTTCACCAAGGTGTCTGGATCAAATTCCTATATCCTTTACCTATGCCTAAGGGCGAAAGTCCATTCCACATGAGCTGGTTAACTACTTTAAAAAATGACAACCAACCATGGCACAAGGCTGTCTACAGCCTCTTCAGCAGGCAGATATCACCTCTATTATCTCAGAAGTGATAAATATTAAACAGGCCATGCAGGAAGAAGATGATAGGGCGTTGATAAGTATTAAATCTAAAGTCGCAAAAGTAAATTCCTTGAAGAGAAAGTAGGAAAAAATCTAGACAACAGGGGCTATCAGATTCCTTAATCCATAATGATTCCTGAATTGATTGAAATAGCACACCTAGAAGACTACCTTTTTTTGACTCTTTCACATGTTAGCCCCCTCTATGTGATATGATTTGTTTCTCCTCAACCGGGTGCACTGGGCTCTTCGCTCTTGGTCACAGGAGCCATCATCACGCCACGAGAAAGGTTATACTCTGCCTACATTAATACAAGACAAAATAACAAACTTACCAATATACAAGACAAAGATCTGACATCATCTTCGACAAGTCAAAACTCCAAATATTTCAGGACTCCAGTATTGGCTAAATGCAGAGATATGAGAGAAATAACTACAATTCTGAATGATCACAAAATCAAATACAAATACAAATGGTGCTTCCCCTTTATTGTATAAATCTGTACAGGCAGTAAAGTGTTAGCAGCCTAAACGCAAGACAAAGCCCTGCATCTGCTCCTCAGACTGAATTTCTCTTGCCCTGCCACCTTATCGATAGATGCTCCTTCTAATTGCAAAATGAACCAAGAAAGCTTCATACAGAGAATGGCCCCTTGTCTCATCCAGGTCCAGATCCTCTTCAGGAATGTGAGAACTTGTAATCACTTTTGAACTTGTGGTACCTATACATCGGGTTTCACCCGGAGGTTTGCCCTAACTAAATAGTAACTCCTGCGGTTTGGACGTGAAAACTGCTGGAGATGTGCGCAAAAAAATCTGCAGAATAGTAAATCTTCTCCTAAGACTCTTTCACTCCTCCTCACCCAACACATCTTCTGTTTAATATGTGGAGGGTCATGAAGCCATCCAATAGAGACTACATACATTTAACTCCTCCACAGGACATCCACACCAGATTAGATATGATCTTGATGAGAAAAGATATTCCCAAGTCAATGGTCAGATCACGGGCCAGTGACTATTGACATAGTGGGCCCTCATACTAGAAAGCATTCCCAACATTGTTCCCTTAATAATAGAACCCTCTTTAGCCCCAGCTTAAGCTGCAAGAAGATACAGAGTTATGTAACTCTCACTCATGTTACTACAGGATACCCTTAGGCAGTGAGCTGGGGAAGTCTGATTAGGGCCTTTACTTATGCAAAAAACTTTACATCTATTATATAGTAAAATATGGCATGTGGCAGCAATGGAAAAGATATTTAAACAATACATTTCACATATTGACTCAAACGTGGTGTTTGTGGTATCAATATAATAGGTCTACCTCCTGAAGTAGTTCATCTAAGAATCTAAGAAATAAACTTTAGGAGGTTGGTAAATTGTGTTATTCTGCATTAGCGCTGGACCACCAGAATCCTCAACCTCACATCCCACCCTTTCCATTTACCCCGCTCAAATGACCTTTCTCCCGATCACCAAAAAACTAATATGTATTTGCCAAGTTAAGCTATGAATGTATACCAGCTAATTGTAGCACTTTGTCAACCACTAGACAGCTGTTATATGTTCAACTATAATGCTCATTTACCTTCTACTTTTACTGTTATGTTGTAAAGTCACGGCCAAAAGTTTTGAGAATGACACAAATATTATTTTTCACAAAGTCTGCTACCTCAGTTTTTATGATGGCAATGTGCATATACTCCATAATGTCATAAAGAGTGATCAGATGAATAGCAATTTGTTTTAAAGTCCCTCTTTTTCATAAAAATGATCTTTATCCCAAAAAC